>NC_090939.1:113792862-114137862 GCF_040938575.1 Ambystoma mexicanum
ACTCTGAGGTTGATTTATTTGCTGTTACGAAGACCTGGCTTAATGATTCTGCAACTCATGCCTCCGTTGTTGCCATGCCGGAAGGATATCATATTCTACGAGCTGGACGTGGAGGCTCCAGAGGAAGGAGGTCAATTTTGTTACAAATTCATAGTACTGTTACAATGGATCAGGATCATTTTGAGTCTATGATAGTTAAATTGAGCATTAGTGCAACTTCTTCTTGGAGTATTTTTATACTTTAACGGCCACCTAATAAAACTCCAGGATTCGAGGAACAATTCCTTGCCATATTAGGTGCTACCCTGAAATCCTCCTTGCATTTTAATTTGTGGGCAGACAATCCCTCGGATTACGATGCTCTATCACTTCTGAATGTACTTGATGTTTCAGGTTTTCTACAAAATGTGAAGACTGCTACAAATATAGGGGCCAATATCCTGGATTAGATATTGACCAGGAACATTAATATTTCATCTTTAAAAGTGAAAGAATGACCGTGGTGTGATCATTTTTGTATTAAATTGAATCTTCCTCTGCCATGCCCTTTGACTCCCTTTTTTCCAGAGGTAAAGAAACATTGAATAACTAGAAATGTTCAGAAACTGACCTTAGAAACTTTTGCCTCTTCAGTGCTTCCTCAGTTAGTCAACGTATCCCAAAATATGTTGCAACACTTCACAAAGCAATGTAGAGTAATTACTAATAGTGCTTTTGATATCTTGGCTCCTTTATGTCCCATTGTCCTGAAAAAAAGCCTCCAAGCAAAATTACTGATTTAATACCGAGTGTGAGAAACCTGAGGGTATCCTCACACCTACTCCTCTTGACTCTATTCTCATGTGACCAGAGAAAGGCCATTGCTCATGGATCCTGACCCTGGGGGTGGAGATGCGAGGGAGGATCACCTGGGCGGAGGGTTCATGGGGATTGGGGAGAGGGTATCAGCAGGCAAGACATTCTATGCCCCTTTTCCAATGAGAGCCAACCATACCCCCCCTGCCTTGGTAGGCTGTTGTAAACCATCTCCCCTCAATGTTCCTCATTTGAACGATTATAGTAATGGTACGAGGAAGAGACGACTAAGAGTAGTGAACACTAACGTGTCATTTCACCACTCTAACACTGAGACGAGGAAGAGGCCTGAGGAGTGTTGGAAGGGTCAGGCATGTCCTAATAAATATGGTCAGGCAAGGGAAACTAAGTGTTCACACCTGCAACCTGTTAAATGCCAGAAACAGCAGAGAAGTGAACCAGTTGGACCAGAGAGCACAGCAATCTGAGGTCAAGTGAGCAGAGTATGGGCTGGTGAAATGGACGCTGACAGCAAAGAAGCCAGGAAGACACAGATGCCATTGCAGGCCACGAGAGAGTCTGAAGCTGCGGTGGGAGTGGGGAACACCGAGACGCTGCCAACCACTGAAGGAAGAACTGGAAATAGCTAGCGCTGCTGGCAGGAGTGCCTCAAGAGTGAGTGAGAGAGGAGCAGGCATGAACCAAGAAGTGATACCTGAGCACCCGGAGCAGCGGCCACACACCGGTGAGTGACAGGAAAGGTTCAGTGAGGCCGGGGCCCCCCAGGGGCAAGGTATGGGTTGCAGCGAATGCCAAACAAGCAAGAATACACGAAGAAGGGGTCTGGAGACCAAAATGTGGACTATGAATACGAACTGATTACTAAGCAAGTAATGTGTTTTGAATGCTGATAAATGGGTTGGATGACCAAATACGAACTATTGGATACCTAACAAGTTGACAAGCACTGGATACATTTTGAATGCTGAGTCTAAGAAAAGGATATGAGTGTATTGCACAAATTAAATTGAAAGCAAAGTGTATTTGCGAGAGAGATGAGTTTAAAGAAATAGTATTTGCTAAGTGTGATGCTGGAAATGCATCTGAGGGACAGGGCCTCTGAATCCTTGTCCTTTTTCTGTTTTTACCATGTGTTCTGTTATGTTTTCTGCCCCGGAGTCCATGTGGGACTCCTGGCAGTGCAGCTCTCTCTTTTGGTTTGGTGAACAGACCCATGGGATACCCTTATGGCACCCATGGGTAGGGGTACAACCCTGTGCCCCTAGTGTATGTTTTTGGGCACCTGTGGGTGACCCCAGAGCAGGGTATGGGCTGGTGGCAGCTCCGTGCGGAATTCGACAGGTGCTCCGGGTGTCCTCCATTTTGGGATACCCTGGCCCTGCCATTGGGAACTGTTGATTCCTAATAGAAAACAAGATGGCCCCTGTGGCCTCTTGCCTTCTATTGCCTGTTATCTTGTTTTCCCAAAGTCCTGGGAAGCCCTGTCTCTGTCCCTTCCCCCTGACTGGCTGTTGGGTGGAAGTTCCATGTATGGTATTGTTGTGAAGGCCCAGCTAGACTGGCTGGAGCCTTCCCAGTGACTGTATGTTGTGGGTACCTCCTGTGGGTGGGACCTGGGTGAATGGAGTGTGTGACCAATATACACTTCTTGTTGTGGTTGTCTGGTTTCTGGCATGAGAGACAAAGACTGAGACAGCCCTGCCCGAAACTGGCCTGAATGCAGTGTGTAGTGTTGAATGGCTGGGTACTTGTCCCAATCCACATTTCTTGTTGTGAGTGTCTGGAAGGGAGGAGGGTGGCCTGAATGCACTGTGTGCCTGATTGGCTGACTGACTGCATGAATGCCCTGCAGTATGATTGGCTGCTGAGTGTGTGCCAGCCGCGTGGATGAGAGAGAGGATAGTATATCTGGGGACCTCTCACCACTCGAAAAGTGTTCAGAAAGGACCTTTGGTTGAGAAGCGACCATTGTGCTCCTGAAGCAGCCAGGGAGCTGAGTCTCCACTCTACGAGTAACTGGAACTGCTGATCCTCGACGTCCAGCTGGAAGAAGAAGACTTGCTGTGGCATTTGCTTCGACCGATCTGAAGGCTGACGAGATCGTCGAGGGCTGACCCGAGAGAGGACCTGGTAAGGCGCCCTCTTCCCGTGCTCCGAGGGACCATCGAGCACCGATCCATCTTCGCCGAAGCGCCCTGGAAGACAGACCCTCGAAAGGCTGTCGACCCGAGATGGGACCGCTGAGGAGATCGAAGTGAAGCACCCGGACATCGACGCCGTCGAAGTCCATTGCCGTCGACCAGGGTTCGCAGGTTTGTGAAACCGCTGGAGGCCCGTCGAAGTTGTGTTGCCCAGCCGTGGGAACCACTTGACGCCGTGCCGCCGATGACCGGAGCCGTCCGCTCCTTTGCCTAAGAACATTCAATCGAAGGACTCTCTCGACCGCATCGTCGACTGCTTATCCTGCCAGAGAAAGTCGAGGCCGACCAACGCGCCGAGGAGAAACCTGCCGGTGGGTTTCCCGCCACCCGACGACCTCAAAGACTCGGACGACCCGACGCCCTTGCTGGGCTTCCGTCCCTACAATCTTTGCGGTCCAGAACTATTGTCATCGAGGTGCCCCGCACACCTCCGCCTTGCAGGACGCCGACGCCACGACGCCGACGAGCACCGCTCGGACGAAGCTGCTGCCTCTTCGACATCGTTCTGCCTCGTTTGTCGATGGACGTTCGACGCCCCGTGCCTCCCGCTTAAAAGGGAAGGCATTCAAGAAGGGCCGTCGATTCCCCGTCGCCGAACAGCGAGTCCCTCGACGTTTGTCGACGCCTTTTCGAGGAACTCGACTCCACCAGGTACATTGGGGGGTAAAAACATTATAGGAGAGAATAAGACTTGCAGAGCAATATATGGACTGGGCTGGTGCTATATCTTTCTTTACAGGTTGCCCAGGTGGGGGGATCTCCACACAGAACTGTGCCTAGTGGTAGGGGTCAGTACTCTGCCTATTGCTCAACCATCTTATTTTCTCTCCTCTCTCTATTGCTGGTTTCACTCTATTGGTCTGTGTGATATTGTACAGTATTGTTTATGCACTTCAATGAGATCTAGGGTGGTACCACTTTAGGATTGTAAATATTTGTCATTGTAGATTTTGCCAGAGTACAAAGTGAGTTATCATGATAAATGTACATAACCTTAACTTTTGATTATATAAAGACTGTGTTCTAACCAATACAGAGTGTGGATATTCCTTGGTGGGGGCTTGGGGGATACACTGTACTTAAGAACCAGCCTGCATCACCTCCTGAGAAGCTAGGCCTTGATTGCTCGACCATTGCTACCGAATAGAGAATCTTGGCTGGGGTCTCCCGTGCCGCCCCTCCACCATATAGGGAGCGGAAGTACAGACACCCCCCACCGGTCGTTGAGGCCCGTCTCTCACACTAAGAAAGTGAAAAGAGCAGAAAGCAAAACACTATTGGATAGTGTGAAAGCAAGGTGGTAACCGGGAGAACTACCACAAAGAAAGTTTATGAAATTCACATGTTGATAACGGAAAAGAAGTCGGTAAAGTGAACTAGAAGTACAAGTGGACTTATAACACAGAGGCAGAATGGAAACCTGTGATGTCAAGGAAGTCCTAAGAGAAGGAATTAACTGTTTTTAAGTGCCATGGGTTATCGGTTGCGTGAACTGTGATGGGTGGACTGTGTGGTCTGACAACTGTGCCTCAATCAAGGAGCGCTCCTTGGAATAAATCAAGAGAAGACAAGAGGCTGAGAGTGGTTGGTCTAAAGTGGTTCAAGGGCTGGAAAGAAAAGGCAAACTGAACAAGATGATCAAACTTCGAATTTGAAGCCTAAAGAACTGAGTTTAACTTGGGGATGGGAACCCTGAGACCCTTTTATTGGATCTGTGTTGAACTTGGGGATGGGAACCCTGAGACCCTGTTGTTGGAACTGTATTGAACTTGGGAGGAAGGGAACCCATGACCCTTTTGTTGGAACTGTTTTGAGCTTGGGGAAGGGAACCATAAGCAAACCTGTGGCTGGAAGAAGCTCTAAATTTTTGTTTGAACACTGTTATTTTGGTTGTTGACATCCCTAAACATTGTTTAGCTTTAGTTGTGACGGCAAGTGTAGGTTTTGGACACAGACAGACTTTTAAGTTGAACTTACTGACGCAGACTATCCTTAGTTTATTTAGGTAAGGAAATCATACCTTAGAATAGGGGAAGTTAGGCCTTACACCATCCTGACATTTGAGTTAATAAAGACCTTTCATTTGAACTTTGTATCTGTTATCTGTGTCTTGCTGCATGATGCCGTCACATGAGTAGTAACATTTAGAAAAATGTAACGTGCAGCTGAAAGGAGTTGGAGGAGAAATACCTACGACTTCACAATGGCGCCCTATAGGTTGCCCATAAAAGGATATGAAGGTGCTATTCTTACAACCAAGCAAGTTAACTACGATGACAGAATAGTCATAGCTAAATCTAGTTCGCGTGAACTCTTTTCTATTCTCCATAAACTCGAAGGAAAAACTACTAAATCCTGTCTTAAAGTTCATAATAGCTGGTGTCAGCATATTCAGGATGAGTTTACTTATAAAGTTGCCTGTCATCAAGAAGCCATTGTGGAGCAAGTTAAGTTGCTTGAGAAACCTGTTGCAGAGCATCAATCCTGGCCTGATCCAGGTGGTTCATCAGAGTCATTTCCGCTCTTTATGTTCAAGGAGTTATTGGAAATGGAGGTCCAAAAAATTGTGCAAGATATGAAACCCACCTCATGTGAAGGCAATGCTTTTCCCGCCTCTTTATTTAAAGCTTCTCTTGCTCCACTACTCCCATGGACCACAAACATAATTAATATGTCAATCTCTGAAGCTCAGGTATCAGATTGCTTCAAAGAAGCCTGGATTTCTCCCCTTTAAAAAAAAAAGATCATTTGGATCCCACTGTCCCCACACATTTCAGGCCCATAACTAATATGCCCTTTTTGTTAAAATTTCTGGCCAAAATCAATTATGGTCAATATAATTATTTTGTTGAACAACACAAAATACTTTTTGCTCAAAGCATGGGACAGAAACTGCTTTGCTAGATATGAAGTCTAATGTTAAAATTATGGCCAAAGGTCACACAGCACTGCTTTGATGTTCGACTTATTGGCAGTGATCGATTAAGTCGATCACAATCTATTGATTTATAGACTGGTCAGGACAGGGGAATGCTCTGAGAATGCTGCAAAATGGTTTAAATCTTTTCTTGGCCCCAACAAGCTAAAGCTATCAAAAATTACTGTCTATCCTCCCCTGTGTTTCTTACATGTGGTGTATATTTGAAAACAAACGTCTGTCTTTGTCAAACCTATGCTTGCCCTCACTAGTAGAACAAATTCTGGTGGCCTTATCGTCAGATTCAGCTTTGCCAGTTCAAAAACAGTTCAACTAAAAGGTGCCCTTGGAATCTCTCCAGCAAGCTTCTGGTAGCTTCAACACAAATTGGTTCACAAAAATTCCTAGGTTCGCTTGGACTCCCTTCCCCAAGCTTCTCAAAGCTCACATTCCTCTAAGCCTCTCAGGGTTCCCTTCCCCAAGCTTAGGCCTTTCTTGTTTCAACAGTTCAACTCAAAATCCCTCTTGGGCCTCTCAGGGATCCCTTCCTCAAGCCTAGGCCCCTCTGGTTTCAATGGTTTATCTCCCAGTCTCTTTCATGCCTCTAAGGGCCCCCTTCCCCAAGCTTAGGCCCCTCTGGTTGAAGATTCACCTCAGAGTTCACCAAAACACAAAAGTTCAGCTTTCCAGAATTCATTAGTAAAACACAATTCTTTCTCTGATACTCAAACAGTCTTTAACAAGACTTTGGGGATTTTGCTCCCACTTCACATTAAGTGTAGCTCCCCCTTTTTGACCACCTCTCAAGTGGCGCTGTTTGTCTCCTCCTTTCAACACAGGGTCCGTAACAGAGACTTTCGAGAATGCATAGCTTTGCTTGCCCCTATGCACACCACTTTGCTAGCCCCCTCTTCTTCTTTCTTTCTTCCTCTCTTTGTCTTATGTATATTGCTGTGCCTTTAGCCCACAGGTCTTCTGCTTTCTTCCTGTTCTCTGGCATCCTCTTGTTTGCAGTTTTTCCTTCTTGCATACTTATTTCTCTCTTGTTACTCTCTGTGTCACTGTTACTGTTTTCCTTTTGCTCTACGTGCCGCTCACACGCTTTTATTTCTTTCTTTTGTGGTATTTGCGCTCTTTGATTTCTGCCCTTTGCTTTCATGCTGCTTGCACTCTTTGCTTTTCTTAAACACCTGCCATTAGCACACTTTCCTTTCTGTCCTTTCTTTCTGTGCTGATAGCACGCTTTCTTATTTTATTTTCCTTTCACTCGTGGCAATCGCGCAATTTAACGGCTTTCCTTTCAACCTTCCGCTTCAGCATCACATATGTACGGGGTTTCTTAGCATTCAGAAACTCACCGGTTAACACGTTGTGATCAGGAGGGCTTGCCGGCTTCAATACTGAGGTCAGGGTCTCACCACATGCCCCTTTGTGAAAAACCAGATGGTGTTTCACAACCTAGCCCCCGGGGATGGTGTACTCAGGTGGCCAGGGAAAGGCCATCGCTTTTGGATCCTGGCAAGCAAGGGAAGATCACCTGGGCACGGGTCCTAAGGGAGTGGGGGAGAAGCACCTGATGTTGAGACATGGTATCCCCGTTTTTCCACAACCCATCTAACCCCTATCCCTCCTTAATTTATGGTAAACTAGAGCTCCCATAATTCCTCCCCACTTCACATTGCCAACAGTAATGAGGCAAGGAAGATGAGGAATGAGGTTAGAAAGATTTCCTCTACTGACTTGCAATGGCTCTGTCCCTTTAATGAGACCAGGTAGAGTCAGGCACGTAATCCTAACTATACACACCTTGCGCTTGTTAACACTCCCTGTCAGAATATAACAGGCTGTTTAGGAGAGGAGCAGCTCTTCCAGGGCTTATATGAACCAGGCTGTGGAAGTTAGAAGGCCAAGGGGCTGATCGGCAGGTGCGAAGAACGAGAGAGAGCCAGGTGAGAATTCCACACTTTCAGGAAGCCGTAAGCGTGCAAAGACTGAAACCGAGTGAGCAGAAAGTAGAAACCTTCAAGTTGCTTCAAAGCGGCCTGCTACCCTACCGTGTGAACGACGGAGTTGGAGAGGAACAGAGGAGCCATTGGTAACAGAATATTGAATACGTTTGTCGCTGACTCTGGGCCCAGTTGGGACATTCAATTCCCACTTGTCCTGATGGCTATTAGGTCTACACCATCTTCTGCAACTAAAATGTCTCCATTTGAACTTATGACTGGACAGAAAATGGTGTTACCTCAGCACCTGCTCAATCAAACACAGGAGCCGACGCTGATTAACGCGTCCATTACTCATGAGTACATTGAGAACCTAACGAAGCACCTTCAGTATGCTTTTGAGATGCGCAGCGCAACTGAGAGAAGTCGGCTGAAGGGATGAAATCATACTACGAATTGAACATCACAAAAAAGGAGTATGAGGTAGGTGACAAAGTTTATCTGTACACATTTAAAAGAAAACAGACCAACGAACAGACGTTTCTTCCATCTTGGCGCTGTAGTTTGCAGATTGTGAACAACATATCGCCTGTTGCCTACAAGATCCACAGTCCAAAAGGAGAACAGCCGGAAGAGAAATGGGTCCATATCAATCAGTTGAAAAGCTGTAATTCCAGACTAGCTTTAAGAGTGATTGAGGAAGCCACTGAAATTAGAGCCGAGTAACCACCTGATGAATGAAAGGTAAGATCGAAATCCTGAGGACTCCCTCTACCTTGCATTACAGCTGACAGGGTGTCAGATACCAATTGAATATCTGAGTCTGTGCTGTTCAGGGAAGTGTTTTTTAAGTTAAACAAAATGAAACAATTAATTTAAAAAAGCACAGTCTCTAATGAAGGTGAAAGAGAGACTCCAAATTGAATGAGAATCTGTTCAATGCCTCGGGGTAAAGGAAAAGGGTTCATTATATATTGAAAAAAGAGGTTGTTGATTAATGTTGTTATGCCAGAACCTTGCCAGAATTGAAAGGTGCACAGGGAGGAGCGAAATAACGAGCGCTGTGCATGTCTTTTCTGTTGCCAAATTTAAAAGCATTACATTTCATTTAAAATCAGACTATTTACAACCTATATGGTAAAGCAAAAGGGTCCTGTCATGTCCTGGGTGCTGCATAATTCTGTACATTTAGAGTATTTTGTGAGTCACCCAGGTATATGAACTATTCTATAGACCTGTGTTTCTATGTTTCATTGGTGGAAATGAACCCAAGAAGGAAACTGTACATGTTGTTGGGTGAAAGAGTCTGTGATCTGTGTTATCCTAAATCAGCTGGTGTTTTCAAGTTGAGTGAAAAGTGAATTGTTAGGAAAGAAAAACATTTGGGCCACGGAGTGAGGTGGCGTGTCTTGTGATTGTATGAAAATATGGACTTTTCCTAATCATTAATAAATCTATATTCTTTCATCACACCGGTCTGATTCTTGGCTTTCCTATGGCACCAGGGTGAGGGCACCAGGGAGATGGCTCATAGTGGTGTGAAATGAGTCAGGGCAGTGCTAGTGAAAGATCCAATAAATTGAGTTATTGGTGTGGTGCTCTTGATTGTTGCCATGCCCACTGTATATTTGAAAACACTACTCAGCAACTAGCCATGTCCTTCAGCCAAGGTCCACTTTACATGTTCACCCAATATTTTTGTTTTGGACCCACTATACGTGTCTTTTGGCTGTGCCCACTGTGAATTTTAAAACACTACCGAGCCATTAGCCACATGTCCACTTTACGTGTTCCCCCAATATGTTTCTTTTGGGCCCACTATACATGTCTTTCAGGCCCAATGGCCACTACCGAGCCAGTAGCCATGGCCTCCGTTGTGTCCAGTGTACATGTTCTCCCAATATGTTTCTTTTGGACACAGTAGGTCGCCATGGCGGCCCTGACTAGTAGGCACAGCCTTCGTGCACACTGCCCAGTGCCATATTGCACCCCTCAACATGTTGCCCCAATAGGTTACCCCACACCTCACTGTAGCAGTAAAATTCCAGTTTTTTTATTAATCTCAATTTCTTCACTTTCTCTTTTTTAAAAAACTACAAATAACATAGAACATTTCGAAAATATTAGCTGTTATTATATGTGTGATGCTCTTTCATTCCAGATCCTGTTTTCTACCATAACACGGAATATGAAACAAAAAAAAGAAAATGAAAAATAACCCTGAATATGCAAAAAGTACCCCAGATATGCAAAAACATTCGACCTCTGAACTTGGTGACCGTTCACCCCACCACCCCAACTCCACAATTTCACATGGTGTTGTGAGGGGTCAGTAATGTGAGGCTCAGGACAAAATTGAGTTTTCTCAGGATTTGCCATTTTATTATGTACAAAATAATAACAAAATCCAAACTAAACCTACTCTACCTCCAAGCATTCACAAAAATAACTCTCACCATAAACAATATCAACATTCAAATAAAATAAATACAACATAAATAAAAGTTTACCAAACACTCAGTGTCTTGGATGACTGCTAGTGATCCTGGGCAGATTTTGCTCCCCCAAGAATGTCCAATGTTAGTTTTTTCCAAGTAACAAAAAAGTCTCAACAAAAGTCTTCAAAAGTTCCAAAGAAACAAAAATTTCACACAAATAAAATCCATGGGTTAAAGTTTCTTCTTTGTTTGACAAAAGCCCTCCTTCTTTTCATTTCCATGAATAATTAACACCACTAATGGAGTTTATTGGATGACTTCCTTCCAAGAAAGAACAGATGAATTTGTTTCTTCTCCCACTTTGCTAACAGCTACTTCACTACTGGAATCTGTGGTGTCTTTGATACAATTGTCAGGATGCATTGTTTGAGGTTCACTCTTCACTCGACCAATTTCGTTCTACAATATGACTGTGAGAACAGCTCCCTTGGCCCGACAGATAACTTCACCAATATTGACCACCATAGTCTTGTTACGGCTACTACAACTTCTACTGCTTCTCAATATGCTGCTTCAATGACAACTTTAAAAGTAGGCATTACTACAAGACATCTTCTACCTCCACAGGCTTCTGTATATCTTCTTCAGAAAGAGAAGCCTCTTTCCTGTCTTGCAGCTACAATAGATTCTGCTTCACTTTGGTGAACGAGTACCCAGCTCCCTTTCCCAGCTGTATATACATCTGGTCTTCAGTGGATACCCCAAAGTGGTTGTGCCACTCTCCTAACTTTGGATGTAGACTTTTGGGTATCAACACTTTCAGCAACTTCAAAAGCACCAGTGTACCGTACTTATATGCATGGGATTTAGCTTTGATAGAGATCCCTCTATGGGCTTGGGCATTGTTTGCTCTATCTTCGACATTTGTCACCTCTGTATTCTGCTACTTCAACCTTTGAGGTGTTGCAAGGTAAATGTTCACAATGGAAACCAAAATGAGGAGCACACGATCGCATTTTAATATTGAACTGCCACTTCAAATAAAGACTTGTTACCAACTTTCGGTCAGCACTCAGCCTCCAAGGCACAGGGAAACCTTGTCCCATGTGCGCAGTCCCTTTAACAATACCTGCAACTCTTTAGAAAAGTCAGTTTCGCTTTGTTTCGGATACCAGCAGCATTCTCTGTGCTAATCAGAGACAAGTCACCATTCGGCAACAATGTATTTCTGCTTCTTGGGAAAGAAAGGCTTTTCATCACGTGCAAGTGTTGTAGGTAAGCGCATGCTACCATTATTAAAAAGACTTTCCACTTCTACGGTTGATTCTCACTCGCTCATAACTCGAAGCAAGAACAAATGAAAGCTGGCTACAGTTACCAGAAAGGAACTTCTGCCCCTTAGGAGTACAGAGTGTCTTCATCTGACTCCCAGTATTAAAGGTTGTGGGTTGCGGCGACTTTCTGACTTTGCTGCTACTCCTGCTATTACTACGGGCACTTGTGAGATCCACACCCCTCCATTGCATGGGTGTCTGAGATCCAACCTAATTAAGGGAGATCTTCCCACTCAGTTTCTCTTGGCTGGACTCTGCATAAGAGCCTTAGGAACAACTGCAACTTCAGCTCGGCATACACAGCAATGAAGCGCACCTGCAAAAACTGCCTGCTGCTTTCTTTTCTCACCAGTGCCGCTACTGCTCTTCATGGTTTGTGAGCACAGGACCAACTTAGGGTTTGCAATTGGAATTTGCCCATCTACTCCAGCGTTCTTGTTGTGGTCACACTTCCTCGTGTTCTGCTGGCTAGGTGTTCTACTTCCTCTGCTTCTATACCATCTGTCCTTCCAGCTCCTGCCCCAGCTTCTTTCTGCTGCTTCACTCACAGGCAGCCCCCCAGGTGTGCTGATTAGATTCAGGTGCAGGCCCTTAGGCTTAATTGCCTGACCTTGTTTAGATGAATTAGGCTTGACTGCCGGACCTGGACTCCAGCCTGCCTCTTGAGCCCTCTTCTTTTTCCCAGTCCCAGATGAATTCTGGGACTTGTAGTTTTACTCTGAAAAATGTGAATTCTCTACTTCTTCAAACCATGTAAAAATAGTTTTTTATCCCCCAGATTTCATTAAGAGAAACATGATAACTTTTAACCCTTCTAGAGACAGAAGGGACAGAAAAGGTTACATGTTTGTTGCTTTTTTTAGAATACTTTTGATCTTGTGGAGGATATGCGACCCGAGGTGTATAAAAGATTGGTTTCTTGGGTTCAACACAAAGTGCAGTCACTCTTTCAGGTTTTACCTGTTTATCCTTAATAGAGGATCGAGATGTACCAAAATGGAAATAAGGCAGTTCCTCTGTTAAAGTTGGGTTAACAATACTGCTCTCTAAGCAAAAATACTGTGTCTCACCCTGTGCAATCTCTCCACATCCCTGGGGCTGGTCTTCACCCAGGTGATCCTCCCACAGTACTCCACCCCCAGGATTGTGACCAGGAACCGTTTGCCCTCTCCTGGACACGTGGGAGGAGACTTTAGGCAGGCTTTTGGTGGGGGAGCCGCAGGATTCTCCACAGTGTCCTCTGTCACCCTCCCCACTAGCCTGATGCCATGCTATACCTTTCCTCTTATAGACTAAGAAATCGCTGATGTTTCACTATTTTAAATACCAGTGTATATCGACACACAACATTAACCATGAATCCAAGTGCTCTTTTGTAATTTCAATAGCCTAGTGAACAGACTAACAAGAGCAAGGTTATAAAGTTAATATGTGCATACAAACTTATCAAAAATAATGTCTCATGCTTTAGTGAAAAACCGATCTGCCATGCTTTTCTAATGATGTTAGTTGAACAATGAAAAACAAGGATGTGGAAATTCCAGAGGTATTTATCCAAGATAATTTACACTTAAGACTGGTAGAGCCGTGGCTTCAAAACCTTTTAACTAACTACATGGCTAAACCAATTAAGTGATCAAATGAAAGACAGGTATCAAGAAAACATGTCAATAAAACCCCAAGTGAGCCTATGTGATAGAATCACAAAGGACAAATGTGCAAGGTCAGTTTGAGTGTATATCTCAGTGGAGCAATGGTGTGAATAAAACATTTAACATATACTAGACTGCACTGTGCACGCAAAATAACAATTAACAATATGAATGCAGAAATTAACTTTACAAAGGGGAAGGAATAGGCAATTAGATGTACGTGCATTGTGATGAATCCAGTGGAATCATCACAAATTCCCTGGCGGTGACCTCCTCCCATGTGGCCAGGGAATGGCAGCCGCTGCCTGATCCTAACCCTGACCCGTGGGGAGGTTATATGAGTGAGGATCTCTTTGGCGCAGAGAGGTACTGGGGAGACGCGTTGACTCCATTGGAGAAGATGTGGTATTCCCCCCTTTCCCATGAGGAAGACCCCCCAATAACCGAGTTTCTGGTGGCCTATTGTCATTTTGCTAAGGCACCCAACTTTGACTGAAACACATACAGCACATACAAAACACCTTTTTCTGATTTGCCTTTGTATGAGAACCCAATGGAAAACCAAATAAGAGTCCAGAATCCAATATCATCCATGGACTCCAACTCCCATAATCACTCAGGTAGTAAGACGAGGAAGAGGAATAAGGAGTTTGTGCAAAGTAACAGGAACTCAAAGTACCATCTGCAGTCTAGTCATTTGTCCATACCAGCAGTCTGCAGGACATTTGAAGATGGAAAGCGCACTATGGAAGTGAGCAGTGCAGGAGAGGATGGTGAAATCCAGATGGAGGCTCGCGTGCGCGAGACGCACAGAGAAGGTTACCGGGACAAAGGGAGGGACGCCGCAAATGATCAGGAAAAGGTGTGGAGACACGAAGAGTTGCAGAGAAGCTCCTTAGTGTCAGCCGCTTGTGGAATCAGTGTTCATCCATCTTGAGTGAGAGAGGTAGTCAGCGTTGACCACAGAGCTGCACCGAACACTGGAGTTATCTCTGCTGACTCCCGGGGGAAATGCAAACGATGCAGCTATTCCACAAAGGCTCAGGCAGAGTCAGAAATGCAGGAAGAGACTGGTGTGTCTAACCAAAGCAGCTGGGAAGGCCGGGCCGAACAGACAAGTGTGCCAGTCCATGTTTGATACATATAAGGCTACTAACAATGAAAAGTGTATAAGAAGAATGTTTGAATGCAGTCCAGACACAGTATTATTGCAACACCCAATAAGAAGAATGTTTCTATGCAGACAAGACACAGTAAAAAGAAAAAAAAAACAATTCAGTTGCATTAGAGGCCAGTGTGGTGGAGAAGTTTGTTCAAGTGTTACCATAAGCCAGTATACCAAGTACCTTACGCTATAGGCCATTTTGGTATAACCAAAGAACTGTGAATCAATTAAAAGAAGTCCTGGCTGGTGAGTACACTAGGCAATTAAAGTTAGGTAAAGATTCCTGGCAGGAGAGTATACCAGTTGATCTGAAAGGAACTATAAAAGAAACCCCTGGCAAGCGAGTATACCTGGTAATTGAGATTGAATGAAGATTCCTGGCAAGGTAATAGACCAGGCAATCTGCAAAATAAAGAAAACCTTACAGAAAGACTATTGCAAAACTTGCGATTTCAACAAGAACATTGTGAGTCTAAAGCAGTTCTAAAGGAACTGTTACTTAAAGGAACACTTTTGCAATCCGGTTTGAAGAATCTAGGGGAAGGGAAACATCCCTCAAATCCGAGGATCATTTACCTTGGAGAACATTTCAGTTGGATTTATTATTGAATCTTTGGTTTTGAACACTTTTGCCATCATTAAGTCAAAGACATTTCCTTGCACCCTTTGTTGTTTTGTTTGTAGTGTGAGGGCCACGATAGGACGTTTTGGACACAAGGACGAATTATTAGTTACAGACTTCATGACACAGACAGATCCTTAGTTTTGCCTTTTTTCATTTGATAAATGCCTTTTGTTTAAAAACAGGAACACCTTGTGTCCTCCTCTCATTGCTGGATCCTCACAGCATGTAAAGGCCTAATTCCAAAATTGGCTCCAAAAAAAGTAAGAAAGCATCCAAATGACCAACTATACAATTAATGTTCACAGTCTAATCCATGCTACATATTCTATGTAGTAAAATCATTGTGCATATAAAAACATTGGAAGAAGATACCCATGCGTGTTTATCATTAGAGGAAAACATGATATCCGACTACTGTATTAAGGCTAGAAGGGGTTTCGCAATTAATTCTAAGGATTAATTGGGTTTGTAATCTTCTCAGAGTTATCTCTTGCTAGGAAAGATTTTATTTTTTCAACTTTCTCTTCTTAGTTTTCTATGGAACCCCATTCTTTTTCCTCTATTTTTATCCTAAACTGATTTTCTTCAGCTTCACTTCTCTTGCCTTTTGCTCATTGTTATGGGGAAACTGATCAGTCCTTCACACTAACAGTACTAGGAAACTATATTTCCCTTTTGATTTATTGTACTTTTAATATTGTGCACAACACCTTGCAGTGCACTGGAATGGTGATACTTTTATATCACCGTAGATTTTTGCACATGGGATTTTTGGTTACTTTGTAGGCAAGCTGGTGGCAGCAGTTACATTTTCACAATGCTTTCATTATGTTTGGTGTTTATATTCGCATTTACTGCGCATGGCTACTAAACATGGCTAGTACCCTAAACTGGCCGTGCCACAAGGTTTTCACTTGTTCATTGGCCAAATTGTAGTTTGACCTTCTTCCTGCCTTGCCAGGGCAGGAAATCCCTGAAAAGGTCATGCACCTGCCCAGAAAAGCGTGTGTGTCCAAGGAAGAGGGCACAAACTGTCTAGTTCCAGTCCACATCCCTGGTGCCAGAAAGTCTGGATGTTGTCGCAAATGTGAAAACAGCAGTTGTGCCTCATTGGCTGTTTGAAAGGTTCAGATCTTTACCATTGGTGGGCTTGGACTTGCTTCCAGGTACATTTTGGACAATAAGCGGACCCCTGCAGCCATTTCTTCAGATCTGTGTTGGAGCCAAGAATCCCCCAGAGAAGAGCAGCCTGCTTAACATCTGAAGATGACTCCTGAAGTGGCACAACATCCCTTCCACTAGCCAGCACATTAAAGCTTTGCTCCTCTGCCTGATCTCTGAAGACCCTTGCAGTGCTTTAGCCCTTGGACCACTTGGACCTACTATTACTGATGCCTTCTAGAGGATCCAGCCTTTCAGAGTCTTCAGAAGTATCCCTGGACTGCCCGGTGGACTAAATAATTATCTTATGGGCTACCATACCAGAACCATCACCTTTTTCCGAATTGAAGTCCTGAAATTTTGCAGCTGCCGGCTTGTGCCACAAGTACCCCCCGAATGTTAGCTTTCTATCTTTTCAGGAACCCGTCCTGGAGCAGCTGCTGTGATCCCAACTGGAAGGAAATCTGGAGCCCTCAGCGACCCCCAGACGATCCATCCAGATTCAAAATCAGAGTCAGGGGAGTAAGTAAGCATCAGTGTGCCTGTCCTTCCTTGTACTCAATAAGATAACACTGGGAACAAGTCCATTTGTTTCCTAACTCTAACTACACTCACCTTTGGTCATCAAACCTGGGTCGGTCGTACTGGCGGCTTACCGGCAAACTCGTAATGAGGGCCAGTTGTCTTGTGATTTGGTTCATTTACTGCATCTAAGATACTTACCTGCTTAAGTTACCTGATTGTATATTTGCGCTTACGGTTATTTGTATATAGTTGTATCGTACAGTTTTGTGCAATAATACCACCTGGTAGATTCTTTTCCAGTGTGCTCAGAAGGCCATAGTAAATAACTGTATTTTTATAATTGACTGTCTGAATTTAAATATTTTGTGCCATACTGTGTGACCTCATCGAGGGCCCCTGACCACACTCACACTCTCCTGAGATCAAGCCTTGACTGCTCTCCATTGCTAACTTCATTGGGTTTTCGCTAATCTCTCAGAGTGCCCTGTTCACTATAACTAGGGTGGCCTCCTCCGGGGGTTCAGTTTCTAGAAATCCACCTAAACATCAAATCCACCTACACATCTCTTTATTACCTCTTCGAGGATTTGTTGGTATTTGAAAATAATCCAAACCACTTTAACATATTACTGTAGCTATTATGATACTCAGCAAAATGAAGCGCTACTGGGTAATTGGAATCCTTGTTCTTAATGGCTCTAATAAGTTCTAGCACCCTGATTTTAATTTTGCGTATTGTGCTGCCAATATATAAGTTGGGGCATGGACAGATAAGGCCATGCACTCCAAAGTCAGTGCTACAATCGATTCAGTCACAAAGAGAGTGGGCCTCATTACGAGGTTGGAGGTAGCTGGCCACCCCCAAACTCGACTCCGGCTCGGGCACCCGAGAATGGGGAATCACGGGGCCATTCTGACCTCGGCGGACTCGGTAATTCCCCTTGCGCGGGTGCCAGAGCCGGTATGTCCCCATTCCCAATGAGCCCCTACAGGGCTCAATGGGAATGGGGAGGATGGTAGCAGCGGTACCGTTCATAACGGTACCGTTGTGTCACGCCCCCCGGTTTCCTAGGGCATTCTTATGTCCAGGGGAGAAGCCCGTGGCGTTTGGCCTGGCGTTTACAGCAACGCCGACGCCACCGCCGGTAAACAACTACATCTCCCAAGAGGACCGTGCCTGCAAGGAACCTTTGGAACGTTTTCACTTTCTTTTGCGTGCGTTTCACGCCTCCTTTGTATTCACTTCCTATATCTGGCCACGTCCCCAGTAAGCCGGTGCTCCTAAACCGTTGCGTTACGCGAGCTACACTCCTGGGATAAGTTGTTCTTTTCCCTATTCCTTGCTTACCTGGTTGCCGAATCCTACCTTTGCCTTGGACCTTGTTATACGTTTTCCTGATTCTGTCTTAGACCTCCGTTTGACCTCCTCCCCTGCTCGACCACGGAATACGCACCGGACTTGCTTTGGGTTCTGCTCCTCATGTCTGGCTCCCGGCTCCCTTCAACCCCGTATTCCTCAATCGCTCCTGGCCATCCGCTCCCCGAGCAAAGAAAGAAACACCCTACATCCAGGCGTTCGAGAAATCTTACACCACTTCTAATTTCTCCCTGAAGTGTTGTTTACCGCGCTAGCAAGAACGGCGCTGCTTATTTACACCCGGTGAATTTTTGCTTGACCTTTTTTGTTTGTTGGTTTTTTTTGGGACGATTTGCTGTGCTCATCATTTGTTGGTTTTTTTGGGACGCTTTGCTGTGCTCATCACTTGTTGGTTTTTGGGACGCTTTGCTGCATCGCTCTGCCTCTTTGGACCTTGGGACACTTGGCTCCTGGCTTCACTCCTTGGATTGTGGGACTCTCTGCTGTTTTTTCCCGCTCATTTGATTTCGGAACTTTGGATTTTGCTTTCACTCATTGGATTGTGGGACGCTTTGCTGTTGACATTACTTATCCATTATTGGGGGGAAGTCTTTGATCCCCCTTCTTTCAAGAAAGAGCACTTCCTCTGACCTTCACTCACTCCCAGTCTTGTGTTTTATCACAAGTAGGTATTCCGCTGGAAAAAAGGAATACACGGTAAGCTTTTGTGGGTCTCGGAGGGGGTAGAGGGACTGGAATTGTCAACAAACGGTATGTGATATTTTCTTTGTTTGTTTTCTTCCCTCTAGCTCTGCTGTGCGTTCCGCCTTTTTGCCTGAGCCCTTGGCCTGACAGGTGTTCTTTTCCCTGCACGCTGTGCTCTCAGGAAGGAAGTCTGAATTACTTTAGCGGCATCTAGCTCAAGTGATCCCCCAGACTGATTGTGGAACATACGGAGTGCGACAGATTTAGGAGCCCAATACTGGTGCCTGTCTGTCCGAGATGGATCCTAATGCAGATCCTATGGCTGCTATGATGCAAGCCTTTACCACGTTACGCACAGGCATGGCAACAGCACATGCCGCTTTGCACCAACGCATGGATGTCATGCAAAGCTTTGTGCAACCCTTGCCGGTGGATGAGGAGTTTGGGGATGTTCCCGCTCCTGTACCGCCACCGGTTCCTCCGACACCCCTAGCCCCTGTGGTGTTGCCGGGTCCTTTTCCATTGGCACCACCGGAACGCTTCACGGGAGATCCCAAAATGTATAGGACATTTGTCAATCAATGTCGTTTACATTTTCTATGCCGTCCTTTGGCATTCCCTAATTCTGAAACAAAAGCAGCTTTTGTGCTCTCTCATCTAGGGGGTATGGCTGCGGCCTGGGCGAATCCGTTGCTGGAGTACGATGACCCGGTTTTGTACGATTTCGATGCCCTACTAGTCGCCATGAATCTGGTCTTTGATACCAGATATAAGGCTCAGGCTTTGGACCTAGAGTTTCTGGCAATATCCCAGGGTACACAACCCCTTTTGGCGTATTTAGCCCGATTCAATCAGCTGGCCGCAGAAACCTCTCGGCCTGAATAAAAAAAGGCGGCAGTCTTTTATAAGGGATTATCAGACGAACTTAAGGACGCGTTATCTGTCGTCCCTTCTGTCCCTTCAGTATTTCCTGAATTGCTTGATTTGGTGTTGCAGGTCGATGCTCGGCTGCAACAAAGGCGTGGAGAACGCTGTCACCCTGATCTACGTCCTGGCAAACCCGAATTGGGATCCTCTCCAGCCTCCGGGGATGTAGAACCCATGCAAATTGGGGCAGTAAAAGGTCCCCTCCCAAAGGCAGAGAGGGAGAGAAGAATGCAAAACAATCTATGTCTGTATTGTGGACAGACGTAACACTTCATTCGTGTCTGCCCTAAACGCCCTGCTAAACGGGCGGGAAACGCCACGGCCCGTCCCTAAATCGAGCCGATGTGACGGGTCAGCCTTCCAATGGCTCATTCCTCCATACAGCTGCTGCGCACATATTCTTAGATATGTTTTTTGTGTTGCCCAACTCTCAAGTTTTTTCTAGTCCAGTCATGATAGATTCCGGGGCAACAGGTAATTATATGGATGAACATCTGGCAGCAACCTATGGTATCCCGGTAGATCCTAAGGAGTCACCAGAACTTGTCTATGCAGTAGATGGCTCCTGTTTGGTTTCGGGTCATGTCGTAAAACAAACACAACCCTTGCGAATGAGCACAACGGAAGGGCATACAGAATACCTGTCTTTCGATCTCATATCTGCACCGCAATTTGGGGTCATTTTGGGCCTCCCGTGGTTGCGTAAACATAACCCTATCATTGATTGGGTGGAACAAACAGTGCTTTTTTCTTCTCCCTTGTGTTTGAAGGATTGCTTTCCAGTTCAGGGGACATCTCTCCTCTCTCCATGCAGGGCTCTGGTTTCGAGTACACTCACTTGTAACGCTACTACTAGGGCGACGATGGAAATACCTTCTGCATATCAGGACCTGATTGAGGTGTTTGACAAGGGTTTGTCTGAACAACTGCCGCCGCATCGGGAATACGACTGCCCGATTGATTTGGTACCCAATGCCATTCTCCCCCATGGACGGATATATTCCTTGGCACGGCCCGAGGAAGAGCACCTAAAGGAGTACATTGAGAAGTCTCTGAGACTGGGCCATATAAGACCTTCCCGTTCTCCAGCTGCTTCCCCGATTTGTTTTGTCCCTAAAAAGGAGGGGGATCTCCGGCCTTGTGTAGATTATTGTGCACTTAACACTGTGACAATAAAAAATCAGTATCCATTACCCCTCATTTCGGAATTGTTGGATCGCCTCTCCACCGCCAAACTCTTTACGAAACTAGATTTAAGAGGGGCCTACAATCTGGTGAGAGTGTGTGCGGGCGACAAATGGAAGACTGCCTTTAAGTGCAAATACAGCCTTTTTGAATATCTAGTAATGCCGTTTGGCCTATGTAACGCCCCCGCAACGTTCCAACACTTTGTCAATGACATCTTCCGAGATCTGTTGGATGTTTTTGTTGTAATATATCTGGATGATATATTAATATTCTCTGAAACGTTATCACAACATGAGAAACATGTTCGGACGGTGTTGCTCCATCTTCGGGAACATGGGTTATATGCAAAAGCTGAAAAATGTGCCTTTCACGTTTCCTCTGTGGAGTTTCTAGGGTTCGTGATATCCTCTCAGGGTGTTCATATGCACGATGCAAAGATACGAGCAGTCCTTGAGTGGCCTGCTCCCACTTCGCTTAAGAGTTTGCAATCTTTCCTAGGATTTGCTAATTTTTATAGACGTTTCATTGCATCCTTTTCAGCCATCGTAGCCCCATTGACACGCCTTACCAGTCCTTCAGTTCCCTTCTGTTGGGACACTCAGGCTCAGGCCCCCTTTCAGACCTTGAAAGAGGCGTTTACTACGGCTCCGGTCTTGCTACATCCAGACCCCCTACTGCCTTTTATCATCGAAGCTGATGCCTCTGCCCTTGCCCTTGGGGCTATCTTGTCTCAAAAAGGCCCCACAACTCGGCAGCTACACCTGTAGCTTTTTTTTCCAGGAAATTGACTCCCCCGGAAAAACATTATACCATAATGGAACGAGAGCGACTGGCTATTCGAGCTGCTTTTAAGGAGTGGAGACACCATCTACTGGGGGGACGACACCCTGTCACGGTTTATACGGACCACCATAACCTACAAGCTCTATCTACGGTGAAATGTACCAACTCTAGACAAATCAGGTGGCATTTGTTTTTTGCACAATTCAATTTCACGGTTTCTTATCGACCGGGCCCCTTGCATGGCAAGGCCGATGCACTCTCTCGCATCGGAGTTTATACACCCTCCGAGGAGGCAGTCCTTCCTGTTTTGCCAAACAACACTGTTATGCGTGTCTGTGCTGCAACCGGTTCGTTACTAGAATGGATCCGCCATTGGGCTGCAGACCATGGGGAGGTTCTTCAAGGGCTAAAAGCACGGTTGATATCGGGATTACCTTATGTACAGGAACGCCTATATATCCCTGATGCCCGGACTCGGTTACAGGCCCTAAGCTGGTCCCATGATACTCGCCTAGCGGCCCATCCAGGACAAACTAAGACAACTGACCTACTCCTCCGGTGGTGTTGGTGGCCCAATATGAAACGGGATGTGGCAGAGTATGTATCCAAATGTGCCATATGTACACAATGTAAAACGGTACCTGGAAAACCGGTGGGGCTTCTCCAGAAAATGCCCATCCCGTCACGTCCATGGCACACTGTGTCACTTGATTTCGTGGTGGAGCTACCACCGGTCCAAGGGTTAACCACTATCCTGGTGGTAGTAGATACCTTCACCAAGATGGCCCGGTTTATCCCCTGCAAAGGTGTCCCTTCTGCTCCTGCATTGGCCAAGTTGTTTTTCAAACAGGTGGTCCGCCTATTCGGCCTTCCTCTGGTCCTTATCTCAGACCGTGGATCCCAATTCACCTCGCGTTTTTGGCTGGCTCTCACCCGTTTTCTTGGCATTGACGTTCGCCTGTTCTCAGCATACCATCCTCAGACGGACAGGCAGACAGAACGTCTTAATGCCACCATGGAGCAGTATCTTCGATGTTTATGTCTGCAATATCAATCGGACTGGCTGTCCGTATTGGGGGCTGCGGAATTCGCTTACAACAATGCCTGCCATGCATCGACTGGTTGTTCACTCTTCTATGCCATGTACGATTTACATCCTCGAGTTCTACCGTCCATCCTTCCTTCGGTGGCACGAGTACCCGCAGCCCAGGCAACAGCCCAGTCGTTATGGTCTATCCGTGCCAATGTGCTTCAGCATCTACACCAAGCAAAGGATCGCACAAAACGAAATGCTGATAGGCATCGCAGGTCAGCCCCGCAGTATCACCTGGGGGATAAGGTCTGGCTATCCACTGTGCACCTTCGCACACCGGGCAAACGTAAGCTGAACCCTCGCTACGTAGGTCCCTATACCATCACGCGATGCATTAACGCAGTAGCCTATCGCTTGGACATACCTTCACCTTGGAAGATCCACCCCATGTTCCATGTCTTCCTATTGCGGCCTTATGTTGCCGGTACGCGCTTGTGCAATCGTCCCGCTCCCATTACGATTCAGGGGGAAGAGGAATATGAGGTACAGGCTATATTGGATACCCGAGTGGTCCGGGTACCCGGCATTATCTAGTGGATTGGAAAGGCTATGGCCCAAAAGATCGTACCTGGGAGCCTGCCTCGAATCTTCACGCTCCGCATCTTATGCAGGCGTTTCTCCGGTCTCGTGGTTCGAGACCCGGGGGATGCCCATCTTTGAGGAGGGGTACTGTCACGCCTCCCGGTTTCCTAGGGCATTCTTATGTCCAGGGGAGAAGCCCGTGGCGTTTGGCCTGGCGTTTACAGCAATGCCGACGCCACCGCCGGTAAACAACTACATCTCCCAAGAGTACCGTGCCTGCAAGGAACCTTTGGAACGTTTTCACTTTCTTTTGCGTGCGTTTCACGCCTCCTTTGTATTCACTTCCTATATCTGGCCACGCCCCCATTAAGCCGGTACTCCTAAACCGTTGCGTTACGCGAGCTACGCTCCTCGGATAAGTTGTTCTTTTCCCTATTCCTTGCTTACCTGGTTGCCGAATCCTACCTTTGCCTTGGACCTTGTTATCCGTTTTCCTGATTCTGTCTTAGACCTCCGTTTGGTCTCCTCCCCTGCTCAACCACGGAATACGCACCGGACTTGCTTTGGGTTCTGCTCCTCATGTCTGGCTCCCGGCTCCCTTCATCCCCGTATTCCTCAATCGCTCCTGGCCATCCGCTCCCCGAGCGAAGAAAGAAACACCCTACATCCAGGCGTTCGAGAAAGCTTACACCACTTCTAATTTCTCCCTGAAGTGTTGTTTACCGCGCTAGCAAGAACGGCGCTGTTTATTTACACCCGGTGAATTTTTGCTTGACCTTTTTTGTTTGTTGGGTTTTTTTGGGACGCTTTGCTGTGCTCATCATTTGTTGTTTTTTTTGGGACGCTTTGCTGTGCTCATCACTTGTTGGTTTTTGGGACGCTTCGCTGCATCGCTCTGCCTCTTTGGACCTTGGGACACTTGGCTCCTGGCTTCACTCCTTGGATTGTGGGACGCTCTGCTGTTTTTTCCCGCTCATTTGATTTCGGAACATTGGATTTTGCTTTCACTCATTGGATTGTGGGACGCTTTGCTGTTGACATTACTTATCCATTATTGGGGGGAAGTCTTTGATCCCCCTTCTTTCAAGAAAGAACACTTCCTCTGACCTTCACTCACACCCAGTCTTGTGTCTTATCACAAGTAGGTTCTCCGCTGGAAAAAAGGAATACACAGGTAAGCTTGTGGGTCTCGAAGGGGGTAGAGGGACTGGAATTGTCAACAAACGGTATGTAATATTTGCTTTGTTTGTTTTCTTCCCTCTAGCTCCGCTGTGCGTTCCGCCTTTTTGCCTGAGCCCTTGGCCTGACAGGTGTTCTTTTCCCTGCACGCTGTGCTCTCAGGAAGGAAGTCTGAATTACTTTAGCGGCATCTAGCCCAAGTGATCCCCCAGACTGATCGTGGAACATACGGAGTGCGACACATTGCTACCATCAAGGTCTTGCTCGCAGGTGCCGGTACGGCCACCTGGTCAGACCAGGTGGCTGCAAGGGCACCCTCGAGCAGAACTCATGGTATGGCGTTATGGTAACAACGGTGCCGGTAGCGATACCGGCACCGTTGTTGCCTTACGCCATACTCCTAATGAGGCCCAGTGTCTCCATCTAATGCCTTCCATTGCAAAACAGGTTGTTTTTAATACTTGTCTACCGATGGAACAGGTTCTGCACCAGTAGCAGCCAACCTGTTGCTGTAATCAACAGGTTTTTTTTAGGGGTGCTATAATGATTTCTCATTATGATATCTCCTATGTTCTTGCCTCGTTTGTAACAAATTTGCATTGTTGTGCTTAATACTGATTTTAAGGCTTTATCCCTGCATAATATGTGCCAATGTTTGTTTATAATGGTACAGATTTGTTTCAATTGCACTCCATAAGTGGTAAGGAATCTAAAATTCTTGTAATTCTCTTTTGTTTTAGGCTTCTCATTTCTTCATTCCTTAATCACTGTGCTAGAATAACCCCAATGTTTGAAAGGCAAACTAATTTCAGAACAAATATCTCCATAATCAGCATTTAATCAGCAATTCCTTTTGCCATTTAAGAATTGTGCATAGGGAATACTTCTTATGCTGTTTGGTGAATGCAATGAGTTGGCATGCAGGATTGGATTGGCTGTAGTTTTCTTGTGAAACATTCTAGTATGTACTCAATTGTTTCTCACCATTACATTCAGATTCAAAAAGATCTTAACTGTAATTAGGGTTTCCTGTTTTAGGGGTTTCTTGTTTTTTTCACTTCCAGGGGTGTTTTTCCAGTGTTTGCATACATGTTCGGGATATGTGTTTATCGGTGTTTTCCCATTTGCACCTTTCAAAAAACCGTGGCTCACCATTTTTCCCAGTGTAAACACACACACGTTCTTTCATTGTTTGCATAAGTAGGGTAATAGCTCTCAGAGGCAGATGTTATGAACACTGTCTGGAGAATACAATTAATGTGTTAATCCAGTAATAAGTGACATTTCTACAAGTCAAAACTATTGTGGTAAATCTTGTAAACGTTTTTCAGGGACTCTTTGCTCATCCTTGCCCTTTTCTTTCCTCCCATGAGGGTTTTGCGGCCGGGACGCGTCCCAGTGTAATCACAGCAATACAAGGTATGGGTGTAGTGGCGGGGTCATTGCTGACCAAGGTTCCCTTTAATTATTTTTCTCTTTCTGTAGCAATACAATGTTTGTGTGCGTACTCTTCTTGATTGTGAGCACCACTATGTGGCATGGTGGACTACCATTCAAGCTTAGCAGGTTGACATCTTTTTAACACTCCTTTCCAAAGAATTTGATGAAAATCTATATAAGGCATGTATTAGAACCTCACCAAGTGGGGCAGGCTGTCACTCATTCACGTTGGACCTCCATTATGGATGGGAGGAGGCTTAGGAGAACCTGGTGCATTATACTAAGCATATTGTGTTTGACATTTTGGAGACTTTCCTAAAAGGTACCGTATTAAAAAATCCCGTAATTCCATATTGGTCTCAGGAGGATAGCTCAGCAGCAACGTGCTCGCTTTGGAACCAAAGAAACTTGAGCAACATGGGTTCGATCCCCGGGTTCGTGCTTTGGAACCTCAGGGTATTAAGCGCTTTATAAATATCCTATCATATCACATCCGTCACTGTATCCACCAGCATTATACGCAAGCAGCAGAATGTTGAGCAGTGTATCCCTCTGAAGTATTTTTGCTGATCATAAAGAATGGATTTGTTGATCAGAATTCTTCCTCCACTGAAATGCTCATGTGAGTTACTGCACACAGAACTGTGACGTTCATTGCTGAGAATACTACATAAGAATATGTGACTCAGGAAGTATGCCAGTTTCTGTGCACTATTTCTGTGCACCTGTGTCACTGTCACTCTCAGTGCCTCTTCCTTGCTGCCCCAGCCTCTCTGCCTGCTTGTGTCTCTCTCTCTCTGCCTCAGTCTCATTTTCTTCACTGCCTCGGGGTGTGCGTGTGTCTCCCTATCTTTCTCTGTCGCAGACTGCCCCCATATCTCTGTCTTTGACCTGGCAATGCACTGTAACCCTCGTCTTTGTTATCTGTCTGACACAGCCTCTGGACTGTGTCTGTTTGCAATCCACTGTGTCTATGCTACAGTACCTATCTCGTTCTGAAATTGTAGGGGCACCTACATTCTATCTGTACTGAATAAAAATGTGTAGTAACACGTGGGGGAGGGGCTGTATTAGACACGTTTATGACTCACATAAGCAGTAGCAGCCCAATTGCCAGGAATGATATTCTTTCCATTAATGGGATAAAAGTGTCTGTCTAATGCACTAACATGTTGTCAATACTTCTAGTTAGATCCTTTGTAAACAGTTTGAATGCCGAAGGTCTCCACAGAATGTTAAGAAACATCTCTGCTTCTGGACAGGCGTGTACTGTAGCTTCTTGAAATGAGTGTGGGGTTCTATGGGCCTCATTACGAGGTTGGAGGTAGCCACGACAGACAGTTTTGGATCTGAGGGAAGTGAGACACAAGGGGCTTTGATGGGGAGTAACTGAAGAAGGAAAGCACAGCAGTCTGCGGATGAAGCAATAATGCACACACCTAGTATCTATTTCTCTATTGATGAGTCCAAGACATTCCATGCACGGCCGGTGAAAGTAAATTGAGTGGACGTGCACAAGAGCCGCTTGCAGGGAACAGACCTCGCTGGGATGCCTCTGAGGGCGGACCGGCATTTCCCCCACGGGGCACTGGCCTCCCTTCGGATGTTGATGGCCGATGGTTGGCGTTGCTGTAGCCCATATGTTGTTTAGCTATGTTTAATGGGTTTAAAGGAAATGCGTGCATTTGGGAATTTGAAAGTGCATTGCAGGATTTTGAGTGTTGCGTCTCATCATTCTGATATTTTAGGGTAATTCGAGATGTTTTTGGATTTGTTAATTTTGTTATGGCATTGGAAGCACACAGGCACGTGTCCGTGTTGTGGTTGGGGACTGACCTGTGAGCAGGGGAAAGCTAAGCAGGTTCAACCTCAGTTAGGTCCTGGAGGGGGACCACCTGAGAATGCCAAGCATGAAAGTTTTAGAACAGCAGCAAAGAACAATTGGAAAAGTTGGGTGTTGTGGTTTGCAGACACACAGCCGATGTTAGAGTTGTGGATTACATAACTTTGGATATTGTTTTGCGTTAAAGCTACGCTTTTGGAGAAAAAAAAACAGCCGTGGCTACCTCATAAAGATTGTGAAAAGTTTGGCTGGCTGGCAAGAGCTCCATCTCATCCATTATAGAAAGCTAAGCAGGGTATGCTTGAGATACTCTGTCTATGGGAGACCAGGTTAGTGATCGTGGATAAGCAGAGAGGCACACATAACTTTAGTAAAACCAGTGTTTTCCGGATTCCCCAGAGGAACATTGTTTTTTTGTCTCCATCTTTTTTTCAGATTTTATTCGAAACCCAAGTGAACATTCAGATCATTGTTGCCACAGAATCATTTGGTCACCTATATAGCGCAACCACATAATGTTTTCACTCCCAATATTCAAGGGGTTGTTCAAGATATAACAATCTTCTCAGTAACCCAGAGCAAGTTGGCATACAATGGGGTGAAACCTGCTCCACAAGAACCACAGTAGAGGTTGAGGCAAGTGGGACCTCACCGGAAGAGACTCCTCCTTGCGGCCAAGGACTCCCGTTCCTGTGAAGAACTCCCTAAACCACATAGTAAAGCTGCATACATGGGACAGCTCATTATAACAAATATTGTGACATCTTTTAATTTGACTGAAGGCAATGCAAACAGAAACCCATGTGGAAAAGAAAAGGAAGATGTCTCTTGAACAAGAGACGTATATTTAACTGAGACCAGTCCGATGACAAGAGGAGGAGAGCATTGTGTGCAGCGGAGGTCCCCTGATATCATCACGCCTTGTTGAGTTCGAGCGAAGGCGAGTCACAGAGCCTGTGACTTTCATCAAGGCAGAGAACACCAGTACAAAACACTGCAGGTCCAGGTTGTGTAGATGCAAAGAAAGCAATGTGAGGAGGAAAGAAGGAACTAGCAGGGTAATTCATAGAAATTCGCACAAAAATGGTGCACGTGGCTGGCGCACAGTGTCCCCGTGCGATACACTGCGCCAGCCGCGTGCGAAAAATTCCTTTTCATCGCACAGCGTATTCATGGATTTTAGCCTCCGAAACCAGCCGTGGCGCAGAGTGGCGCAGCGACCCTGCGGCAGCGCTAGTTACGCCCCCAAGAACGCCCTCGCGCAAGGAAAATCCTTCAAAATCCCCAAATCATCGCAAAGGGCTGCGCTAACCCTGGACCAGTTCACAGGGCTGGCAAACAGCAAACGCCAAGCGGGGAACGTGTATTTCAGTGGTTCGCGGGAAGTTCCACACGTGATTGTCCTGGGTACGTGTACATCAGGGGTGCGTGGGAAGTAACACACGAAAAAACAGCAGGGTACGTATATTCCAGGGGTGCGCGGGAAGTATCACACGCAAAAGCAGCAGGGTACGTGTATTTCAGGGGTGCGCGGGAAGTATCACACGCAAAAGCAGCAGGGTACGTGTATCTCAGGGGTGCGCGGGAAGTATCACACGCGATTCCATTAGAGTACGTGTATTCCAGGGGTGTGCGGGAAGTATCACACGCAAAAACAGCAGGGTACGTGTATTCCAGGGGTGCACGGGAAGTATCACACGCAAAAGCAGCAGGGTACATGTATTTCAGGGGTGCGCGGGAAGTATCATACACAAAATCAGCAGGGTACGTGTATTTCAGGAGTGCGTGGGAAGTATCACATGCGATTCCATCAGGGTACGTGTATTCCAGGGGTGCGCGGGAAGTATCACACGCAAAAGCAGCAGGGTACGTGTATTTCAGGGGTGCGCAGGAAGTATCACACGCGATTCCATCAGGGTACGTGTATTACAGGGGTGCACGGGGAGCACCACACGTGAATTGCACGTGTGGGTCCTCCCAGGTGTTCCCTCTACACCCTCCACGGCCCCTGCAGGTGGCCCACACCACAGGGGCCTACCCTGCACATGTTCTGCAGGCACCCCATCCACCATGGCCATGCCCCCCAGCCAACCCACATGTCACCTTGCACTACTGCCCACCAACGCATGTCCCCCTGCACCCCCAGCCACCAGGGGCAGCCTCCACCAGGCCCCCACCCAAGTCTCCCATCACCCCCACCCCCCAGCAGTGCAGGGGCAGCCTCCACCAGGCCCCCACTCATGTCTCCCACCACCCCCACCTCCCAGCCACCAGAGGCAGCCTCCACCAGGCCCCCACCCATGTCTCCCATCACCCCCACCCCCCAGCAGTGCAGGGGCAGCCTCCACCAGGCCCCCACTCATGTCCCCTATCACCCCCACCCCCCAGCAGTGCGGGGGCAGCCTCCACCAGGCCCCCACTCATGTCTCCCATCACCCCAACCCCCAGCAGTGCAGGGGCAGCCTCCACCAGGCCCCCACTCATGTCTCCCACCACCCCCACCCCCCAGCCACCAGGGGCAGCCTCCACCAGGCCCCCACTCATGTCTCCCATCACCCCCACCCCCCAGCAGTGCAGGGGCAGCCTCCACCAGGCCCCCACTCATGTCCAACTCATGTCTCCCTGCACCCCACCCCCCAGCCACCAGGGGCACCCTCCACCAGGCCCCAACTCATATCTACCCCACCCCCCAGCCACCCGGGGCACCCTCCACCAGGCCCCCAATCATGTCTCCCACCACCCCCACCCCCCAGCAGTGCAGGGGCAGCCTCCACCAGGCCCCCACTCATGTCTCCCATGACCCCCACCCCCCAGCAGTGCAGGGGCAGCCTCCACCAGGTCCCCACTCATGTCCAACTCATGTCTCCCTGCACCCCCACCCCCCAGCCACCAGGGGCAGCCTCCACCAGGCCCCCACTCATGTCTCCCATCACCCCCACCACCCAGCAGTGCAGGGGCAGCCTCCACCAGGCCCCCACTCATGTCTCCCACCACCCCCACCCCCCAGCATTCAGGGGCAGCCTCCACCAGGCCCCCACCCATGTCTCCCATCACCCCCACCCCCCAGCAGTGCAGAGGCAGCCTCCACCAGGCCCCCACTCATGTCTCCCATCACCCCCACACCCCAGCAGTGCAGGGGCAGCCTCCACCAGGTCCCCACTCATGTCTCCCACCACCCCCAAACCCCAGCCACCAGGGGCAGCCTCCACCAGGCCCCCACTCATGTCTCCCATCACCCCCACCCCCCAGCAGTGCAGGGGCAGCCTCCACCAGGCCCCCACTCATGTCCCCTATCACCCCCAGCAGTGCAGGGGCAGCCTCCACCAGGCCCCCACTCATGTCCCCTATCACCCCCACCCCCCAGCAGTGCAGGGGCAGCCTCCACCAGGCCCCCACTCATGTCTCCCACCACCCCCACCCCCCAGCCACCAGGGGCACCCTCCACCAGGCCCCCACTCATGTCTACCACCATCCCCACTCCCCAGCCACCAGGGGCACCCTCCACCAGGCCCCCAATCATGTCTCCCACCACCCCCACCCCCCAGCAGTGCGGGGGCAGCCTCCACCAGGCCCCCGCCCATGTCTCCCATCACCCCCACCCCCCAGCAGTGCAGGGCCAGCCTGCACCAGGCCCCCACTCATGTCTCCACCCACCCCCACCCCCTCAGCCACCAGGGGCAGCCTCCACCAGGCCCCCACTCATGTCTCCCATCACCCCCACCCCCCAGCAGTTCAGGGGCAGCCTCCACCAGGCCCACACTCATGTCTCCCACCAGGCCCACACTCATGTCTCCCACCACCCCCACCCCCCAGCCACCAGGGGCAGCCTCCACCAGGCCCTCACCCATGTCTCCCATCACCCCCACCCACCCAGCAGTGCAGGGGCAGCCTCCACCAGGCCCCCACTCATGTCCCCTATCAGCCCCACCCCCCAGCAGTGCAGGGGCAGCCTCCACCAGGCCCCCACTCATGTCTCCCACCATCCCCACACCCCAGCCACCAGGGGCAGCCTCCACCAGGCCCCCACTCATGTCTCCCATCACCCCCACCCCCCAGCCACCAGGGGCACCCTCCACCAGGCCCCCACTCATGTCTACCACCACCCCCACCCCCCAGCCACCAGGGGCACCCTCCACCAGGCCCCCACTCATGTCTACCACCATCCCCACTCCCCAGCCACCAGGGGCACCCTCCACCAGGCCCCCAATCATGTCTCCCACCACCCGCACCCCCCAGCAGTGCGGGGGCAGCCTCCACCAGGCCCCCGCCCATGTCTCCCATCACCCCCACCCCCCAGCAGTGCAGGGCCAGCCTGCACCAGGCCCCCACTCATGTCTCCACCCACCCCCACCCCCTCAGCCACCAGGGGCAGCCTCCACCAGGCCCCCACTCATGTCTCCCATCACCCCCACCCCCCAGCAGTTCAGGGGCAGCCTCCACCAGGCCCACACTCATGTCTCCCACCACCCCCACCCCCCAGCCACCAGGGACAGCCTTCACCAGGCCCTCACCCATGTCTCACATCACCCCCACCCACCCAGCAGTGCAGGGGCAGCCTCCACCAGGCCCCCACTCATGTCCCCTATCAGCCCCACCCCCCAGCAGTGCAGGGGCAGCCTCCACCAGGCCCCCACTCATGTCTCCCACCATCCCCACACCCCAGCCACCAGGGGCAGCCTCCACCAGGCCCCCACTCATGTCTCCCATCACCCCCACCCCCCAGCCACCAGGGGCACCCTCCACCAGGCCCCCAATCATGTTTCCCACCACCCCCACCCCCAGCAGTGCAGGGGCAGCCTCCACCAGGCCCCCACCCATGTCTCCCATCACCCCCACCCCCCAGCAGTGCAGGGGCAGCCTCCACCAGGCCCCCACTCATGTCCAACTCATGTCTCCCTGCACCCCCACCCCCCAGCCACCAGGGGCACCCTCCACCAGGCCCCCAATCATGTCTCCCACCACCACCACCACCCCCAGCAGTGCAGGGGAACCCTCCACCAGGCCCCCAATCATGTCTCCCACCACCCCCACCTCCAGCAGTGCAGGGGCTGCCTCCACCAGGCCCACACCCATGTCTACCACCACCCCCACCCCCAGCCACCAGGGGCAGCCTCCACCAGGCCCCCACTCATGTCCCCCAGCCAACATGTCACCACAATCTAGATCCCTGGCCCTTATGGTCAGCCTCCAAATGCCAAACACCCACCCGAGTATTGCATCCACCCACTTAGAAATGGCAAAAACATGACAGAACCCCAATTGCAAGTTTCGAAATGAACACATGTCCCTCACATACACCCAATGGGTGTCAGTGAATGTCAAAACCCATATCATGATATGCATGAAACCAATGAGATGATACTACACATTGAAGTTTGAAGAAAAAATATGTATTAAACGCAACATAAATTGAATCAAAAATAAACAAACAATAATGGAAATTTAAAATAAAAAAAACAGCAGGTACGTGAAATAATGCTAAACCACAAATCAGAATCCAAAGGAAAGGTGTTCAAAGTCACAGTCCACAAAAGTAAATCCAATGGAAAATTAAAATCGAAAACCATTGCTCCATGGGGAAATCATAAACAAAAATGAAAATCCAAAAGTCAACTATATACAGATAAACAATCCAGGGTCCATGATCCCAACCGAAGAAATGAAACCTATCTAATAACACTACCTAAAAAAAAAAGAAATATATACAAAAATGTGGCCCATTGTCCAAAAGGTCCAAAGAAAATGCTAAACCAAAGGAAACCTAACACTAACTACAGATCTATTTACAAGGGCAGCGGGCTAGTCCGACGGCTCACTTCGGGATGTTCCGGGCCAGGGCATCATCGAACTCCTGCTCAATGTCCCGGAGGCGCTCCTCCTCCATGGCCCCGAGAGTCCGCAGGGCCGTCCACATGTTCCCCCCAAACTCCCTGCGGATTGCCTCGAGGCACTCGGCCCGCCTCAGGGCCCTCCGCATGGAGTTCTCCGCCCTGACCATCGTGAGCCGTGCCTCTTCAGCCCGCTGCCGCTCTGCATCTATGGCGTGGCCCAACCGCTGCCACACGGAAGACACTTCCCGTCCTTGATCCTCCTGCCCTCCGGCCGATGCTTGCCCCTTCGATCTCGAAGGCCCCGAGCCATCATGGGTCCCACCACATTGCTGCTGCGCCTCTGCCCGTGCACTGCCTCCTGCTGCCTGCACATCCTCCGCTGGCTGGGGTGCAGTCGTTGATGTGGCCACCCCTGCTGGACGTCCGACTCCCGACTGTGGCAGGGATGCCTCCTCCACCAGCCTGGCCGCACCATCAGAGGCAGCTCCACAGGGCACCCAGGTGACTGATGGGTGGGAAGATGGCACGGAGGACGACTGGCGCATAGGGGGTTCAGTTGAGGAGGGGGTCGTAGCAAGCCCCATCAAATGGAGAAATCCGGCCTGGGTGACCTGTCCCAGTAGGCCGACGCGGTCAACGAGCCTTTCAGAGATGACGTGCAGTCTCCTCATGAAAAGACTGCAGGTCACCTCGCATGGCCCGTTAACGCAACGCCACACCAGTCAGGACAGGCTCAACCCGGACCCGGATAGCCACGTCCGCAGGCAGAGGAAGGACAGTTGTAGTGAGCTCATCCCCTGCCTGAAAACGGGTCTGGACGTAGGCATCCCTGTTGTTGCAAGATGATGCAGTGACAGGATCAGGGACAGGATTGCACACAGGCACCTCCGCGGCGACCTGTGCTGCCTCCTGTCCCTGGTCATGCACTGCACCACTAGCACCAGTGGAATCCCCACCTCCAGACCCCGTCTCTGTTGCTTGCACAGCCTCCTCCTCCACCAAACCCCCCACCAACCTGGATGACTCTGTGCCATCTTCCCCCGTTGGGCCCTGTGGGGTCCCAGCTGCCCCTTCTGCTGCCGAGGAGTCCAACTCCGACCTCTGCCTCTTGGACCTCCCCCCCGGCAGCTGCGGCCTGGGACGCGGCACCAGACTCCTCACTCCCCGACAAGATCACAACCTGGGAGGGGAGTCGGGCCTTGCGTCTCCGGCTGGCGGTGCGATCCCCGCCGCTGTGCTCCACAGCACCTTCTCCGCCCTCTTCATCAGTTGAGGCTGCAGACAGGGGGGGAATAAAACACAGGCATCAGGGCACTGTACAATGGACACATGCACACATGACATTTGCACATGAGTGGCATTGGCAAACCTCAGACATGGCATCACAATCGGCAACACACATGTCATTTCAACTTGCACACATGAGCCATACCACAGCCACATCGCAACTGCCAGAACCATCCATACACATACAACAGCATGAGCAGGCAAAGGTGAGCCAGACATCACATGCAACACAGGGAGTGCACTACACATGCACGCACACCACCACACTTACGTGCATGTGTACACCTCAACCAACTGTCGCAGTGTTCCAATGGGCATCCATGTCACATCTGCCAATCAGGCTTCCACATCCCGCTGTCACATGCATCCATGTTGCATCACTGTTGCACCCTTGTCAAATACACACACATGCACATGTACACAGTGCTGATACATGCAGCTGAAACCAACATACATGCGTGACATCACGAACATGCCTACTTACATACACATTCATCCAAACATGTGTGCCCACACAACTGCATTTGGCATGCAAGCCTACACACACAAGCACCATCCATGTCTCACACATGACAGCGCTCGCATGTGTTAGCCTCACGGTCCTGTACACCCCCACCCATACTCAGCCCCATACAAACAAATGTGCAACCGGCACACTACTGGCACATCACCACACGCACAGCTTACAATCATGATGCATGTACACTTACTGCTCGACTCCAGACGGGTCTGCCTCTCAAGGACCTGGACGTGGAGCGCTGGGGATATGCGTTCCAGGACCCTCATCTGATCTTCCGACAAGTGGCCCCGGCGCCCCTTAGCATCCGCTGCCTTCAAGAGGCGCCGGGCCTTGCTGAGGGTCCTGCACCTGAAGTCCTCCCAGCGCTTCTTGACATGTTGGAAGTCGCAGACTGCCACCCCCTCCGCGTTGATGGCAGTCACGATGTCCGTCCAGATCCGAGTTCGTCCTTCCTTGTCGGCACGCACCCTTCCGTAGAGGGCATCATACTGCCCCAGGACTTGCTCCACCAGGACACCAACTTCCTTGGCACTGAAGCTGGTGCCCCTCTGCCTCTCTGGCCAGGGGTTGTCAGTGGTGCCAGATGTTGCAGTGCACGACATGACAACCCCAGAGGCAGGAGTGGGTGGGCAACTGGGTCCTGGGGCTGGGCTGTGTAGCGATGGAATCCCAGTCGGGAGTCTTCGGTTCCAGCAGGCGTGGTCACAGCAACAGCACCCCTGGCTGATGTGCAGGCGGCAAATGCCAGGGCATGTGGGCAGCGGGCAGTCAGGCAGCAGCAGATGGCAGGTGAAAGCGTGCTCGGGGCTCTGGGGGGCAGTAATTCGGCCTTCTGGGCAGGAGCGTGGTCTTCCGTGTGCTTACACGTGGCCAGCTTGATACGGAGTGATTTTGCACGTGAAAATCCTGCACGTCTGCGTGTAAATCGAGGAAAGGCCCTTAGCGCGTATGCACGTCAGCACGCATATGCGATTTCATTGGACCAAAGGCCCTTAGCGCATAAGCGCTTCTGTGACGTGACGCGCGCGGGTGTTTCCCTCATTACACGTGATGACAGAGCACACGTGGTAAAACTGCACGTCCGAGTGTCATCGCGTGTAATCGGAGGGATGTTAGTGTACACGCGATTGACCTGGGTACGTGTATTTCTGGGGTGCGCAGGAAGTTTCATACGCGGTGGGAGACATGAGTGGGGGCCTGGTGGAGGGTGCCCCTGGTGGCTGGGGGTGGGGGTGATGGGAGACATGAGTGGGGGCCTGGTGGAGGCTGCCCCTGCACTGCTGGGGGGTGGGGGCGCAGGGGGACATGTGTGGGGGCCTGGTGGAGGCTGCTCCTGCACTGCTGGGGGTGGGGGTGGTGGGAGACATGAGTGGGGGCCTGGTGGAGGCTGCCCCTGGTGGCTGGGGGGTGAGGGTGATAGGGGACATGAGTGGGGGCCTGGTGGAGGCTGCCCCTACACTGCTGGGGGGTGGGGGTGATGGTAGACATGAGTGGGTGCCCGGTGTAGGGTGCCCCTGCACTGCTGGGGGCTGGGGGTGGTGGGAGACATGAGTGGGGGCCTGGTGGAGGGTCCCCTGGTGGCTGGGGGTTGGGGGTGGTGGTAGACATGAGTGGGGGCGTGGTGGAGGGTGCCCCTGGGGGGTGAGGTGGTGGTAGATATGAGTGGGGGCCTGGTGGAGGCTGCCCCTGGTGGCTGGGGGGTGGGGGTGGTGGGAGACATGAGTGGGGGCCTTGTGGAGGCTGCCCCTGCACTGCTGGGGGGTAGGGGTGATGGGAGACATGAGTGGGGGCCTGGTGGAGGCTGCCTCTGCACTGCTGGGGGGTGGGGTGCAGGGGGACATGAGTGGGGACCTGGTGGAGGCTGCCCCTGCACTGCTGGGGGGTGGGGTGCAGGGGGACATGTGTGGGGGCCTGGTGGAGGCTGCCCCTGGTGGCTGGGGGGTGGGGGTGGTGGGAGACATGAGTGGGGGCCTGGTGGAGGCTGCCACTGCACTGCTGGGGGGTGGGGGTGATGGGAGACATGAGTGGGGGCGTGGTGGAGGCTGCCCCTGCACTGCTGGGGGGTGGGGGTGCAGAGGGACATGAGTGGGGGCCTGGTGGAGGCTGCCCCTGCACTGCTGGGGGGTGGGGGTGCAGGGGGACATGTGTGGGGGCCTGGTGGAGGCTGCCGCTGCACTGCTGGGGGGTGGGGGTGGTGGTAGACATGAGTGGGGGCCTGGTGGAGGCTTCCCCTGCAATGCTGGCGGGTGGGGGTGATAGGGGACATGAGTGGGGGCCTGGTGGAGGCTGCCCCTGCACTGCTGGGGGGTGGGGAGATGGTAGACATGAGTGGGTGCCTGGTGGAGGCTGCCCCTGCACTGCTGGGGGGTGGGGGTTGTGGGAGGCATGAGTGGGGGCCTGGTGGAGGGTGCCCCTGGTGGCTGGGAGGTGGGGGTGGGGGTGCAGGGAGACATGCGTTGGACATGAGCGGGGGCCTGGTGGAGGCTGCCTCTGCACTGCTGGGGAGTGGGGGTGCAGGGGGACATGTGTGGGGGCCTGGTGGAGGGTGCCCCTGGATGCTGGGGGGTGCGGGTGTTGGTAGACATGAGTGGGGGCATGGTGGAGGGTGCCCCTGCTGGCTGGGGGGTGGGGGTGGTGGTAGACATGAGTGGGGGCCTGGTGGAGGCTGCCCCTGCACTGCTGGGGAGTGGGGGTGATGGGAGACATGAGTGGGGGCCTGGTGGAGGCTGCCCCTGCACTGCTGGGGGATGGGGGTGATAGGGGACATGAGTGGGGGCCTGGTGGATGCTGCCCCTGCACTGCTGGGGGGTGGGGGGGGTGGGAGACATGAGTGGGGGCCTGGTGGAGGCTGCCCCTGCACTGCTGGGGGTGGGGGTGCAGGGGGACATGTGTGGGGGCCTGGTGGAGGCTGCCCCTGCACTGCTGGGGGGTGGGGGTGCAGGGGGACATGAGTGGGGGCCTGGTGGAGGCTGCCCCTACACTGCTGGGGGGTGGGGGTGCAGGGGGACATGAGTGGGGGCCTGGTGGAGGCTGCCCCTCCACTGCTGGGGGGTGGGGGGATGGTAGACATGAGTGGGTGCCCGGTGGAGGGTGCCCCTGCACTGCTGGGGGGTGGGGGTGGTGGGAGACATGAGTGGGGGCCTGGTGGAGGGTTCCCCTGGTGGCTGGGGGGTGGGGTGGTGGGAGACATGAGTGGGGGCCTGGTGGAGGCTGCCCCTGGATGTTGGGGGGTGGGGTGGTGGGAGACATGAGTGGTGGCCTGGTGGAGGCTGCCCCTGGATGCTGCGGGGTGGGGGTGATAGGGGACAGGAGTGGGGGCCTGGTGGAGGCTGCCCCTGCACTGCTGGGGGGTGGGGGTGATGGTAGACATGAGTGGGTGCCTGGTGGAGGGTTGCCCTGCACTGCTGGGGGGTGGGGGTGCAGGGGGACATGTGTGGGGGCCTGGTGGAGGGTGCCCCTGGATGCTGGGGGCTGGGGGTGGTGGGAGACATGAGTGGGGGCCTGGTGGAGGGTGCCCCTGGTGGCTGGGGGTTGGGGGTGGTGGTAGACATGAGTGGGGGCCTGGTGGAGGCTGCCCCTGCACTGCTGGGGGGTGGAGGTGGTGGGAGACATGAGTGGGGGCCTGGTGGAGGCTGCCCCTGCACTGCTGGGGGTGGGGGTGCAGGGGGACATGTGTGGGGGCCTGGTGTAGGCTGCCCCTGCACTACTGGGGGGTGGGGGTGCAGGGGGACATGAGTGGGGGCCTGGTGGAGGCTGCCCCTGCACTGCTGGGGGGTGGGGGTGCAGGGGGACATGAGTGGGTGCCTGGTGGAGGGTGCCCCTGCACTGCTGGGGAGTGGGGGTGGTGGGAGACATGAGTGGGGGCCTGGTGGAGGGTGCCCCTGGTGGCTGGGGGGTGGGGTGGTGGGAGACATGAGTGGGGGCCCGATGGAGGCTGCCCCTGGATGCTGGGGGGTGGGGTGGTGGGAGACATGAGTGGTGGCCTGGTGGAGGCTGCCCCTGGATGCTGTGGGGTGGGGGTGATAGGGGACATGAGTGGGGGCCTGGTGGAGGCTGCCCCTGCACTGCTGGGGGGTGGGGGTGATGGTAGACATGAGTGGGTGCCTGGTGGAGGGTTCCCCTGCACTGCTGGGGGGTGGGGTGCAGGGGGACATGTGTGGGGGCCTGGTGGAGGGTGCCCCTGGATGCTGGGGGCTGGGGGTGGTGGGAGACATGAGTGGGGGCCAGGTGGAGGGTGCCCCTGGTGGCTGGGGGTTGGGGGTGGTGGTAGACATGAGTGGGGGCCTGGTGGAGGCTGCCCCTGCCCTGCTGGTGGGTGGGGGTGATGGGAGACATGAGTGGGGGCCTGGTGGAGGCTGCCCCTGCACTGCTGGGGGGTGGGGGTGCAGGGGGACATGTGTGGGGACATGGTGGAGGCTGCCCCTGCACTGCTGGGGGGTGGGGGTGATGGTAGACATGAGTGGGTGCCTGGTGGAGGGTGCCCCTGCACTGCTGGGGGCTGGTGGTGGTGGGAGACATGAGTGGGGGCCTGGTGGAGGGTGCCCCTGGTGGCTGGGGGGTGGGGGTGCTGGTAGACATGAGTGGGGCCTGGTGGAGGGTGCCCCTGGGGGGTGGGGGTGGTGGTAGACATGAGTGGGGGCCTGGTGGAGGGTGCCCCTGGTGGCTGGGGGGTGGGGGTGGTGGGAGACATGAGTGGGGGCCTGGTGGAGGATGTCCCTGCACTGCTGGGGGGTCGGGCGATAGGAGACATGTGTGGGGGCCTGGTGGAGGCTGCCCCTGGTGGCTGGGGGGTGGGGGTGGTGGGAGACATGAGTGGGGGCCTGGTGGAGGCTGCCCCTGCACTGCTGGGGGGTGGGGGTGATGGGAGACATGAGTGGGGGCCTGGTGGAGGCTGCCCCTGCAATGCTGGGGGGTGGGGGTGCGGGGGGACATGAGTGGGGTCCTGGTGGAGGCTGCCCCTGCACTGCTGGGGGTGGGGGTGCAGGGGGACATGTGTGGGGGCCTGGTGGAGGCTGCCCCTGCACTGCTGGGGGGTGGGGGTGGTGGTAGACATGAGTGGGGGCCTGGTGGAGGCTTCCCCCTGCACTGCTGGGGGGTGGGGGTGATAGGGGACATGAGTGGGGGCCTGGTGGAGGCTGCCCCTGCACTGCTGGGAGGTGGGGGTGATGGTAGACATGGGTGGGTGCCTAGTGGAGGCTGCCCCTGCACTGCTGGGGGCTGGAGGTGGTGGGAGACATGAGTGGAGGCCTGGTGGAGGGTGCCCCTGGTGGCTGGGGGGTGGCAGTGCAGGGAGACATGAGTTGGGGCCTGGTGGAGGGTACCCCTGGATGCTGGGGGGTGGGGGTGTTGGTAGACATGGGTGGGGGCCTGGTGGAGGGTGCCCCTGGTGGCTGGGGGGTTGGGGTGGTGGTAGACATGAGTGGGGGCCTGGTGGAGGCTGCCCCTGCACTGCTGGGGAGTGGGGGTGATGGGAGACATGAGTGGGGGCCTGGTGGAGGCTGCCCCTGCACTGCTGGGGGGTGGGGTGATAGGGGACATGAGTGGGGGCCTGGTGGAGGCTGCCCCTGCACTGCTGGGAGGTGGGGGTGATGGTAGACATGAGTGGGTGCCTAGTGGAGGCTGCCCCTGCACTGCTGGGGGTGGGGGTGGTGGGAGACATGAGTGGGGGCCTGGTGGAGGCTGCCCCTGCACTGCTGGAGGGTGGGGGTGCAGGGGGACATGTGTGGGGGCCTGGTGGAGGGTGCCCCTGGATGCTGGGGGGTGGGGGTGTTGGTAGACATGAGTGGGGGCCTGGTGGAGGGTGCCCCTGGTGGCTGGGGGGTTGGGGTGGTGGTAGACATGAGTGGGGGCCTGGTGGAGGCTGCCCTTGCACTGCTGGGGAGTGGGGGTGATAGGGGACATGAGTGGGGGCCTGGTGGAGGCTGCCCCTGCACTGCTGGGGGGTGGGGGTGGTGGGAGACATGAGTGGGGGCCTGGTGGAGGCTACCCCTGCACTTCTGGGGGGTGGGGGTGCAGGGGGCCATGTGTGGGGGTCTGGTGGAGGCTGCCCCTGCACTGCTGGGGGGTGGGGGTGCAGGGGGACATGAGTGGGGGCCTGGTGGAGGCTGCCCCTGCACTGCTGGGGGGTGGGGGTGCAGGGGGACATGAGTGGGGGCCTGGTGGAGGCTGCCCCTGCACTGCTGGGGGGTGGGGGTGCAGGGGGACATGAGTGGGGGCCTGGTGGAGGCTGCCCCTGCACTGCTGGGGGGTTGGGGGATGGTAGACATGAGTGGGTGCCTGGTGGAGGGTGCCCCTGCACTACTGGGGGTGGGGGTGGTGGGAGACATGAGTGGGGGCCTGGTGGAGGGTGCCCCTGGTGGCTGGGGGGTGGGGTGGTGGGAGACATGAGTGGGGGCCTGGTGGAGGCTGCCCCTGGATGCTGGGGGGTGGGGGTGGTGGGAGACATGAGTGGTGGCCTGGTGGAGGCTGCCCCTGGATGCTGCGGGGTGGGGGTGATAGGGGACATGAGTTGGGGCCTGGTGGAGGCTGCCCCTGCACTGCTGGGGGGTGGGGGCGATGGTAGACATGAGTGGGTGCCTGGTGGAGGGTGCCCCTGCACTGCTGGGGGGTGGGGGTGGTGGGAGACATGAGTGGGGGCCTGGTGGAGGGTGCCCCTGGTGGCTGGGGGGTGGGGGTGGTGGGAGACATGAGTGGGGGCCTGGTGGAGGCTGCCCCTGGATGCTGGGGGATGGGGGTGGTGGGAGACATGAGTGGTGGCCTGGTGGAGGCTGCCCCTGGTGCTGGGGGGTGGGGGTGATAGGGGACATGAGTGGGGGCCTGGTGGAGGCTGCCCCTGCACTGCTGGGGGGTGGGGGTGGTGGTAGACATGAGTGGGGGCCTGGTGGAGGCTGCCCCTGCACTGCTGGGGGGTGGGGGTGCAGGGGGACATGTGTGGGGGCCTGGTGGAGGCTGCCCCTGCACTGTTGGGGCGTGGGGGTGCAGGGGGACATGTGTGGGGGCCTGGTGGAGGGTGCCCCTGGATGCTCGGGGGTGGGGGTGCTGGGAGACATGTGTTGGTGATCTGTAGTGCAAGGTGACATGTGGGTTGGCTGGGGGGCATGGCCATGGTGGATGGGTTGCCTGTGGGACATGAGCAGGGGTGCAGGGTAGTTCCCTGTGTTGTGGGCTGCCTGCAAGGGCCGTGGAGGGTGTAGAGGGAACACCTGGGAGGACCCACACGGCCAAATCACGTGTAGCATTCCCCGGCACCACCTAAATACACGTACCCTGCTGAAATCGCGTGTGAATCTTCCCGCACACCTCGGAATACACGTACCCAGGCCAATCGCTTGTGGAACTTTCCACGCACCCGAAGTACACGTACCCAGGCCAATCGCGTGTGGAACTTCCCGCGCACCCCGAAACACACGTACCCAGGCTAATTGCGTGTGGAACTTCCTGCGCACCCCATAGTACACGTACCCAGGCTAATCGCGTGTGGGACTTCCCGCACACCCCGAAGTACACGTACCCAGGCCAATCGCGTGTGGGACTTCCCGCGCATCCCGAAGTACACGTACCCAGGCCAATCGCGTGTGGAGCTTCCCGCGCACCCCGAAGTACACGTACCCAGGCCAATCATATGTGGAACTTCCCGCGCACCCCGAAACACAAAACCCAGGCTAATTGCGTGTGGAACTTCCTGCGCACCCCGTAGTACACGAACCCAGGCTAATCGCATGTGGGACTTCCCGCGCATCCCGAAGTACACGTACCCATGCCAATCGCGTGTGGAACTTCCCGCGCACCCTGTAGTACACGGACCCAGGCTAATCGCTTGTGTGACTTCCCGCGCACCCCGAAGTACAAGTACCCAGGCCAATCGCGTGTGGAACTTCCCGCACACCCAGAAGTACACGTACCCAGGCCAATCGCGTGTGGAACTTCCCGCGCACCCTGAAACACACGTACCCAGGCTAATCGCGTGTGGAACTTCCCGCGCGCCCCGTAGTACACGTACCCAGACCAATCGCGTGTGGGACTTCCCGCGCACCCCGAAGTACCCGTACCCAGGCCAATCGCATGTGGGACTTCCCGCGCACCCAGGTACACACTCACACGCTATTTTTCACACAGCGGGTGTCCGTGTTTGTCGGTACCCCTTTGCACTTCATTTGTCCTAGAGGGCCACTGTATGGACCATTCATCATGGCTGTATATGGGTGCTTTTTGTTAGCGCACATTTTGGCGCACATTTTTTTCAGGCGCAGGAACGCTACCGCCTGCTTTCTTGTGGCGTACTTGTTTGGCCCTGTGCACGTCTTTGACCATGCGCTGGTTTGCCCTATTCGATTCCATGAATACGGGTTGTAGGCGAGCGTGTGGGCGTTCTGCGCACTTGCCCCTTGTACTTCCCCGTTACGCCCATATTTTCACGCGTTGTTCCCCATTCCGAGTGTTATGCCCCGTGTTCCGCCTACTTTTGTGATGTACGCCGCGCTATGTGCGATTTTGCAGTGGCCGTAGCGCACGCTGTTGGATGACCTGTGCGCCGGCGTGCGCGGCGCAGATTTTCAGCACACATCCACTGTTTTTCTCGCGCACGGACTTCCATGAATCGATGTGCGCTGGTTTCCCTGCGATTTTCGCACTTGCACTGCGATTTTCGCACTTTTACTGCGATTCGCACGTTTTGGCACCTCTGCGCGAGAATTTTCAGCGCACATTAATTCCATTAACCGACCCCAAAGTTTCCAGTGGTGGCATGACCACAAGTGCAGCTTGGCGGGCAGGAAGCCTGAACAACGATGCAGAGATCACCATTGCGGGAAGCGTTGATAGCTCCGATCATCCATACCAGTGTATGACAGGGACCAGATAAGGAACCGAGAATGATGACCGTTAAAGCATGCTCGAGTGAGCGCAAAGCCCTGCCACCTTCCCCTGCATACAGAGATCTACCATGGAAATGGGAGAAGTGGGAGGCTGTCGGGGCACCATTATCAACCTGAAGAAACTCGCCGCAGTTCTAAGCATGACAAAGTAAAGATAAGATTGTGTAACTGGAATTGTAAAGTAATGAATAACCCAGTTATTATCAGAAGAGAGAAATTTGTGCCAGTCCTGCGATCGAGATATTCAAAGGGACACCAGTCAATAAGAGAAGTAAAAAGAATATACAAGAGGGGTTTAGCCAACCCATGTGGGGAACAAGCAGAAACTGGAAACAAATCTCCTGGGAGGAATGGAATATACCCTATGAACATGAAAAAAGAGGAGAGAGTTTAAGACAGAGAATTCATTACAAAGAAAGCCTAAAAAAGGATAAACCGCTAGTCCCCAGGAATCTCTCTCCCAGGTGGCCAGGGCACAGCCATCGCCTTTTGATGCAGACCCTGGAGGTGGACCAGTGCGGGAGGATCGCTTGGGTGGTGTGGGACCCTGATGGCGAGACGCGGTATCCCTTTCCTTGTAACACCTTTATCCCATCCTACCCGGTAGGATAGTTAGGAACTCTACCTTCCACCCCCTTTTCCTACACAAACGCTTTCACACTGACAGCCTGCTCTGGGAGAAAATAGACTCATACCCGAGCATTGTACCTGACATGTCCCACAATATGGTCAGGCAAGGTCAGGCAATTAATGGTAAACACTCACACCTGACTCCCATTAAGTTTCCCCACACTGATAAAATGCAGAGTATGAGAGCACAATCTGAGTGAGGCACAGCACACAAAGGAACAGTGTTTTTTCTAGACAGCAGCTGTACGAGGGGAGAAAGACAGCAAACCAACAAGGGTGCATCTGGAGGGAGATACCCTTGACCTTTCTAGCAGAAAACCATTACTTTCCAAAGTCCTTCGGATTGAAAAGTGTAAGACCAGGAAACAAGACTGAAGAAACCTGCATTGTGTGTCTGAGATATCCGGGGCCCTCCTGCATGGCTGATCGAGTTGGGAGGAGCAGCAGCCGCTGTGGTACCATCCTTGGCTTCAGGATTAAAGCAGCGCCAGTAAGATTAACACAGCCGGTGAGTTGGGGAGACCGATGCAAGACTGGTCTTTGTTGAAGTCAAGGTTGCAACTGGCAACATTGTATAAAGAGCACAAGAAGGAAGATATGCAACCCGTGTGATGAAAGATGCGAGGAACACTGAATTGCTGATGGATGTTTGAACCAAGAGAAGAAAGATACAACACCTGTGCCAGGGTGGTCTGGCACAGCAAGTGTGATTTGTAAGGTGTCCAGCTAAAAGTGATAAAAAGTAAAAGATGAGAGTGAGAAGTGAAGTGAATAGAAGTGGTCCTGCGACAGTTTAAGCAAAATCCACTGCACAATCAAAAGTCTTCAATTTTTTACACAGTCCAAGCCCGAACGAGGGAGACCAATTGAGAACACTGTGCAAATTGGTCCAAGCCCGAATGAGGGAGATCTGTGGTCCGAGCCCGATTGAGGGAGACAAATCGTGAATATTGTGCTAAAAGGGGGTCCGGAACTGAAGGAGAGAGACCCATGGTGAATAGTGAACCCGAGAACTTGTGAATGTGAAAAACTTGGGAAGAAAGGAACTTTAGTGCTTGTTTGATACATCAGGCCCTCTGCAATAAAGAGACTTTGAATGGTGCGGCGTTGTCCCATGCTGAAAATGTGGGGAAGGGAAACCAACTGCTCAATTATCTTCACATATTCTTTCTTGAACACTTTTCTTTTGCATACATTGTTATCCCACATCATTTGTATTTAGAAGTAAGGATTGGCAATAGGTTTATTAGTATAGGCCCTTTTATTTTGACAAAAACTCAACTAGGACTGTGTTATTATTATTTGATGGTCATAGCTTGCTCCCATCTTCAGATTTAGGATTAGACAGGCGTTTATCCATTCAATTGAAGTTCAATAAACATCCCTGAACCTTTATCACTTGTGTCTGTCTTACTGTTTGATACCATGTCTTCCTTACACTACCCAAGGAGACTATATTAAGAAATATCTGCACCACAGAGAAAAAATAAAGAGACTATCTGAAGAGGAGAGAACACCGGGCCAATATAAGACACTATCCTGCCATATTTAATTTATTTAGATATAGTGGTAGGGTCAGATAGAGTTAGTTTCATTGGAGGAAACTTTTACTTTGGACTTCCCGTCAACCTTTACTTCCTTTAGATAGGCAGGGTATTCTCTCTAGTAATAGGATAAGTTAGGTCTTTTATTTATAATGTCATTAAAGATATTGAATAATGTCCTCAGCATGTCCGACTCCTTCTTCTGACCTGTCAAAATATATATATATATATATATATATATATATATATATATATATATATATATATATATATATATATATATATGGCGGATGGAAGGTAAAAGAAAGGGCAGCTTTTTTTCTCTGCATCGCAGCTGATGCAATGTATCTGCAAACTACACTTCCTGTTTGCTTCCGATTTCATTTACCATTTTAAGCAAGAAAAATGCTTGCAAAAAAAATAAGATTCATATAAGTAATGTTGAATGGGAAATCTGTCAGAAGCTCAAACTGTAATAGTACGGACATCTATTTTAGGGTAGAGGATATATATAGGCTTACTATTACATTTTCAGCTTCTGGCAGATTATTCTTACTTAAAATCTCATCCAAAGGGAAGTGACATTAGAACCTAAATTCCAACAAGCTGAGTAATTTTACACATTGCTTTTACCTTGTTGTACCGCTGGAGACTCACGCGCATGACTTCGCCCCTCACCCCCTTCTCATCCAATATTGCCTGTCCCAACCCACCAAAAATGAAAAAGAAAGCTATGGAAAATAATATGACTAGTTGGAGATCGGCGAAAAAACATTAACCCATGAGTTTTTTGTTAATGGATCTCTCACTTTCCAACTAGGACCTTTTCATAAGGCTGTTTTGGGATCCAAATGAGGTTGCAGCAGATGCATGAGAAGAGGCAACCCTCATTCACCTCCACGAGAGACGCCCAACATTTGTTCGATTTTTTTTGCCCTCTATATTTAGACCGGAATTTATTTTCGTCGATGTAAAATGTGCTTTTTTTTGTCGATTGATGTATTTTTTCGAATTTCCACATTATGGGAAGATTTATTCATGATGTCGCATGTGAGACTTGGCGATCTGATGAGCTAGACATCAAGTGGTCCCGAATGGAAAAGGATCTAATTGATCCCATGCAAAAGTAGGCTCGAGCCAGTAGGATCATTTGCAGAGATTTAACTGCAATGTTGGAAAATGCTGAGGTGAGGATGAGGTTATGATGAGTATGAAGGGTGCCTGGAGCGTCGCAGTGGTATGCCATCACTTTCCCAAAAGAGATCAAAGAGGCTACAAACTGGAACACGTCTGCAAGACGTGTACTATGCCTGACCTATGTATCTGCAACTATGTAACCTTGCACTGTTTTGTCCTCTTCTTTAAGAACAGCACCTAGATGCCTTTGGGCTGGGTGCGCTAAATAAATAAATAAATAAATAAATACATACATACATACATACATACATACATACATACATACATACATGCATACATACGAGGGACCCATTTATTTCAACACAGAGAATTTGAAAATCCAGGCCTATTCTAGAAAGTGGAAAGCAATCAAAGCTCCTCCTGCCAGAGTGAAGTTAAGGGAAACGTAGTGAAAACAGAACAAAGGCGTCAGGGAGAGTCACTCTGCACCTGTCACTGAAGAATAGTAGGCAAAGTGAGAGTATCACCGAACAGAGACTGGGGAGATAGAAATAAGAAAATGGTGGAAAGAGATGAAACAGAACGCCTGAAAGAACCAATGCTGAGTGACACATTTTTTAATCCCATAAATGGACCGGGCATGGTTCAGCATTATGGCAACTTGTCATATTAATATGTCTATACCACTATTGACCAGAAAGGGGTTAGAATAAAAAGATGGACTCCAATAAAAATAATGAGGATATTGCTAGGTCCCATGAGAAGTGTGTTAACAAGAAAAAATAGCTCCTGACTGCGTTCAAATATGAGCAAAGCCCATGTTGAATAAGAGCTGTAACCACAATCTGATATGAACAGATCATGGAAGCTAAAAGAGCAATGGATTCAAAGTAGCGGGTCTCTCCCAGAAAAATAGCCTTAGAACGAGGATAGTACAAGATTCTGGAAACAAGTGGCTTCTGACCTCTGAGAAGGGCATGGCGAAATGGAGGCTAAGATGCCAGAAGAACACTAAATGAACCTCTTTAAAGTAGTATTCAGTAAACAGAAGAATAAGGGAATGGGGCAAAGGCCTGCAGGAAATTGAGCCTAGACAATCTGTCGAGTCCTCGTCAAGATGACTAGGGGGATGACTCATACTGGACAAGAATACTTTTGTCTACCAATTTGACACGGTATTAGAAAGTATGAAAGAAGGGACACCTCTGGGTCCCAAAATGATATCAGTGAAGGCCTTTAAACACTGTAAATACTGATGGATACCATTGTTAACTCAGGCTTCCAAGGTCAGTCAATTGGGATACTCATGTACGAGAATGGCTCAACTAAAGGTGTAAGATCACGCAGACCAATCAGCTTTATCGATATAGACAATAAGCTCTTGCGCAAGGGCATATTGGTAGAACTACAAACATGGAGAGTGGAGGTGATGAAGCTTGTGTGCAGGGTTTCTGCTCTTTCATGTCCACAAGTCTTACCCTCGACACATATAATCCACAAACACGGCCTGAAGAAGAAACTGCCATTATATATGTTAAGTATTTTAACTTTTGTTTAGCACTTGACCTGGCAGTCATGAAGAAACTGTTGGAAGAGCTGAAGAAGTCTATCATGGACAGGGGGCTGCAGGTGGTTATTACGATGCACCCTGCAGACACCAGCGAGGGAGTCCTATGGGACCAAGCAGTGAAATTGAGCAGTTTCTTACCAAGAATTTGGGGTGTCAACACAGTTACATACTGGCCCTCTCACACGTTTCCCTTTATATCAATAAAGTCGAGGGTGCTGTACTGGAAGTATAGGCGGGTTTAAGATGGCACCTCTCCTCTTTGCCGATGATTCCATCCTGATTGCAAGAACAAATGCTCTGTAGACCCTGATGGATGCCATAAAACATACTGCCAAAAGGAAAAGTTAGTAATCAATTAAAAGAAAAATCAAAAATCATGGCATTTAGAGGCAGTAGAAAGAATATGCTGTCCAGAATAGGAATGTATAACTAAGAGGCAGTATCTTAATGGCCTTCATTTAGAATCAGTTTTACAAGCACTGCAAATTTGGGGTCCTACATAAAGAAAGCTACTGAATAGTCATTGTCAGCCATCAACACAATAATTAGATTTGTGAGCAAGCCTGGGAATAACATCCCAGCCAACGTGGACTTAGTAGTAAGAAAATAGGAGGCTTGTTTTGAAGTAGAACTCTGGTGCCTGAAAGCCAAAGGAGACTAATTGCGAGAAAAGGTTTTTTGAAGCAACCACTGTGATTCCCAAGATATATCCCATCAATAGCACTAGATTACAATGGGAACGCACCTGTTGATGAGTAAGAAAAGCAACTGGGAAAAGGGCTATTAATATAGCAAACTTCATAAAGCTGGTTAGATAGCTCAACGGGTTGAGTGCTCGCTGCTGCGATCTGAGCGTGATCTGCAGGTCGCAGGTTTGAATCCCGGCAAAGCCAACTCAGCCTTTCATCCTTCCAAGGGCGATAAATGAGTACCAATTTTGGTTTGGTGATATTGTATGTAAATATGTGCTCTGTAACGCGATTTGGATTAAGGAGCAATCTAAATAACACATTATCATAAAAAATGATCTAGTCAAAACTGTTGTTTAGGGAATACATAACATCAGATGCTGCCTCCAATACCCTCATTACAATACTTGGAGGAGGAATTGTAGGCAACTTGCCTGCCCAGAAGATGATCCGACCAGACCACGCCACAGGATTACTGAAGACTGAACTGACCAATCTAAAAAGGCAACACAATGGGAGAATCATGTGGGAGAAGGTGAGGTGGGAGAGAAAACGTGTTCAAAGCAGGTCAATTCCTCCAGGACTTTCTGGGGGACTGTGGGAGACTTTCAGCAGATACTGTTTCACACTTGCATGGGCACAAGAGAAAGATAGAGTACTGTTGAACAGTCACCCGCTCAGGTCTGCCCAAGCAAGCGGCCACCTTTGGTGCTAGATGGAGTCCTTATTATAGGGACATAGCCAGTGGTATATCACTACCTCCTCTGTCCTCAGAAACCTGGGCACTGACCAATAGCAGAGGGTACATTGAGGAGGCAGGTGACCTGCAGCTGGGGAGAGAGGCACTTCATTACCCATTGCCCAAGCACCAATCACTTTATTGCTTCCTAGTGTTACTGATCAGGAAAGCCTGGCAGCACTTTCACCAATTGCAGAAACCCAAGTGCAGCTAGTTAAACTACACAACAGTGGGTGTCAATATAAGTTTGCTGGTCCGGTAACAATGGTACCGGTGAGCTACCGGTACCGCTGTTACCGGCCCGGCAAACTACGAGTTCTGCTTGTGGGTGCCTTCCCGTCCGCCAGGTCTGACCTGGCGGGCTTACTGGCACCCACCAGCAAAGCATGTCGGATGCACCGGCACCATTCATGAATGGTGCCGGTGCATCTGACCTCCCCATTCCCATTGAGTCCTATGGGTCTCAATGGGAATGAGGAGCATTTTTTTCCGGCACCTGCGAATGGGCAATTACCGGGTCCGGCAAGGCCGTAATGACCCGGTAATTGCCGATACGCGGATGCCGGGAAAAAGATTATATCGGCAGCAGCCGTGCTGGTTTTACTGGCAGTACCGTAATGAGGCCCAGTGTTTTTCTCACACAAAGAAATGTCTACATTTGAGTGGGAACAACAATAACTCCCTAACAATTGCAGTGATAGTTGGGACCAATGTTAAGTATTTTAAAGTGTTTTTGTTCCAGTTGTTAATTTACTTTTCCGGTTTCATTCTGTGCATTTTAAGGTTCTTTTACATGCTTACAGGAAAGACTTGTGAGGCCGAAAGTGTTAATACGATTCATTCGAACAAGTCTGTAGTAGGCAAGACGTTATAGTTGTGTTGTGTTACTTTTCATAAAAGTATAAGTAATTGTTTCTTGGTGGATCCATACTGCTAAAATGCAAACCACGTAATACAGTTTCGTCACCATTGACTGCTAGAAGCCCGCTATGGTTGCTAGTAGCGCTAAATCGTGTTATGTTATGGCACAGTACTTAGCCTTATGAAAGCAGAAGCTCTTCCATTTGATATTTTTAGATGTCCTTCCTGCTCCAGAGCAAGGGCAGTGTTTTGCAACTGGGTTTGTTGAATTCGTAAACACGTATGCGCGGATGTACAGCGATTGATGGAAGCAAGATGACCGTCAGGTAAACATATGCCACGTAGGTTAGACAAATGTTTAATCTTCGGGTTTAATGTACAGTCCAAAGACCACATTTTTAATCAAGCTGAGCTATTTAGAGCAGTCGCAGGAGGGCATTTGTCTTGTCCTGGCTATATGGGACTTTCCACTGCAGGCAAGTACAAAAAAAAGTCCAGCAAGCACTGCCAAGGGATGTACACTTGTGCCAAAATCAAGATAGCTTTGAAAATGTTTAACCAGTGTGTCAACTTCCCCTCGGGTAGGCCAGGGATAAGCATGGGTGCTGTCATTTAGCAATGGTGTGCATGATAAAGACATGAATACCTTGGGATTAGGCAATAGAAAATGAATTCATACTTTATTTGGCTAAAAGCCAGCAAAGGTGTACAAACAATACTCCAGTATCACACATATACGCCCCATGAGAAAAGTTCTATACATGGAGGTTGATTTTGGTTGTCACTCTTGTTACTAACATCACATAACAGGATCTAATTGACTTCTTTGATCCTGTTTATGTATGAGAGGTTTGCATATTGTTTGCTCTCTCCAAAACATGATGGAATAACATCTTCTTTGCAAAAGTGTTTTTATTGATTTTAAAGTTTATATGCAAATGTTTACCAATTAAAATACGTATTCTAATTATACCTGGTAAATGGATTCTTCTACATTGATTGACAGCCTCTTTGTGCTATTTGGTTTTTGATTTACCCACTACCTTGTGTGTGAGGAAGCAGGGTAGCTAGCTGTGGTATCTGTTTTGTCTGTGTCACATTTATACACTACTTTTTAAAACACAACCCATCAGAATAAATAATGAATCACAAATATCCATCAAAAGACATAATGACGATAACAATTTGTTACTGAACTAATGCAGTCATATAAAATAGGGCAATCAAAAAATGTTACTCCACAAATATTGACCTCACTTGCTTTGCCCTCCTAAGGAAAGCCAATAGGGCCCATGCCATATAGACTGAATTGGCCATTAAAGGATGTTATAAGGCAGGCCGACATTGTGTAGACATTAGTTGTTTTAGCACATGGAAGATAATCTGTCCACGAATATACAAATAAGCCGGACAGAAAAATACAAAGTGTAACTGTGGAAACAGAAAAATTGATATGAGGCCGGGAAGCCCAAAGGAAACACACCAACACAGGTTACAAAGGACATACAAAGCGCTTTATTCAAAGTTACAACAATTACCAAAAAGTCAATTGACATACGGATAGCTATTCGGCCCTCAGAGTAACAGAACGAACCATCAACGGTAGTTCGCCGTGTTAGTGTGAGAGACCGAACATTGGGATACTCGGGTTTTTATACTTTTTATCCAGCCTTGGCCAACCCCCTCGCGGGTTAACCATTCTTCGGACAAGGCCTAGGGTTCGTTGCCAGGTCAATCCCATAATGTATGCAATTTGATCAGTTCCGCTGATACAGTTGTTCATTTACACATAGGTCGGGGATAGGACAAGGTCTCAGTTCGCGACCCCAACAAGTGGCCTGCGGGCATATTACTTATTCATGTGTGCGGAGGTCACAACGGCCAGAATCCCACTCGAAATGTCATTCAGCCTCCATTTAGTTGTTCAGGGTGATTTCCACACTGCAAGAGTACCTAAAATGGCGGCTTAATCCAAGATGGCGATTTGCACAATACATTATGGTCAAGACCTTGCCGCGGAATCTATGTACACGATGTTTTTAGACAACTTGGCGTAGGCCAACATACATTCAAACAATGCGATAGGAGGTACAATATTATTTCGATTTCCACATAACAAGTCTTCTGTATCTGCATTACACAATGGACAACTGAGTCTGAGAGCCATCACAATGTATCCTCCGCAGGGCCCTGACATTGTGATGGCTCTCAGACTCAGGCAATCAAACCGCACCCTTGTAATCAACCATCTATCAAGAGACCGATGGCTGAAGGTCAAATAAGGTTGTATCATGCCCACACTGGTAAGAACTGCGTGCCGCCTATTGAAAATGACCATCATTTCCCTAGATTCACGTTCCTCTTTCACTAACATTTTAAAACTGGCATTGTAACCTGTTTTTTCAATCTTCGTCAGGATGGCCTCAGGGGTGCAAAAGTGCATGCGCGTTATACTTTTAAAGACTCAATTTGATCAAATTTAACCATGGGGTCAGCATTGCACTTTCTCCACTCAAAAGTTGCCTAATTATAAATTGAGTAAGAAGAGGCCTCAGGATTTGCCCACATTCAGAGCCAATGGAATAATAGAGCTAGACGCCATTCATCTTCTAAAAAGCTTAACCCCATCTCTGCATGAACTGCAAAATGTGCCGCAGAACACATCAATCCCAATGGTCTCTTAAGGAATTTGTTCTCAGTAACTTGGAACTCAGTAACTTAACCATGCCCACAATGTGGCACCATAGTTAGATGCTGACAATGTCTGGGTGATATAAACCTGTAAAATCATTTGTAAGGGTTGACCCTTATACATACCCATAAATCAAGCTACGCCCCCTCGTCCCCAAATGTGGGTCATCCTCAGTTTTTGTCTGTTCACATGGGCTTCACCCGTCAATGGTACAGGAAAATCTATACCTAAGTAATCGAATTTGCCTACTCTCGAAATGTCTAACCCCTTGCTCCGCATATTATTCTTTTTATGAGCTTGTTCCTGGGTGCACACGTCATAACAGCAGATTTCGAAGAGTTAACTTTCAAGTCTGAGTCATTCATAAACTTAGTATAAACAAGAATCTGCTTTTGGAGGGCCATTGATGTACAGGCAATTAACACTATATCATCTGCGTAGGTCGGAAAATCTCTTGAGTCTAATCTTGGATAATCTGTGTTGGTGTCCAGCAGAACTTTTTCTACATCATTAATGAATAATGTAAATAGTACTGGCACCAAAACACAGCCTTGTCGGACTCCCTTTCTAAAATTGAAATACTCAGCACATTCTCCATTCTCCCCAAAGCGAACACATGCTCAAATTTCTCTATTTACCAACCATAAGAGCGTTAATAATTCACTCTGGACAACCCATGGACCTAAGCACACTCCATAATGTTGACCTGTTTAGCTTGTCAAAAGCTGTGCTCAGGTCCACGAAGGAAGCATAAATAGGTTCCTTCCTCATACAAATTGACTGGGCCATCACAAAGTACAAATAAAGGGCCTGATCGCTTGTCCCCAACCCAGGTCTAAAACCAAGTGAAATATTAAACAAAATGGAGTTGTTCTCAATCCAGTCCTCTAGATGACCCAATACGGCCCTCCCAAACACCTTGAACGTAGTGTACAAAAGTGATATGGGGTGATATGATAGAGGACTGGCACGATCACCCTTCTTAAATAATGTATAGATAATTGCATCTTTCCATGAAGATGGAATAACCCCAGATTTGGCAATCGCGTTAAAACAAACAGTTAACAATGGGACCCAAAGTTCTGCTGGCAGATCCTGAAAAAGATCTACAGGACCAGCTTCAGCAGCACCAGGAGCCCTAGTATGTGCCTGGCTCAGCATGGCCTGTGTCACATCCTTTCACTGAAAATTCAACTTTAAATCCGAAAACATAGGTACTTCCGGGTTGGGTGGACACTGATATAAGTCTGAGTAGTGTTCAACCCAAGCCCCTGCTTCAACAGTTATCTCAGTCGCTCTCAGAGCCCTTTGATAGAGGGGTCCGGCAGCCACCAATTCCCTAAACGTTTATTGTCCCTGCTCGAGGCCGCCTCGGCTACGGATTCCCAGGCCTGTGAATCAAGTTCAGTTTTACGTTTTTCAATAACTGTCTTATAAGTAACCCTGGCTGGGAAAATTGCCAGTTGAGTGGCACCCGCCGATTTTAGTCTGGAAAGATGTGCCCTTTTGGCCACCTTGCACTGATACTCTTGAAGAAAAGTACCTGATATCTTATATATAAGTTCAACAAAAGTAGAAACCTTAAAAGCAGGTGATCCCGGGTCATCCAAGATGGTGTCAATTATATGCATGTTTGGGGCCACCACATCATGCTGAATTCTGGGATTATTCCGCTTGGCCCACCTTAACCAGGGGCTATATCCTTCAACTGATTCAGATGGAATGTCTGCTGAGTGGCAAGGCTACTCCTTTGCCAGAAGATAATTAAACAGATTGGAAAATAATTATTACAAGGCTCCATTACTGCTTGAAAATCCACAACCATGGGCCAACATTTCCCTCTGACACAAAAATAATCAAGCGTAAAGGTACCCAAATGACTCCAACATGTTAACTGCCCAGGTATGTTCGATTTAACATGCCAATTCACAAATCTCATTCCCCGCTCACTGAGCCATAACTAGAATAAAGCCCCATTGGCACACATGCAGGCATCTAACATCTGTGGTGGTTGAATCCCCAACACCGATCTTGCATAACCTCACAAAGACCTTCTGGAAGCCCATTAACCAACTTGATGTTAAAATCCCCCCGTAAAAGAGCCACCTTATTTATATCCATGTGACCCACTTTCCTAGACTCTATACATGCCATAACATTTTCCAGTCTGTTACGCTCAGGCTTATGTGGGCTATTATGCAATTGAAAAATAACAAAACAATCCCCCCTCCTTGGAGTCAAAACCTTCATTTGCAAGTAATTCAAGTTAGTATTAATGACCTTTACACCACAATTAAGGGATATTTTCACGAAAATCATGAGCCCCCGAAACTGCGCTCTCGCTTGTTCTTATTACCAGGAAGGAATGTGGTGACATGACCATCCAAAAATGGCATTTCCTCCACCCAAGTTTCTTATAATAGAATCACGTCATGGGTTTTTAAGAAATAATAGCACGTCAATATCAAAAAATGTATATTTAGCTCACGCAATATTGCCGGAAAGAAAACAAGTCGGTGCCAAAGGTAAAGACCCTGGCACATCCTTACTGGACTCTACTGTGCAACACAGGGCTGCTAGATCAGTAGGTAGTCAATCTATTTTTTCGTCCGTGGACAGAACTTCAAAGCAATTGCCTTTATGATTGGCGTAGGCACTGTCCATAGGGCCCTGGCTTTGGTCACTATCATACAGCACTCATGGCTGATTCGCAGAATGCCGACATATGTGGCCTATATAGATTATAGTACCGCATTCAACACTGTTATTAGAAGTAGATTATGGACTAAACTGAGGGACTATATAATACCCTCTGGTCTTCTTAACATTATTGTTGCTTTGTATAGTGACACTAGGGTCAAGGTTTTTTTAGATCGACATGACGTTACCTCTGGCTGGATCAATACTAACGCAAAACAAAAGAGGTGATGGCTGGAAGGTTTGCAATTAATCCTAACCTCTGGCATTGCTCTGGGCAACCCTCCAGACCATCGTTCTTTGCCTGCCAAGCCTTTATAAAAGGTGAAAGACCATATGCAAATCAGGCTTGGTCCCACCCCAAAAGGGGTAGTCCCGCCCAAACTGCTTGGTCAGATCCCTTCTGCACAAGACCACAAGCATCGCCCAAACATGTTTCGGCCTAGTTGGGTCTCATCAGTGAGGAGTAGCTTGGGTCTCTAGACCCAGCAGGGACGGGACGCACGTCTGGGCATGCCCGCCCCACTCGGTGTGACTTAACCAAAACAAAAGATGTGATTGCTGGATCAATACTAATACTGGTTTGAATCAGGGATGTTGGATGGCTTGGTTAGCCCTGCTTAGATTATGGCTAAATTGGGGAATGTGCCATTTCGATAGATTTCAGACGCTGACAACGTGGTTCTTTTGGACTGCACCGTCAGCGGCTTGCAATCAACTCTGGATAGACTGACGCAATGTTCCGACCTTAACTCCCTCAAGATTAACATCCGGAAATCCAAAATTAAGGAGTTTATGCCATAGTGGTGCACTGGGAAACACACACATACTTGGAATGTTTAGAATGCCCCCATCGAGAAGGTTTCTTCTTATCGATATTTGGGTCTAATTATGGATTCATCCTTACATTGGAAATCCCTTATTGATGGTGTTGAAACCAAATTGGCACAGCTAATTGGTGCTTTTGGTAAACTTTCTCAACGTGCCGGGGGATCATCTGTGGGAATTATTTTACAGTTACATTTGGTATAGATTCTTCCAGTTATTATGTATGGCTTTGAGATTTGGGAACATACAAGAGTGGATGAAATGGAATGTCTTAAGTGTAATGCCCTGAGAAGACTGTTCCGCCTTCCCAGTTGCACGCCAGCTGAAATATTTTTTGGGGAATTCAATCTCACCAGACTGAGTGCGAACTCCTGTTGTTTTTTGTTTTATTTACTAAGAATTATTGTCAGTGCTTCGTCTGAATCCATACCTGGCCTTCTGGGTAAAGTCATGGCATCACATGCATTCCTTATGCAGATTAGTTCTTTATTTAGCTTGCAGAAGTGTTGGGAGCACTGGGCACCCTTATTACCAAAGGACTTCATCAGTGTGTGCCACTCTACTTTTTATCGTAATATCGTTAACTCGTGTAGCTGGGAACAGAGTTTGATGTGTTCGGATGTAGCTACCAAAAGCTTGGGTCAGCCTTTTGTAGATTATATCATAAAACGTGAGAAAACCCCCCAAATAAATTGGGTCCTATTTGGGAAAGCATAGTGTTTTGGAATACTTGAAAATTAAGTTTAATGTCGCACTTGGGAGGTTGTGGGTTTTTGGTGCTAGATTCTAATATGCGTGAAGTTATGTTTATAAAACTGAAAGTGCAAAATATTTACTTTTAGAGTGGACCTATTCTGTCTGATTTTAGAAATTGTTATGTGAAAGTAGCAGGACTAACACACATTGAGGAAGCTCTGAAACAATTTTGGATATTTGATTGAATAAAATGAGGTGTGAAGTAATTTTTTATCCAGATTTTGGCCGAGAATACTGAGCATTTTAAAATGATCTGAAAAATAATGCATTCTTGGTAATGGTATAGTGTTTCCTGTATAGGACATAACTTTATTTTGGAATTTCTTTCCTTCACTCTTGTTAGGATGTGTGTGTGTAATTTTAATAATCACCTATTAAGAGGTGACTTTCTTAACTGTTTAATAAGTAATAATGTAAAAAGCTCTATTTTTTTCTCTTGAGGGACACATTTAATTCCCTTACATTTTACGTCATCCACTTGAAAGCAGCTTAACCCAGATCCTCTTGTCTCTTGCTTTCTCACTCCTATAGTTGCATCTCTTTTACCGTTGCAGTTTTTGCCTCCCCCTCCATTTTACACACCCCCTTGTTCCTCCCCCCTTGTAAGCCCCTTCCTAGCCCTTAAAAGTTTTCTCCCACTCTTCCTCCCCCTAGGAATACCCGCTATATTCCTCATCCATGTGGGTTGTCTCCTCCTCTTCCCTCGCCGGGGCTTCATCACCCTCATATGAAAACAGGATCGGGTAGGTCTGCGCCCTCCCGTTCATACCTCCTCCTTAAAAATGATCCTATTAGTTCTTTTCTGTTTGATGACTCTCCTATTCGCCCCTTCCCTCCTCTAGCCTCCTTGAGCTTGTCCTTCAAACTCCCCGAGCGATGACTCTTCTTCTCATTCTGTTTGAGGCCCTCTAGGTTGTATTCTTCTTCCTCATCCTTGCACTGTGGACAATTCCCATGGTTTCTACCTCCTTGTGGGCCCCTGCTCACTAAGCTCTTACTCCGGTTCAGTTTGTAGCAGAGCACACCCTTCTTGAAAAGTTGTTATTCAGTGCTAGGATCATTCCCAAGTAAAGAGAAGTTGAATGCAGGCTGCATTACATGCCACCGGTTCTTTAGTCCTGGCAGCCTGCAGAATCCTCTGCTTCTGGGGATATGACGGCAGGGCCGCTAAGACATCTCTCGTGCGTGGGCACTCACCACTACCTTTCCGCCCTGTCCTGTGCACCTTGTTGATGCCAATTGATTCCTTCTGAGTAACCTCTAGGATCTCTGCAAACAGGGTCCGGATTTGCATCTTTATTATCTTATGCCCAATCTCCTCTGACAAGTTTTTTACCCTTATATTGGACCTTCTAGACCTGTTTTCTAGGCCCTCTGTTTGCAATTCCAAGTTTTTTGATAGTCTGTTGAGCTGCTCCAGGAGTTCGCTGTTCACCCTGACCTCTCCATTTTTCTCTTGCAAGCCACGTTCCAAGCCATCAGACCTTTCTCCCAGTTGAGTGATCTCCCCTTTGAGCTCAGCGACTGCTCTGGTCAGATCCATTCTTAACAACTGGAATTGTGCTTGGAACAACGCCATAAATGATTCTTGAAAGTCTCTGAGTCCCTGTTGAAGACAGTTGCAGTACAACTCTGCCACCTGGGTGTACGCGCCCTGCTTCTCTTGTCCGGATGGTCGAAGGGAAGTGGGTGAAGCGCCTCCAACAGACACCCACTCGTCACAGCCTTCTGGTAATGGCAGGCTTCCCCGGTCGGGCCACCATATCAAATCTAGTCATGCTTCTCCCCATCGGGGATGGTCACCGTGTGATTCAAGACCTTCACGATGCAGCACTCCAACCTGGGAGCTTCGTTAGGCAATCACCACAGCTCTCTTCCACCGGACAAGTTTGTTTATATCCACGGGGCATCTGGGCTTCCACCAAGAAGCTACCGCTGTCTCGTTACACTCCAAGCTTCTGATGGTGATGGCAGGCAGTCTCTGATCACATGGCACTTCCCCGTAGATGTGGGATGCACAATGGGGTGAATATTCACTCTAAACGTGTGAGAACTTCATTTATTTCCAGGAAGACGAGTGAAGTTCTCAACGTTGTGTCTACTCACTTCCAGCAGCCATATTGTTCTCATCTTAAAAGTGTTATAAAATAATAAGGTCCAATATAAAATAGCAATGGCAGTCAATAACCCGGGAAACAGCTCCAGATGGTAATATTAGCTCAACTTGCTCCAGAGAGCAAATATTATTTTGACTTTACGATCTTCCCTCTGTTGTCCTATCTAGGGTGTATCAGTAAATTGACATGGCTCATAAACGGGTATACAGGGAAGGTAAAGTGATATATAGCATCTTGAAAAAATGTATTAAGGCAGAGAGATAAGCTATTTGGTACGCGATGTGCACAGTTTGCGGAAAGCCAGCTCTGACATACATGAGTAAAATATGTTAAAATCCGTAATGCTGGGAGCAACCAGAATTTACTTTAAAAGCTACAGATAACAGTGATGCAGTTAAAAGACTGATTAATGGTGGGGGGGAAAGACAGAGCTGTTTTACAATTAGAAATAAGGAGAGTCCTGTGAGTTAATGCAGTTGAAACAGCTTGCATAGAGGAAGCAACAATATTATTATAAAACGCTAAAGCAAATCTGTGGGCAAATTAAGAAAATATTTGTAGATGTATTTACTTTGCAAACAGGGAAAAATACATAAAAAGTCATGAAGAGGTGATTGAAACAATTGACAATCAATAGGACTGAAGCTAATATGTGTATAAATATGCAGGAAATATGTTTAGTGATTCATTTGTTCAGTTTTAAAAAATTAATTAAGTATTAAGCTGAAACTGAGCCACGGCTGTCCTTGACTATTATGGAAATATAGGGTTGAACTCGATCTCCTTAAATTACTTTTTTTTTGGTGGGGTTAGGGTAAATATATTACATAGATATAATGCATGCGCTTTATAGTAGATACGCTGAATAAGGGATTGATATGGTTGACACCCGCTGAGTAATTGACAAATGAGTACGTTTTGAAAAAAAATTAAACAGTATTTTTCCATGGCATCAGTGCGTGGGTATTAAAACCAGATGCTAAAAGATGCATTGGATTAGATTAATATGTTGAGAGGTAATTTAATCCCTGGTTGTTTATCCAAAGCAAGGGTGTATATTTTGAAGAAATTGTTGATTTTGGACAGGAGAATTATATGTGGTTGGACTTTATTTTTTGAATATACTGTTTTTTAATGAGAGGCTGCTCCACAGTTATTATATATGTGTGAGCTGGGAAAACCCCATTGAGCCACTGTTTAAGGTCATACAGATCACTTCCCATTTTTTAGGGGATTGGTTGGTCATTTAGTGGGGTGGTGTTGGATGCCGTCTTTGTTGGGCACACACTAGAGCACCCCTGATTTGATAATTTTATCTTGGGCAAGTAGCCGTTTTTCATTGAGGTTGGATGGGACATTTGGAAAGGACATGGATCCTGGGGCATGTATGGGCCAATTTCGCAGATGAGAAAAAGAGAGGGAAGATGTTTTCACTAAGAGTTTTCAATGTACTATAAAAAGAAATACAGTTTGTAAATGAAATCACAGGGGAGTGCTGTGGGTTACCAGAATGATGAGAATATTGGTAAATTGGGGACAGGGAGAAGGCCTGGGAGATGCACCATAAATAATGTAGAGTCATGGAAATGTTGTACATGCAGGTTTAGGCATGTGCACCAAGGCCAGAGCAAATTGGATGGGTGCCAAGGAGGGAGGACGAGAGGGTAGTGTTTTGCTCACTATACACTATAACTTTGCAATATATACGGGCATTTGAAGAAGACAAGGAAAAATGTGTCTAAAATCACACAAATTGAGAAGCATGGCACTGAGAGTAAAAATTCAATTATGAGTGCAAATTACATTAAAAAGTAGGTTAATGTATTAGTGCATGACATTAAACTAAGCACAGTGAATATTTATGGGGAATAGCAAGAGAAAATGAGGCAAAACACTTTTTTGGGAAAAATATTGTAAGAGCATGTAAAGATGAAATAAAAATGTATTTAGAATTTGGAAAATTTGGAAACAGTGGGTAATGAGGGGAAGTGCTCGCGAAACACACTGGGAATAAGGTCACGCACAATATGGACAAGGGGCATGATATATTCAAACAATTGTATTGAGAAAACACTAGGTCAAAAAAGTAGTTTTATAGAAGGAACACACACATGCATGCACATGCACACACACATGAGAATGCACATGCATACACCCATGCACACACACAAGTGAGAAGGCACGCATACACACATGATCTTGTGGAAGTACAGGCAATCAATGGATTGCAGGCTCAATAAACACAAAACAAAAAAAGGTAGTCAGAAGAAGGAATTCAATATTGCAATAAGAACACAAACATACATAGAGGATGCTTTTGCTTTATACTGGGAACCCTAGTTAGGGATATCATGTTTTGCTAAAAATATGATACAAAAGAAATTAGATTTTTTGAAGACTACAAATAAAAGAAGATGAAGATCTGCTTGTTTATATTCAGGAGCACTGAACTCTTGGAGAGCGTGAGCAGAGATGAAAACAGTGGCAGTAATTTACCACATTTTATGTCAAGGATTGCTTGGGCAGGTGCAGAGGCACTTGGGAAGCAACTGGGAATGGAAGTGAAACTGTGGTAGTGCAATCATTGTAGGCTGTTACAGGAGAAGGATAAAAAGAAGAAAGATGCTTGAAAACTTGAGGAAGCCAAGTTAGTTCAGAAGAAATGTTCAAAGTATACCATAGAAAGGGCGGTATTGACATGTGGAGAAGGACTGGGAATACAGCAAGCAGTGGGTACATCACAGGTGAATAATCAGTGCCAAATGGATCAAGGAAGGAATGGGTTTGTGCCATCAATTAGAGGAATGAGAAATAGAGGTAGAGGTGGTTTGCAGAATAACCATGGCAGTTTTCAGAATATGCAGAATGATAATCAGAATGCTGAAGGACCATTTAACCAAGGGTGACCCATCAGAAGGGCTCCTCCTGTGTATTGGACATATGGGGTGACGGGGCACATTGTGCACACATCCGGGAGCCAGGGATATGTACAAAACTGACAATTCTCAAGAGGAGGGGCAGCTTATCCTCCAGCATACAGCTCACATGTTAGGGAAGGGATTGCCCCAGACATTGTATCAGACGCAACCGCTGAGAGTGCAACAGGTACAGCAGCTAGAGAAAGTGCAACATGAATTCACTAAAGGGGCAACTGCAGCGAGCCCCCATGCAGATTCAGTAATATGCAAAACACAGGACAAGTACTGACACCCAGGATAGGAGATGCCACTGTAGCAGTAGGAAATCCTTTAACAGGAACAGGGGTGTGCTTAGACCCACAATAGGGCAGCTCACAGGACGACTTGATGTGTTCAGATTTATCAGTGACACTAGGCCCCAAGAGGAGCCACAGGTTAATGTGACGGTAGGAGGCAACATCTTTGCTCTTTTGGTAGACACTGGGACTGCACGTCCATGAACGAAGGAGGAGAGCTGTCCAATGGTGGGAACTGCCATGGGTGATCAGGTTATTTTTGGAGCTATGGGTTGAGATCCTTTTTATTAATGAATTACCAGTCTCTATATGAGAGGGTGACATGACTGATCCTTGTTATATTCGTGACAGGCACTAGTTAAATATGTTGGGAAGGGATTGATGACAAACCTTAACATGATGATTTTATTGACCAGCCAAGGGATAGCGTGTTACACTCCTAGAATACACTATTCTAATACGGATGAATTTATACTGGCATTAAACAGGGCAAATGGCTCTGCAAGTTGTTTCAGTGGAGTCAGAGGTTTTTCTTATCATGGGGTGAGCATTTTATTAACATGGCTGTTTAGACTAGTGGAGAGAATGATGAGAATATTTGATGAATATTGGTTTGGACTACAAATACCCAAGGATAGAGAGGGGGGACAGACTATTCCTATAGAAATAAAAGCAGCCATATTATGAGGGGAAATTGCAATGCTCTAAGGAATGGACAATGAGAGTAGACCAAGGTGGACAGTGATAGCTCTTGAAGAAGGGTCTAGGTTGATTGACGTCATTGATGATGCCATATTTAGAGAAGACTAACCAAATGATGAAGTGGTGGTTTTTTAGAAGTATCACACACTGAAAGAGAAAAGGGAAAATCCTACAGTGAATGATAGCACTCAGCATATTTTCAGGAAGACTTGGAGAGAGTGCCAAATGTCCCGTGGACCACAGGCCCTTAAAACATGGGTCTATTGGAACAAATAGGGGAACACAATAAAAAAGTATACACATGAAAGTTATTATAATATGAAACATATGATGGTTTTCGTTGTAATTAGAATAATTAATGTAAGCTAAACATAAATAGATAAGGAAAAAAGCACAGATGTAATACATTCAAAATTAAGAGATTGATGACAATTCAGGGGGGTGAAATAAATAAATAAATAATGAATTAATTGATGAATGAATGGATATTAAAGCAGTCAAAAGCACAAGTTGATAAGATATCCATATTTGTAAACAATAAGCACAATGAATGGTGTGGGCTATAATTGAATAGTGTAGTGTATTTTAATAAAAATGAAATATGATTAATAAAAGGCCAAAGGAGTGTGGATGGCCAAGATTGATCTAACACATGAGAAAACCCTTTAGTAGAACTGCACAAAAGAACATATGAGAGTAAGTAACAAAAACATTGTTTGAATGAATATGATGATGTTGATTTATGTTTTACAGATGAAAATTATTGTCATTGTTGAGCATGAGAGGAATATCTACACGGCTTTAGCAGAGTATAGCAATATAATGGGAAGAAACATTATATTATGACAGAGGTAACTGCTAGTGGGCAAGTAGAGGTAGAAGAGGTAAGTACTGGTTCACACAGTAAGTGTGTGAAACACATTATTGATCATTATTAGGAGTAAGATGACCCAGGTGAGTACAGAAGAAAGGCAGTAAGGGATACAGTCTTTCAACCAGATAGCATTTTCCCAAGAAAGGTGCAAACAAGTGTCAGCATAGAATAGTATAAGATATACAAGCATGGCCATATCTAACGGGAAAAAATGAAGAAGACTTTGGATAGAAGGTGGAGTAACCATTTTGTAATTCTGGTAACAATAAAGTGCCAACCAGGTATATTTGGCAAATGAATAAGGCTTTGAGGATAGGCAAAACGATGTATGCCTATATGATACACTTGCATGCACTTAATAGAATCCATGCTGGGGTCCCAATAACATGGGTAGGCAAGAATAGTGTAGATAGGATGATAAAATATGTCAATTATGTCTCAACAGAGTAAACACAGCATAGAACGAAAAGACTGCGGTCCCACGCTAGCAGGAGGAACCTTCAAAAGTACAGAGAAAGTTTTCAGCATGGTAGAAAAAACTAAAGAAAGACAGGCTTGATTGCTACATTAATGATAAATCATTTGAATGTGCCCAATTCTTTTTAAATTTGAAGAAGAACAGCGTACAGTTCAGTCACCTGAGAAAGCCAACAAGATGATCTCAGTAAAACCATTTTGAGAAAAGAGGAAAGGTCTACCCTGAGGAAATAATTGATCGCTTTAGGCAACATAAAAATGAATGATGACTTTGCCTCTATTTCGGTTTTCTACAGGAAGCAGGAGCCCAATACCAGCGTCTTCTTCTTCAGCTACGGATGCACCAAGAAGAAAGAAGGGGTGCGATTGAAGAAAACACATCCTTTTTTGAACATATGTTTTGAATTTGTTATGTTGTCTGTCTTGCTGTTTATTATTTTATCATAACAAAGGAGACGGCATGACTCTTTGGTTTGAGAATGTCAACCACAGAGGAAATGTTTCCTTCAGTGCACTATGCAGTTGTTGGAAGAAAGGAAGGCCTTTGGAAAATAAGGCAATTCAGGAAAAGTAAAAAATATATATCTTTTATGACCTCAGCTCATGGCCAAGTCCCGGTATCAGCCAGTATGTATTTAGTATAAAGTAACACCAAGATGTGTGAAAAGAGAGAAAGGAGCGGTCATTCTGTTATATTAGATGAAGAGAAATGCAGTACTGATTGTTTAGGAGGCAGGAGTGTTTAAAAGCATATAGGTATTTTAAGGATTGGGTTTGAGGAGATAGTACAGATGATAAAGACTCACTTATTTTTCAAAAGAGACACATTCAGTTTTATATTACAGATGGACGATAGATACCTACACAACAGGTGATTGACGTCAACCAATCCTGCGAGCAGGGAGAAAAGGTCGAGGGACCCAGCCAGATGGCCAGTTGTTGTTTTAAAAGTATGTCCTTACAAGACTCCCCCATCCACCATCCTCATGTTTGTGTTCCCCAGAAACAATCGAATGCCCCCCCACTGACTATCTGACTTTGAATAACAAGATTAAGAATTCAAGTACTTTATGATGAAATGAACAATGAACTCAAAATGACTGACCTAAGAGATACGGGCCTCTAAAACATATTGCAAGGCATCCCAAGTGACAAATAAAATGGACTGATCATCAAAAATGTCAGTGGGTGTGGAATAAGCTAAAACAAGATTAATCGGGTGGAAGATATGTCAATTTGTATTTCGTATTTTATTGAATTTATATAGACCTTTACTCCAAAGTGCTTTACATGAGAACAAGTAAACAATACAGCAAGCATGAGATGGAAATTCAACCACAACCTGAAAACAGTATAAAGAACAATTTACAACATTGCAGGGGTGAGTAGGATAAGGGGATGGGAGAGGTGTGCAAGGGAGTAGTAGAAGTTAGAGGATGTAAGAACGGGGGAAAGAGGGAATGAAGGAATGTGAAGGAAGAAGACAGGAAAAGGAGAGACTAGATGCGAGCAGGGGGAAGGGTAAGGAAGCGCAGAAGTAAGAGGTGAGAGTAGAGTGGAAGGGAGGAGGAAAGGAAACGTGGGGAGTTAGGGAGGAGAGTGGTAGAGATAAGATTTTAGGGAAGAGCGAAAGGAAGGGTCGGAGGGAGAAGAGTGGATGTGAATGGGGAGGAGGCTGCAGTGGAAGGGAGCAAGGAGTTGGAAGGAGCGGAAGTGGGATGGGGCGCGAAAAGATTAGCAGAGCGGAGAGAACAAGAAGGGGTGTAGAAAGCAAGAAGGGAGGAGAGGTGGGGGGCAAGACCATAGAGGGATTTGAAAACAAGACAGAGAAACTTGAACTTGAGCTGGGAGTGAAAAGAGAGTCAGCCTAGAGAGGTGAGGGAGGAGGAGATGGAATCAAGAGGTGAGAGAAGGCATAGGGAGCGGATGGCAGAGTAGCAGATGGATTTAAGACGGGAGAGATGAGAGGAGGGGAGTCCGAAGAGAAGGGTGGAACAGTAGAAGGGTCTGGAGAAGATAAGAGAAGTAATTAAGAGTTTAGTGGCGTGAAAGGTAAGGAGGGGTCTAATTTTACGAATGTTGTAGAGGTGAAAGCGGCAGAATTTAGCAGTGAGAGAAATGTGGTGAGATAGATAGAGGAGAGGGTTGATATGGAGACCAAGGTTACGGGCATGGGGAGAGAAGGAGAGCTGGGAGGCGGGAAAGATAGTGAAGGGGGGAGGGGATGGAGGAGGAACAGTGTTAGCCGGGAAGAAAAGGAGTTCAGTTTTGTCAGTATTCAGAGAAAGGAAGTGTGGGGACATCCAGGATATAATGGCCGGAGTTTATCGTGAATGTCAGGAGAGAAGGAGGAGAACGATATGAAGAGCTGGGCGTCATCTGCATAGAAATGGTGTGAGATGCCAAAAGAGAAGATAATAGGAGATAAGAATAAGGTGTATAGTGAGAAAAGAAAGGGGCTGAGGACAGAACCTTGGGGAACGCCGTGGTTGAAAAGAAAAGTGGGGGAGGAGGAGCCACCCCAAGAGACAGAAAAGGTGGGGTTAGAAAGATAAGAGGAGAGCCAGTTAAGAACGTGGTCCTTGAAGCCAAATGATGAGAGGGAGTTGAGGAGAAGGGGATGGTCGACTGTATCAAAAGCAGCGGAAAGGTCAAGGAGAATAAGAATGGAGGAGTGCTTTGAGTAGCGTGCAGAGAAGAGAAAGTTAAGAACAGAGGTGAGGGCAGCTTCTGTGGAGTGCAGTGGGCAGTTTAGAAAGGAAGGGTAGTAGAGAGATGGGGCGATAATTGGAAGAAAGATGGGGGTTGGCAGAAGGTTTTTTGAGAATAGGGATGATAGTAGAGTGTTTAAAAGAAGAAGGAAAAGTGGAAGTTGAGAGGCAGATGTTGAAGAAAGAGGTGAGCTAGGGTATGAGGAGGGGGTAGATTTTAGGGATGATGTGAGAGGGATTAGGGTCAGAGGGAGAAGCAGTAGGATGAGTGTTGGATAGGAGTAGAGTGACATCAGAATGCTTGGCCGGAGAGAAAGAGGACATATCGAAGGTAGGGTGAATGAGGGGTGGAAGGAGGAGAGCAGGAGGGGGAGGAGATGATAGTTTGACAGAGATTGAGGACTTTACTAGTAAAGGAGAAGGCAAGGTCAGTAGCAGTAAGAGAAGAGGCAGTGAAGGGTTCAGGAGTATATGGAGAGAGAAGTCGGGCTAAAGTTTGAAAGATGCGGCGAGGTTGAGAGGAATGTGACTGGAGAAGGTCAGAGTAGTAGGTGCGCTTCACAGAGTTGAGGCATGAGTCGTAGAGGGTGTGATAGGAGAAGTAAGCAGATTGGTTAGAGGGGGATGGGTGTTTGAGCCACTGACGTTCAAGGCGCCTGAGGAGGCGGCGCATAGAGGAGAGATGAGAAGCAAGCCAGGGTTGAGCAGGTTTGTGAGAGGGGCGAAATGGTGAGGGGGTAGAGAAGATCAAGAGTAGTAGAGAGGGAGGAAGTCAAGATGGAGAAGGCATCAGAGGCGGAGGTAGAGGAGAAGCGGGAGAGGGGGGAGGGAAGAGGAGAGGGATGCTAGAAAGAGGGAGGGGTTAAAGCAGCGTAGGTCATGCCAGAGAAAATAGGTAAAGGATTGAGAGGGAGGAGGAGAGGGGGAGCGAGGGGAGAGGGAAAATGAAAGTAGAGAATGATCAGATAGGTAAGTGGGAAGGGAAGAGATGGGGGAGGCAGTGAAGGAGGAAGTAAAGATGAGATCATTAGTAGAGCCTGATTGGTGAGTAGGAGGGGAGGGGACGGGAGAGAGTTGGTAGGAGTCAAGGATGGAGAAGAGAGGAGAGGAAGGAGGGTTAGAAGAGAGGTGGAGATTAAAGTCATCAAGTACAAGTAGTGGGGTGGGATTGGGGGAAATAAGGCTGAGGAGATGGTCAATATCCTCATAAAAGGAGCAAACTGGACCAGGGGGGTGGTAGATGATGAGGAAAGAGATAGCATGAGGAGAGTTAAAGATTTTGAACATGAATTCAAAGGAAGGGAAAGAGGGTAGAGAAGTAGGGGATGGAGAAGAGGTGAAGTGTGGGCGAAAGAGGAGGCCAAGACCACCTCCATGTCCAGTAGAGCGGGGAACATGTTCAAAGGAGGAAGAGGAGGAGGTAAGGGAGCTAAGAAGAGAGGTATTGTGAGGCGGGATCCATGTTTCAGAGATGCAGAGAAATTGAAGGTTAAGGCGTAGGAAAAGGTCAAGGACAGCAGAGGTTTTGTTACAGATAGATCTGGTGTTCCAGAGGGCGACATCAAAGGCATTAGAGGTGCTGGTGAGAGGAGGATAGATAAGGTTGCAGCGATGAGATGAGGTGTTGGAGAGAGGGATAGAATGGGTGTGGGAGGAGAGGGGAAGATTGAGAGAGTAGATGGCCATTAGAAGAATGAAGAGTGTTGTGAGGGGGAAAAGGGAGAGGGAAAGAGGGGGGAGGGAAAGTAGCAGTATCGAGAGAGAGAAGGAAGCACAGCACGGAGAGCGATTAGAGTGAGTCAGGGAGGGGAAGACAAAGGGCGAAATAAAAATGTGAATGGATAAGAGAGCAGGAAACAAGGAAATGTGGGGTGTGAGGAAGGACAAAGTGTGCAGTAAAAGTTGTACTTGGATGGAACAGAAAGGAAATGGTCTGGTGGTGTCACGTTCCATGCTCCTGACCCCCTCAGGTATAACAACCGCCTGGCAGAAGTGGGGCTAAACCCCTTCACACTGGCCCCAAGGGCCTTAAAACTCCATCAGAAACATACATGGACTCAGTCCTGGCGCTTTTGGCGCCAGGCTCATTATCAGGAATAAAGCAATACCAGTTTTGGATCTTAATCCAACATGGAGGCCTATTACACAGCTCAGTTCCTTAGAACCAAGCGATGCGGTCTAGTATTTTGGCTGGGCCTGGAACTACTTGGCCTGGAACTACTTTACCTGGGCTATTTACACCACATCCAAACAGCAGAACACGCTTCGCGTTATTCTGCACTCCTGCAGCGTAACGCTCACCGTGTCCAGCTCCTGCTCATCTGCTTATCCGGCGGCCCGATCCTGAAGCCATAGATCCGGATTCCATTAATAACTTGGAAGAACAAGAACAGCATTAGCAAGCAAAAACACTTACCTATGAAGTGACCGGTCGCCGCAACCTGCAATGGTAAAGAAACAAGTACAGCATTAATAACAATTCTTACCTTGGCAAGTAGCGAGTCCTGGCAGCACCCTGCACTTCTCTTACCTCACCCATCTCCAGGTTTCACCACAACCTGCAAGGGAGAAGGAACAATGTCAGTATTAACAAAGCACTTACCTGGGCAAGCAGCACTTTGATCGCTCATCACTCCGGAACATCACTGCAACCTGTACAAAGAGAAGAGAGCACAGGTCAGCAATTAACGCGAATAAACAGTGCAGTGCCCCGCGAATCAATAACTCACTGTGGTCTTCGCCATCGGCGTGGCAACTCCGAGATCGCAACCATCCCTGTGAAAACAAAAGAGACAATGTTAGGAAACAGCGTAGTGGAGCAAGACGCTGAGAAGACAGGGAAAACGGAGGGAAAGAAAGAGACAGAATAAAGATGGAAAAGACACTATAACTCACCTGGAAGACAGCAAGCAGAGTCGGAGTCACAGCCGGTTTAGACTCGACATAAGGGCACATGGATCAGTGAAACAACTAGGTCCACGGAACGCCCGCACCAACCACGCGCCCGTGCACAGAGATGCAGGACGGAGAGTTCAACGCACAAAAACCTAAGGTGAGCAATAACCTCAAGGGAGGGAATTTGGACCAGAGGGAGGTGGGAGTCCACCCATCACAGAACCAGTATCTTAACCCTCCATTCTCCTGTTATAGGTGCTACCCAACGTCTGGCACATAACTAAGCAGAGAGTGGTCCGGGATAGTGCTTAGACCTCCATCCTGTATCGTGTGGTGCCCCCATGGATACCAGGTGACCGTAACAGGTGGGTTCCCTCAAGGAATGATTTCAATTGATTCTTGTGGTGGCAAAAGGGAAATCACCTGATGTGTATGTTATAGTTACATTTAATTGGGAAATGGGGATGGGATCCAGACAGGAGCAAAATAAATTTACTTTTCGAGGATACACACATAAAAGTTCAAAAAAGGCAAAATGTTGCAAATAATCATTTGACAAAAGGAGATACATTTATGTTTTAGATCAAGAGAGTACAAAATGATTGGTGATACTGTTGGTTGCGTAGAAATGTGTTTATGAAGCCTCCCATGACTTTGCCCTGTACTTCTCCAGGAGCACTAAGATCCATCATTGCCTTCCTCTCCCTCCCCATCCCTCCTACCCACCCCTTTTCACTTCTAATATTTCCTTCCTATTCTTCTCCTCAATCTCTCCTACTAAGTTGGTTCGCAATCGCCACAAAGCCAACCGTCCTGTGCCATTGTGGACCGCTGTGCTCCACACACTGTCAAAGACCTGGCACCCCTAACCTGCTCAAATATCTATTGCTTTTTAGCCTCTTCCTGCCAAGTGGGATCCTCACATTGGGCTTCAATGTAGTAACAATAATACGTACCCTTAAGAAGCCGTGGGTTGGCACTAATAGCCTTGAAAACTATTGGCTGGCCTCTCTTTCCCCCTGCTGGTTCAAAATCCTAAAGCACATGGTCTTCAACAGGAATGCCAGATACTTGAGGGTTGATCAGCTGTGTGACCCCCCTATCCTGGACTCAGTTTTGTCACGCTGCAGAAAATACGGTGACCGAGGTCTCCAAGTTCCTCACTACTGGTCGCTACCTCAAATTCTCATCCATCCTTACCATTCTTAACCTTCCAGCAGCTTTCAACAGAGGCAAGAACCCCTCTCTCCGTATCACCATGTTCAACCCCGGAATCCAGGACATTGAACTTGCTTACATGGTATCTCACCGTTCGATTGTACATTTTTCAAATCCTCTGCTCTCACAGCAGATGTCCACCAAGTGTTGGTTCTTTGCCCATTACTTTTTACCTTGTAAACTTCATGTCTATGCAACCGCATCTCCTCTTTTTGATTCTCGAACCACCCTTTTCCCATTGATGTGCAGATCATAGTCTCTTCTCTCTCATTCATCCCAGACTTCTCTATCAGGCTCTCAAACTTTCTTTCTGCCATCCATCACTGAATGCTCCTTCGCTTTCTCATGCTTAACTCCTCCACATTGAAGAAATCTGCTTCCCTACTCAAAATGCTCTACTCCATCTGCCCTCACCCATTTCCTTTCCACCTGACCTCCTCCCCCCTCCACCAAGGTTTCGCAACCTTGTGGTTCTTCTTTGAGAACAACCTTAAACTGCAGAAGTTTATCACTTCTAGTGCTACTTCCAACATTCTCACCTGCTTCGCATCCAGAAGAAAAGCTCCTGTCTCCCCATAACGCAACCTAACCATAATACTATGTAACAATGACTGCTGCTGCAGTATATGGCTGGGTCTTCCTCTCTACTCCTCTGCACCTCTCAACACAAAACTCAGTTTCACAACTCACACACTCCTGCCTCGCCTAACCACCTCCCCAGCCTCCGCATGAATTGCCAAACCCTCTTCAAATTCAGTAGGTGGTTAAAAACCAGACAACACTTACAGGATGAGTGTCCTTCATCACAGCCCATCTTCCTCCTATCTCTATTCCTATGCCAATAATTGTGGCTTATTGGTGGCGCTAAAGCAGCACATAATAACCCAAACTAAAAAAAAAACAGTTCCATCCACTGGAAATAACTGGACTACATCTGAAAGCTGGAATGCATCTTATTGTACTGTAATCCATATATTTTTCAGGAACAATCATCATTTCTAAAAAAATGCACAGCATAAGTGCCAAGGACGAGTATGCTTGTCCTTTTTGCATAGACTTGCCTAGCAGCCTGGCAGTAAAGGGATACACCCTTTTCTCAAGTTCTTTAACTTGATGTAAATGGTTTTATAGTAGCGAGTCTAGATAAGGCTTCTGGAGCTGATGTCCATCATCCTAGGGTTGTTGACACCAAAGCTTAATTCTGTGACCCACCTACAGCCCAGGAGAAACAGCTGCAGCTCTGCCACTACGCTGCAGTGGAACTAGCCACATGCCCAGAGACCACGGGCAACAATGATATGTTTGTGCAAGCGCAATCCCATTAGCACCAGCACAAATACAACGCAAATACGTCTGCATTGCCATGAATGCAGTTTCCGCAAGAGCAAACCGTGTTTGCACATTGGCAAAAGTACCACAATACCGGCACGGGTCTTGAAGTGCCATGAAATCGAAGCGCTATTCCAGTATATTAAGTTTATGGTAAAATAACATTTTGAGGCAGGTGACAAACATAAGCCCACTAAGATGGTGCCCACCATGCCAGCCTGTGGGCAGGTTTAGACAGTATGTTGAGGATTTGGGGCTTTCATGCGAGCTTGCTCGCCCCTCCTTTCTATCCAGCAACCATAACATGACATAATTCACCCAATCCCATCCGCTTCATTATTTAATGTGCTTAACAGACATAAGAAAAAGTGGGATGGGTTTAATCAAAGCTATCCACAAGCTTCATGAAGAAAAAGCAGCAAAGAGTCTGTATATATTTAATTTTTACGTTATATTGAGTATTTTAACTGTGTATTTTTGTATTATCCTATTTGTCTGATAAAACAATGGATTATGAATTTATGTTTATAGTGTCTTTGTGGTTTGTTGCGTTAACGTTTAAAAGAAAAAACGATATGCACAATAAAAATAAAAAAGTCACACAAAAAAGCAGCACATTTTGTCTAAAAAAAAAGCTATTGACATAGTGCTGGTTTCCCCCACCACTCCACAGTGTAATTCATCACTGGTGAGAAGGTCAGCAAAAAAAGAAGTATGTGTAGTTCAAAAGTGAATGTGCCGCAAAGAGTACGCACACACTGTGCACCATTACAGTCAGTATTTCTCAACAGTGGCCACCTGTACAGTCACTGCAGGCTGAATGCTGCAAACAGTGGGAACTGTCTGCCCTCGATCTTTCTAATCTCTCACAGACATCTTCATCCATTCCATTGCGGTACTGGGCTTGGAGTGCTGTAGCTAAATACACTTTTTTTCTTAAGCAGCCCAAGGGGAGGAGAAGGCTATATGCCCAATGTCACATCTGTTACATGTCTATATACAAAGAGCCTGATTCTCAAAACCTTTCTCCGCATCTGCGAGCAATGCGCACACACAGATGCACAGAAAAGACGCAAACTGTGTGGCCCTGATTCTCAAGAATCCATTCGTGAAGCGCAAAAGGATTTGACTGTCGCAAATTAGGGCCCGATTCATGGAATTATTTGTGTGGAAAATATAGTACTTGAGCGCGCAACTGCGTGCAAATCCGCCGTCTCTGTGAGCCGTCGAGGGCCTTGTTTGAGACTCCAGGCAGAGCGTGGGTGCGGCTTGCACAGAGGGCAGGGAAGGGGACGGAGCACCAACAATGGGGACGAACTTGTGAAAAAATGGGCATTCCGAGGGACGGCCTGCGGGCAGTCCCCTGCATGCCCACAATTGCACGTCACAAGCCACATTCATGGATTCGATCGTGCAACATCCTGGCCAGGAAATGGCCACGCAAGTCCTTCATATGATCCACCACCCGAAGGCAGGCGTAAGTACACTTGCACGTAGGATTTGCAGCACGGAAGTGAGGTTGCATGTCATATTTCGGGGTGCGTGTACTTAATCGGATTTCCGATTTAACTTAGGGGTGCACGTAAGCAGTGTAGCGGAGTGCAGGTACGATTTACATGGATTTGCACACAGATTTTCAGAGTTTAGACCGAATTACGATTTTTCATACGTAGGTTGTCGGGGTGCCGGGAACAGTTACCGAGAACCCTCTGCAGGTTCCATGAGATGCAGGTCTGCTTGTGGGGGACCCCACGTACTGTTGGAAGGGTGCGTGTATTTGCACCCGGGGAGGCACACAAACGTAGCTGATCTGGCAAACAATTCCATGAATATGCAGGGCACGCATTTTGTATTCTGCACTCAGGCTCGCGCAGTGTCCTTCTATGTGTGCCGCCCTTGCAGGATTTCTGCGCACATTTCCATAAATCGGGCCCTTAGTTTTTGATTGTGTGTCGCAAATCCATTTTTGAGAACCAGGTTAACACAATTGTAGACACGGGGCCAAGAAGAAGCGTGACAGGTGCACTACAAGGGGCATTCCGATTCTTAACTGGATGCAAATTAAAGCGGGCCTGCCATGTCCCTCATTCCCTTTGTGCCTGCGATCCCTTGATAGATAACAGCTGCAGGGAAAAGTGTAAAGTTGTCAGAGTTCTGCACAGCACTTAGCAGCATTCCCCTCCTTAGAATAGATATGCTCATGCTTTGCATGAGGCTTTCTATTGCTTTCCCCAAAACTCTCAAATGGAGCTCGGAAGGAAAAAATGCATTTGCAGTGAAGAAGCCTCATTAAATGCGCATGGGTTATGATGTCGGTGAAGGGGTGACCGCAGAAGAAGTGGGGGGAGTGTCTATTTATTTATTTATTTATTTATTTATTATTTCATTTATAAAGGGCACAGTAACCCTTAGGCATCTTGGTGCTGTTAGAACATATTGCACGCAGAAAAAAAACAGTTACATGGTAAATCAGGGGACCGTTGCATGGTGAGTAGGGAAGCATTGGGAGTAGACAAGGAGGGAACACGATACATTTCTAGGGGGGGTTTTGTCTAGGCAAACAGCCATGTTTTGGGAGCTCTTCAGAAATCCGTCTTAGTGATGGTGGGAGGGAGTTCCACTGTTTGGCAGCGATGGCGGGGAAGCTAGAGGGTCCAGCTTTAGTGTGTCTCATTTTGGGTGGGCAGAGTCGATGTGCATAAGGGGTCCTGGTAGGTCTGGAAGAGTGAGTTTTCACGATTTTCTTGGAGAGGTAAGGGAGTGCAGTGTTGGACAGGCACTTATGGGTAATCAATAGGGTTTTGAAGGTGATTCTTTCATGGATGGGCAGTCAGCGTACCACTCTCCTGGCGGCAGAGATGTGATCCCGTTTGGGGATGCTGAGCACTGTTCGGAGGACATTATTCTGGATAGTTTGGAGCTTATGTATGTTTTGGGAGGTGGTACTTGCAGACAGGACATTGCAATAGTCAAGCCTGGTGCCAATGACTGCATGTGCAATGGTCAGGCAGCTGTCTTGGGTTAAAATGGGTCTGGAGGCATTGACAAGCTTGCTTGTGTATGCAGCAGATGATGCAATAGTGTTGACCTGACGTGTCATGGACGGGGAAGCATTGAGGTGGATGCCTAATGTCTTCACCAAGGTGGAGATGGGGCGCAGGTTGTTGTCACGTTTCTTAAGCGTATCAGGGGGCCCTACCAGCAGGATTTCCATTTTTGTCCCCATTGAGGCAGTGGTGCTTGGTAGTCATCTTGACCTAGATGGATGTGTAGCGGCGTCGAGGGTGTTTGAGTCTTCTTCATTGTTGCCAGAGAGGGGGAGCAGGATTTGTGTGTCGTCAGCATAGTTGTTGTAGGCTATGCAGAAGGAGTCAAGAATGTCGAAGAGGGGTCTAGAGAAGATGTTGTAAAGGGTGGCGGATATGCAGGAGCCTTGTGGTACTCTGCATGGGATTGATGCAATCCAGGCTGTGGTTTCGGAGAAGTTGGCAGATGCCATGAGGTGGTGGCAGAGGATTCTGTGGTTGACCAGGTCCAAGGTCGCTGAGCGGGCTAACAGGAGGAGAAGGGCAGCTTTTCCCTTAGGTCTCTGAACTCATCTATCTGATTTTTTAAGTCCACAAACACTGATTCCATCCCATAGCCGGGTCAGAATCTGGACTGGCGCAGTCCCAGGATGTGGTGTGTTTCTAAGTAGTGTTGGATCTGCAGGTATGCTGCTCTGTCAATGATTTTTAGTAGGAAAGGGACTGTGGTGATTGGGCAGTAGTTATTGGGGTTTGCTGGGTCTAGGTTTTTTTTAGAAGCGGGAGAACCCAGGCTGGAGGACACGATGCATGTGGCAAAGGAGGCAGTGATGAAGGAGGTCAGTAGGGGAGCGAGGGCTTCAGAGCAGTCCTTGACGAGAGGGGCTGGGCATACATCACCTTTCATTTTGATGGTTTGAGGCTTTTTTGGATGGAGAGGACTTCCGGCTTTGTGACGGCTTTGAACCGAAACTGTGAGACGGTGGGTGGTGGGGGGTAGTGGGATATGGCTGTGGTTGTTTGGCTTGGATTTTTTTATACAGTGTGTTTATTTTATTGAGAATGGCAGACTGGATATTGGTGCACAAGACTTCGTTCTTGGTTAAGGAGGTGGTTGGGGTGGTGGGAGTATCAAGCTTTCTGAGAATACTGAAGATTTCTCTGGAATCAGATTTTGTATTGGTTATTCTCGATTGTTGAAGGAGGTGACCCCCAACCCTTCTCCCTTTACCCCTATGGAACCATTGAGAGAAGGGTCCCTGGGCACCCAAGCCCTTAATACACATACCGTCACCTGGCACCCTCCCCATTATCAGAACATCATTATAGTGAGCGATTGGGATTATACCCAATGCACATTTTGGAACAGCACTAAGCACGCAGGCTCTAGAACAGAGGGTGAGTACCCAACCTTGCCAAAGGTTCACTCACACTGCCAGCCAGACCACCAGAACTGTTTCACACAAACGCAACCCCAACTGCACTGCACTCACCCAACCAGCACATAACAACCACACACTGGCCCTCACCGCCACTCTCCATTTTTTAACCACTCAGGCAATCACCTCAGCTTACTTAAGAAGAGGGCGGACCCAGCCCCACAACCTCCAGCAACCCAGGATAAACTGGGAGTACCAGACACTCATGCACCAAGCATAGATGAAGGCATAGCCTTGCCCAACAATACATCTCCTAACTGACAAACCCTCACATTCCCAGGACAATACTAACAGTCTCGCACAAATCTTTTGTCTCCTTTTGTTTCATAAAAATCTTTTTCCCGAATTTGTGATGCAACATTTAGATGTATATGCAAAAATGTAACTGGATGTATGTTGTGCATAACTAAATGTGTAAACTTCATGAAATAAATACACACAAGGTGAAATCGGACACCATGTCACCTCACTTTTAATGGTCTCAACACACACACATCATGTGATTGAACAATGACACCCTGTCAAATTTATTACAGGGGTTTCAATACTCCACACTGGGCTCTCACACTCACCATGCACTATGCACGACTCCTATTAAACAAACCTATCCATTATCATGTACCCAAAAACTATATTGGTAGCCTTGAAAAATACCTGTAAGGTTGAAACACATGTCGGCACCACTTGTTACTCCTTCAATTGAAGAATTCAATTGAATAAAATAAAAAAATGAAACCATGATCTTTGTGGACCTCAATTCTTCATGCATCTGAGCTAGAAAACGAAGGAGGAAACCTCTGTATACAAATCAGCACACTCGCCGAACGAGTAGAAACTAAAAAACAACTTCTCATGTAGCTTATGTATCTTTTCGTTTATTTACACTAAAAAACTAAATTTCATGACTCCCCCCAATCCTTATTACAATCCCAGCACAAGTCAAGCCATAAGCGTCGGATGACAGTTACTCAGGTCAGGAATAACAATGGCCAAATTCATCAGCAAACCAACAAATTCTTAAATCATTAGTAAAAGTTAATTAACACCTTCTTACAATACATAGCTAAACAAGCATTGGTAAAGTCAATACGTTAGGCTTTGTTGTAGGCATGAAGGTAATACCTGATGTGGTGAACCAGAAGTAGGACTCAGACTCTGGGACATCATATTCAAGGATCTTCATTATCTTCTTTTACAATTAGTCTGACCTCTTGACCAGCTTCAAAGAAAAGAGCAAACTAAAATAATGAAAATGTAACTGGAAGTTCTAGGTTCCCTATTCTACAACTCAAATGCTCAAGGAAAGGCTAATGTTGGGATTTCTCACCTAGAAACACGTGTGTACAGGCACGTTATAAATGCCATATCATATCATATCAGGATGAATCAAAAAATATAGTCCCTAGCCCAAATCTTATACTAGCCTATCATATTTACAGAAAAAAACGAACACTCATAAATCTAAAAGGTTTAACAACTAAAAAGATGCTTGACTGTGGCTTCTGATTTAGTTTTTCTCCCCTGGATACACAGTTCGTCCGGTGCCACTGTAATGGCTACATTTTCCAAACTCTAGACTTGGCGCCAGAACCCACCACAGACCCAGCAAAGGCCCAGCCAAATCACTCAATAAGACCAACCCTCACACTATAACTCCCATCAACACCATCCATCCCAGTCTTAAAGGAGCTCTCCTAAATGTCAGATCATTAGTCGCCCATGCCACAGAAGTTGCAGACATTATTCTAACAAACAACCTGGACTTCCTTGCGGTAACCGAAACATGGCTGCACGATGCTGCAGGTCCATCTCTTACCCTAGCCATACTTGATAACTACACCATCCTTAGAGCAGATAGACCGAACGCTCGAGGAGGCGGCGTAGCTATTATCTTTAAGTCCACGCTTGACATCAGACTATCCTCTGCTCCCCCACTCAAATCCTGTGAACATATTACAGTCAAAGTTCAAACCTCCCCTAAAAGTACTATTACACTGCACTTAATTTACCGACCCCCGGGCCCTCCTGGCTCATTTGAGGAAGACATCACCTCACTAGTTGCTGAAAGCTCCAAACCTTCAGCACAACTGATTATACTCGGAGACTTTAATCTCGGGTTTAACGACCCCCTAGACACCCCAGCCACTGCCCTGGCCATGGCATTAGAGGAGCATGGCCTCCAACAACTCTGTTCCAAACCCACCCACTCGAAAGGTAGAATCCTCGACTGGATAACTACCCTTAATTGCAACATTACTACGGAAGATCCCACACAACTTATCTGGACTGACCACCACCTCCTCCCGTTTGACATTCTTACCAGCAATTCAGCACATAAAAGGCCTATTATTGCACCTGCCTGCCCTACTAGGAAAAAGAGCAATATCACAGCGGAAGCCCTAATACCTCTGGTGATCCCTACTTTAAACGCACTACCCGTTACAACGGACTTGAACCAACTGGTCAATGCCTACAATGAGTCCATGGCCAAAGCCATTGACATCATTGCCCCACTGAAACTGCGCAAAGGAATACCCAAAGCGCACCTGAACACATGGTTCACCCCGGAGCTCAAAACCCTTCGTCAACAAAAAAACAAACTTGAAGCACTCTGGAAATCAGTGCCTTCCATAAATAACAGAACTAATCTCACCAACATCTCCACCCTCTACAAAAATGAGATTATACGTGCCAAGAAAGATTCTCTCAATACTAGGATCTCCCAGGCAAGCTCCAGTACTAAAGAGCTCTTTAACATACTAAAGGAATTAGAAAACCCCATTACCCCCACTGACTCTTGCACTAAGGACAAACCTTGGTGCACAGGGATCCAGAATGCCCTAGCCAACAAAATCTCAGGGCTCCAAACCAAAATCAACAACAAACGACAACAACTTACTCTCGATCCCACCTCCATCCCCACACCCCTTCCACCTACTGCCACTAGTTCAGGCTTCACCTTCAAAAAGGTATCTATATTGGAGGTTCAGAAAATTATAGCATCCCTTAAACCATCGAATTGCAAGGGGGACAGCTGCCCCGCACAAATCATAAAAGATGCAGCTAGGGATCTCTCCCCATTTATCACTAAATTAATAAACCTGTCCTTCGCCAACAACATGGTCCCCAGCAATCTGAAACAGTCCTGGGTCCTACCTCTACTAAAAAAAACTACTCTCAACCCTGACATCCCTACGAATTACAGACCTATTACCACCGTCCCATTCCTACTAAAAATCTTGGATAGAGTGGCTTATCTACAAATTCAGGACTACCTCGAGGCCAATCACCTACTAGGAACTCGCCAATCTGGCTTTCGACCACAACACGGGACAGAAACGGCCCTTGTTGATCTCAAATGCCAGATAGACGAACTCAAAGACAAAAATAAGGCTGCCATCCTTCTTCTCCTTGACCTCTCCGCTGCCTTTGACCTGGTCGACCATAAAATCTTGTGCAACCATTTGTCTCTGGCAGCACACTTCTCCCACTCTGCAGTCACATGGATCCAATCTTTCCTGGACAACAGAACCATGCGGGTCTTCTCCCCCCTAGCAGCGGCTGACCCCATCCCCATCACCTGCGGTGTCCCACAAGGATCCTGTGTCTCACCCACCCTTTACAATATTTTCACCAAGCCTTTATTCGACAAGCTGGACAATCTGGGTGTCACCTACACTAACTATGCAGATGACACCCAGATACTCCTCACCCTATCAGGCAACTACAACAAGGACGCCAAATGGATCAATGAAGTCTTTTCCATCATTCAGGCATGGATGGCCACACATGGCCTATGCCTGAATGATGACAAGACTGAATTGCTTCTTGTCGGCTCACCTAACACTATCAGTAAACTCTGTCCCGGCTACACTAGCTTCACTATTGACGGTAACACCATACCCATCGCCAAGAGTGTAAAAACCCTTGGTTTCTACCTAGACACGAACATTAACCTAATTAAACAAATCAATATGACCGCTTCAGCCACGGCCTACACTGGTAAACTAATCAGGGCCTGCAGACCACTGATCTCCCCTAGCAACTGTCTCATCCTAGCCAGAGCACTCATCCAATCTAAACTGGATTACTGTAATAGCCTCTATGTAGGTGCCAACAAAACAGTAATCAATAAATTGCAAGTTCTACAAAACAACGCACTATGTGCCGCCCTCAATATTCCTAGAAGGGAACACATCTCCGCCACCAGAACTGCCTGCAAATGGTTGTCCATCCAACAGAAAATAGACTTGAAAACCATATGCCTTACTTACAAAGCCCTTAATCATCTTGCCCCACCCTACCTCTCGAACAAATTTACACTAAGACAGAACACTAGAACCACCAGATCGTCCAACTCATTACAACTAACAGTTCCCAAATTCTCCCTTAAAAGAGCCGGAGGATCCAGCTTCCCAACTTTGGCATCACAACTCTGGAACTCCATCCCACTGGATATTAAATCTACACCTACTTTCCAACCCTTCAGAACTAAGGTCATCTCCTGGTTAACCAACAAATAACCGTCCTACTACATATGTATGCACCCTGAATGTCCAATTGTATGTATATTGTTTGTATACTATTATCTATGCCCTATTAATACTGTACTATTGTCCTTTACCTGTAACCTGATGCTCAAAGCGCATATATACCCCCGGGTCAAGAGCGCTATATAAATAAATAAACAAACAAACAAACAAACAAACAAACAAACTTGAGGTATTCCAGTCTCTCTTTCTATTGACACCTCAGGGTGCTTTTTTCCAATCGTTTACTCCACTCAAGAGTGTTTCTGTTCCATTCCATGGCACACTCTTTCACCCCACTCACCCCACTCAGGGTATTTCTCTCCTGTTTCTCTCTTCCGTCCCTGTTCCAGGGTATCATCACTCTCTTCTGCGGTCTCTTGACTCCTGTTCCACTCTCTTGGGGTATCTTCACTCTTGCTCTTCCTCTTGTGGATCTGCAGGCTGACCAAGGGGTTAAGTCTATTACACAACTCTTTCAAACTGGGCTCTTCGCTTCTCACCGCTTCCCCTCCTCTTGACTCTCACTGGGTATCCTCACTCTCATGCCCTCTCTTGTTGTATCCTCACTCTCTTAGGTCAACAAAGGGGATGAGTCTCTTACGCGACTCCTTCACACTGGGATCGCCCCTTCTTGCCTCTTGTCCTTATCGAGGAGTAGTCAGGCTGCCCACAGTCCCTTTTTACTAGGTGCCATTAAGTTGCCTAGCTCCTTCCAAAGGCTAGCTAAGGCTTCCCTTCTCTCTTTCCCTTCCATTTCATTCCCTCTCTTGCTGAGACAACTTTCAACTGAGCTGGCTCTCCTTTTATTCAGTCCTTTCATCCCCTAGCTGACTGCTGATTGCTGATTGGCTGAACTGTCCAGCTTCACCATTGATGGAGGTAGTGCTTATATAATAGCCTCCGAGGGTAGGCCATCCCCAATTTGAATAACAGCTGAGTCAATTATGAGTTCCAATTAACTCCGCTATGCAAGAGCTCTGCTTCAATTTATCTAGTTGGCTCCTCCTGGATAGATGGTAGGATTGGCTCTTGCTTCATGAAAGAAGGTTTTATTTCCCCATGCCTTTGTGGTGTTGAAGAGTTATTTCATCAATTTAGAGTCAGTTCACTCATCGTCCTGAATGGGCTACTGAACCGAGGTCTTATACATGAGAGGTAACCATTCTACGACTGTGCTATTTCAGCTGTACTGTTATTCAGTGGTGCGGGAGGCTGACACCTTTTCCTTGCAGCTGATATGTGATTTTTCTCTTCCATGCTGGCAATGCTTCTCACTGCATGTTCCCAGCTTGACCAACCACTACTTTCCCTTCGTTGCCACAGGGATTCTGCAATATTGTATTTGTGTGAGTTGTGGAAAAACCTTGAATCACCACACTGGTCATAAGACAGCAACACCTGGCAAATCATGCAAACATCTGTGCACATGATGGTAGCGCCTGGAAAAGGCATATAAAAGAGCGGGCACCGTTGGCTTTTCTAATGCTTGATTTTAGGAATATGTCAATATGAAGCATACATTTGAGGACACTTATATGGCTTAAAGTAAAGTGCCTGCAGGCACGCTTTGTTGAGATATTTTTTATTACAGCCATTACCTTTCAGAAGACTGCATAGCCATAACAATGGTGGGCTCTTAAAAGCCCATAGTTTCAGCTGTCTTCATATATACTCTATTTTCGTACCATAACACAGAATTAAGACTTACATAGAACAAGATGAATGGAATGGGTGAGAGAAGGGGCCAAACACCTGAGGGCTTGTGTGTTAAACCTTGATAATAACAGTACATGTAATATTCTAATTTGTTGCTATGAGTTTAGATACTTCAGTTTGCATGGAAAATAATATGCAATACAAATGTAACAGCATTCTATCTTAAATAGAGCAACCAATGTCGCTAATGTTATGATTTACCAGTTTTTCGCTCATTGTATATGGTCGTTAATACAAGTTCTACATGTGAAAATGGTGAACAACACATCATTCTACATGTGATTGGCGGTATTTTGATTCCCATCTTTCAGGTTTTCTGGTTACACAGAGAGCAGAGCCATAGAAAGTAAGCAAAATACTAACTCTGTATTAGGCATCTGAAGAGGCTCTTTGATCCAAAAACAAGTGTTCAGGAGGGGAGGAAGTTACTGATGGGCCCAAAGGTCAGTACTCACCCTCCAGAGCTTTTAAGACAAGATAGCTGCACCATGTGAGGACAGGGGTGCAGGATTCACATACTCCAGCACAACTCAATAATGAGGACTCAGTAAGTTGGCAAAGGGAAGTCCGTTTAATGACAAGTACATCAAACAGGGAAACAAATGGAAATCAGCAGCATTGCGATCACCTCTCTCGCCCCGACTTCCTCGAACTTCAGTTGAACAGCAACTTTTATACATAAAACTCGTCATCATTGACGTCTAACTCTACAAATAATTGGTTAGGAGAGGTAATTTAAGTATAGGTGCTATATCTGTATATGGTAACAGAGCATGCGGATTGGATAACTCTTATCGGATGGGCATCTATGCCCACCCTTCTGCATCACTCGTGATAGACGTCACTACAAGTACGACGTCCTATTGGTTCTACTATCCATAGGACCCTAGATTACTTGGTCCATTGTGATTGGGTAGGTTACACCCCTAGGCATACATTTCCACTTTAATTAGAAGCATGCAGATTGGATACCCAGGTGCCTAGTGCCCCAAGATTCACCCTTGCCTTCTTTCCATCAATCAGTGCTTTAGGGCTATGTGTCAATTAGTTGGCTGGGTATGTCCTCGAAACTGTAGCCTCTTATCTGGAGAAGTTATGGCATCCTCGGGTTCTGGATGACATCAGGCGATGGTAGCTCTTTTCGCCTGGCTGGTCACGTGTCAGTTCACCGTGAACCTGCTTCAGTTTCCAGCTTTTATTGTATTTAATTCTGCTTTGGCTCAGCCACCTGCCTGGGCCTCTCTTACCTTGACCTTCACAGGGGAGCTGATACGCTCCGGAGCCTGATTCTTGCGAGTTGACGCTTTCCTCCCTTCTCTGGGGGACCTCGATCTTCCAAAAGTCAGCCGCTCTGTTGAGTTTCGATTCCGCTCTCCCTCTCTGTTCAGGCTGGGTTATGAAACTTGGTCTGTTAGGCCTCGGGCAGCCTGGGCATACTTCTGCCTTACAAAATGGAGTCACACTTGTATAATGTACTCCTTGAGGTAGATATAAGGTTGGCGCATGCCGCTTCTGTTATTCTACTAAGCATAGCAAGCAGTATTGTTTTCTTTGCTTCTTGCGTTCCAAGCCTATTTACACACGTTTGACTGGTCGGTTACTTCCATTATGTCTTGTAACACGTTTCCCTATGTTTTAGCATCATCTCTCCCCTGTGTCCATTACATCTGTTTTCACAACTGCTCGTGCTGGCGTGTTACCTTCGTTAGCTGTCTTGTTCATGTGCGAGGCTATTCATGCCCTTGTCATTTCTACTAGCCTTCCATTACGGCTTGTTGGGTCTCTTCATGGACTGCATGTAGGCACTCCTCATTTCGTATCAGCGGCTGGTATGGTTGTCTGATAGGGTACCGTGCTGCCCAGGGTTGTCTGGTTATGGGCACTTCAACAGGCACGGATCTCCTAATGTACACTGGGCAGAGTCCCAGTACGGCTCTCTGTTGGTTCATTTGCTCTTCATACGTCACACCCCTTGGCGAGTACCTTCCTGGCAGATCGAAATGAGGGGTAGGGGTGCTTGTCATGTCTGGAACCTCCTCTACACAAGCTATGCAAGAGGGAACCAAGCTGCACCTCGACAACGAGACTTATGAGGGCTGAAACATGTTGGGTTTCTTGTGTCCCCATGCAGAGAGGTAGTGACCTAGCAGTTTGTAATGAACGTCTCCCACTGGTGGTAAGAACAAGACTGAATTGCATATATGGTTGGCTCTTTTTGTAACATTACAGAGAGGCTAAACACACAATATTATATGATATGGCATTCATAACGAGCCTATACACAAGTGTTTCAAGGCGCGACGAGGAAAGGGAGGGGGAACAGAGGGAAGACAGAGACAACGATCTTACTAGGCCAGGTGACATTGAGATCACACAAGTGCAGGGGAGGGGGGAAAGAGAAAGTGCAGAGGGGGAAGGGGAAGAGGGCAGTGCATTACACAAGATCATCAGTAATATATAAATAGAATAATATAACAAAACAAAAGATAAGTTTGGTCAGCTTGTGGCAAGTGCAGGGGTAAGGGAAGACATCAAGTGGCAAGAGCTGGTGGGGGCTGCAGGGATACAGAAACATCCCCGAAGTGCAGGGGTTTCCTAGGAGGCAATGCAGGTGTGCAGCTGGCGGGGGAGGGGACATGTGCCCGAGATCAGAGGGTAGCCAGGTGACCAGTGCTGTTTCAGTTAGGAGTTCAGCAGGGGAGAGGAGGAGAGAAAGCAGAAGCAAAGAGGAAGGTCTTGAGGGCTTCCGGAACCAGAGATGGATCTCTTCAAGTTTCAGGGAGGTAGGGAGGCTGTTCCAGAGTGAGGATGCAGCTGAAGAAAGAGATCTACCACCAACTTGTTACTTGGCAAAGCGAATTACCCTGAGGGAGTTGGAGGCAGTTGAGCATAGAGGTCGAGAGGAAAGATATTTAGGAAGAGAGAGTTGAAGGTATTGCAGCCCCAGGCCCCAGTAGGCTTTGTGGACAATGCAGAGGGTTTTGAAAGTAATCCTCAAAGCCACTGGGAGCCAGTGCAGAGATTTCAGTCCTGGAGAGATACGATCCCTGGGCTTGAGGCCAAGAACAAGTCTCGCAATCCTGTTCTGGATGAGTTTACAGAGGGCGGAGAGCAGAAGCAGGCAGATTTAGAAAGAGGCTGTTGCAGTAGTCGAGCTTAGAGAGAACCAGTGCTCTGGAGACAGTGAGCGTCTGGGGGAAGGAGAGGAGAGGAAGAATACCTCTGAGGAGGTGCAGCTGGTAGTGTGACTTCTTAGAGACGTCAGAGATGTGAGGAGAGAAGGAGAGTGTGGAGTCGAAGATGACCCTGAGGCTTTTAGCCTCACAGGTGTGAGAAGGGAGAGGGCAAAGGGAGGCCGGCAAGGGAGCAATAGGAAAGGAGGGAGCAGGTGTGCCGATGAGGAGAATCTCAGTCTTACTGGCATTAAGGCAGAGATCATTGGCGGCGCACCACTCGTGGAAAGCAGAGTAGTCAAAGATGAGAGAAGGTGAAGAGGTGGTGGAAGGAAGCTGGAAAATTTGCTGAGTGTCGTCTGCATAGCACTGAAAGTTGGGGCAGAGAGCTGCAATGCAGTGGGCAAGAAGTGCTAGGTATTGGTTGAACAGCCAGGGAGAGAGGTTAGACCCCTGGGGAACACCAGAGGTAGAAATAGAGATAGAGAAGAGGAAGGACAGAAGTTGTACCTGGGAGGGTTGATCTGAGAGGAAAGAGGTCAGCCAAGCCAGAGCCTGATCACGGAGGTGGTGATGGCATGGAAGATTTCCCATGGCAATGGCAGCGGTTATGAGTAGCTTCCCACACTACTTATCACCAGGGATGTGAGAAGGTTTCCAAAAGAGATTTTCAACTGTCTGTGGTAGGAAGGAATCAGAGGTGATATTGCTGTTTTACATTTAAGCTCTGACAATATGGTTATCAGACTTCTTTCTGGTCCATGGTCCGATGCATGTCAAGCCTTAAACAGAATGTGTTACGCAATGTGTAAAGCCCCAGGACTATTAAAAAGAAAAAAAAAGTTAAATTCACATCTCCTTTTCTATTAACTTTATTGGTCTATTCAGTGTCATAAAACGTATCCTTTCATTTAAAGTATGAAACCTACAAATGTATCTACTCTTCATTGATCTTTCATAATTCCAATAGAATTTTGATTCAAATGTAATCGAAGATGTCTGCACGGCTCCTATTCCCTGGCTTACTTTATGCACCACATCATGAATAGGTTCATCCTGTTTATGGTGAGTCAGTTCATTACAGCCATGGGTGAAATCATTACCTTCTCGGCAACAACTGGTGTGTTTGCAGTAAATTAAAAATAAGTTTCTAACATCCCCATACTGGCCAGCAAGGTTGAGAGTCATGCAAATGGTACTTGTCCTTCATAAAAACTACTCACCAATGCTAGTGGGGTAGTGCATTGTGCAAGATCTGCACACTATCACATTCATACTCATTCACCTACTAGTCATTCACCCATTAACGTTCTCTCAAATCCACTCACAGTGCATTCAAACACACAGTCACACACTATCACATTTCTACTCTTTCACCTACCACTCACCGACCCATAGCAGATACATACATCTGACACACACTTCACACATGCAAAAAAGAAAATTAAAATGCCTTAGCTGTTTTTCAGCTTTGGTCCATCACTCCAGGCCACCCTCAGCTCCTCTGTGCTGCTCACAAAGAGGAACCAGGAACCTCGGAGAGCTTCCTGGTTCTGTATATGAGCCACAAGGAAGCTGGAGAAGGGGTTGGAGCTGAACATGGCATGTGACACGTGCCACATGTTACAATCAGCTCCAACCCCATCCATCTTGCGCCGCCAGCCCTGGCCCAGCCTTCACCAGTGTTGCCATGTCCACTTATTATATTCATTTGTTCATGTCGCTTGTTGCTATTTTTGTCTGCTTTTCCCTCTAATTGTGTGCTTATTGTTGCGCTTACTGACTCCCAGTCTTTGCCCGGCTTGACTCCAATAACAAAAAAGAAAAGAAAATGCATATGAAAGGAGAACATCCCATCCTTCCAATCCCAGCTAAGCACGCACTGTAATGCTCAGGTTGATTGCCATTATCATGCGAAGCTACATGCAGTGTCCAGGACGGGGATACCTGCAGCCCCTTAACGACTTGCAAGTCCTCCTTTCTTTTATCACCAGCATACCCTTTGTAGGTGTATGTGTAGGCATTTTTCATTGATGGGCACTTACCGTATGAAAGACATTTTGAAAGCTTGTTACCTAGCAAACATGTACACACTTCCAGGGTATTTAAGGTAACACTTAAAGTTTAGTCATGATGAACAAAGGGGTGCTTTACATGGATAGGAAAATGCATAACCGCATGCTGGAAATGTGTGACATTGCTATGCTGGTGTAAAAAAACAAGATTCAGGCTTCTAGTATTTTGCATCCTGTGACTTTTAGTTTTCTATTCAGGATGTGGAAAATAAAGATACAATATTCTTTTGGCTTAACATCTTTCTCCCAAGATTGTACATTTGGTAAGCTTGCTTTAATATGAGATATGTGTATTTTTGTAAAGTCGGCTTCCATGTGGACTGACGCTGTAGTCTCGTGGAACCTTGCTCTCCCAGGGCTCACAAGGCTGGAATGGACATGGAGAGAGAAGGTTGGAGGGAGGCATCACGGCTGGTGCCAGTGGGGCTCCCTTAGTTATATTCTGTACCATAATTAGATAATAAACATATATAGGTACTTACCCCAAACTGTGTGTGAGCAGTCATTACAGACTGGCGACGAGCGACCCACACTCGGAGCCCCGGCATTGTGTGCTCCATTGTGGGTCCATTCAAGCCCTCAAGAAAAACAGGGTGAGGCGCATCGCCAAGGTATCAGGTCCACCTCTGCCCAGATGTAGCTGGGCATGGGGGAGCCAGATAGGGGGCATCTACATTTCTTAAACCCAGTGAGTGCAACCGCAGTACGAGAGGCCCCGCATCAAGATCCTCATAGCAATTGCTTTACCAGTAGAGTTTCATGGCAGATTTCAAACCCCTGCTTGCAGCGCTGCCAGCACATTCCAGGGCAGAGCCTGAGACTGTCTTTCGCTATGTCTTTGTTGCCCGTCTGATGAAGAAGGAAGTGCCCCGACATGCACACTTGGCACAGATAAATTAAAGGAAATTAAAGGAAAGGACATATTACGGATTACCTAGCAACTCCTCCCTGAGCCTCCTCCTCCCAGTAGCTAAGAATACCAGGAGCACAAGCATTTAGCACGTTTACTTTCCTGGGACCATTGTATACTAACATCACCTATGTAGCCCACTCTGCAAGCATTGCTTAGTTTTAGAGTAATTTTACAAGTAACAGGCATAGTGCCACTCTGCAAGCGCTGCCCAGTTTTAGAGACATTTTGCAAGTAACAGGTAGCGTGCACACACAATAGAATACCACATTAACCACCACCATCGCTGAGGCAGCAACTACGGTGTCACTGAGGGGTGCAGGAGACATGGTAGCTCTTTTCGCCTGGCTGGTCACGTGTCAGTTCACCGTGAACCTGCTTCAGTTTCCAGCTTTTATTGTATTTAATTCTGCTTTGGCTCAGCCACCTGCCTGGGCCTCTCTTACCTTGACCTTCACAGGGGAGCTGATACGCTCCGGAGCCTGATTCTTGCGAGTTGACGCTTTCCTCCCTTCTCTGGGGGACCTCGATCTTCCAAAAGTCAGCCGCTCTGTTGAGTTTCGATTCCGCTCTCCCTCTCTGTTCAGGCTGGGTTATGAAACTTGGTCTGTTAGGCCTCGGGCAGCCTGGGCATACTTCTGCCTTACAAAATGGAGTCACACTTGTATAATGTACTCCTTGAGGTAGATATAAGGTTGGCGCATGCCGCTTCTGTTATTCTACTAAGCATAGCAAGCAGTATTGTTTTCTTTGCTTCTTGCGTTCCAAGCCTATTTACACACGTTTGACTGGTCGGTTACTTCCATTATGTCTTGTAACACGTTTCCCTATGTTTTAGCATCATCTCTCCCCTGTGTCCATTACATCTGTTTTCACAACTGCTCGTGCTGGCGTGTTACCTTCGTTAGCTGTCTTGTTCATGTGCGAGGCTATTCATGCCCTTGTCATTTCTACTAGCCTTCCATTACGGCTTGTTGGGTCTCTTCATGGACTGCATGTAGGCACTCCTCATTTCGTATCAGCGGCTGGTATGGTTGTCTGATAGGGTACCGTGCTGCCCAGGGTTGTCTGGTTATGGGCACTTCAACAGGCACGGATCTCCTAATGTACACTGGGCAGAGTCCCAGTACGGCTCTCTGTTGGTTCATTTGCTCTTCATACGTCACACCCCTTGGCGAGTACCTTCCTGGCAGATCGAAATGAGGGGTAGGGGTGCATGTCATGTCTGGAACCTCCTCTACACAAGCTATGCAAGAGGGAACCAAGCTGCACCTCGACAACGAGACTTATGAGGGCTGAAACATGTTGGGTTTCTTGTGTCCCCATGCAGAGAGGTAGTGACCTAGCAGTTTGTAATGAACGTCTCCCACTGGTGGTAAGAACAAGACTGAATTGCATATATGGTTGGCTCTTTTTGTAACATTACAGAGAGGCTAAACACACAATATTATATGATATGGCATTCATAACGAGCCTATACACAAGTGTTTCAAGGCGCGACGAGGAAAGGGAGGGGGAACAGAGGGAAGACAGAGACAACGATCTTACTAGGCCAGGTGACATTGAGATCACACAAGTGCAGGGGAGGGGGGAAAGAGAAAGTGCAGAGGGGGAAGGGGAAGAGGGCAGTGCAGTACACAAGATCATCAGTAATATATAAATAGAATAATATAACAAAACAAAAGATAAGTTTGGTCAGCTTGTGGCAAGTGCAGGGGTAAGGGAAGACATCAAGTGGCAAGAGCTGGTGGGGGCTGCAGGGATACAGAAACATCCCCGAAGTGCAGGGGTTTCCTAGGAGGCAATGCAGGTGTGCAGCTGGCGGGGGAGGGGACATGTGCCCGAGATCAGAGGGTAGCCAGGTGACCAGTGCTGTTTCAGTTAGGAGTTCAGCAGGGGAGAGGAGGAGAGAAAGCAGAAGCAAAGAGGAAGGTCTTGAGGGCTTCCGGAACCAGAGATGGATCTCTTCAAGTTTCAGGGAGGTAGGGAGGCTGTTCCAGAGTGAGGATGCAGCTGAAGAAAGAGATCTACCACCAACTTGTTACTTGGCAAAGCGAATTACCCTGAGGGAGTTGGAGGCAGTTGAGCATAGAGGTCGAGAGGAAAGATATTTAGGAAGAGAGAGTTGAAGGTATTGCAGCCCCAGGCCCCAGTAGGCTTTGTGGACAATGCAGAGGGTTTTGAAAGTAATCCTCAAAGCCACTGGGAGCCAGTGCAGAGATTTCAGTCCTGGAGAGATACGATCCCTGGGCTTGAGGCCAAGAACAAGTCTCGCAATCCTGTTCTGGATGAGTTTACAGAGGGCGGAGAGCAGAAGCAGGCAGATTTAGAAAGAGGCTGTTGCAGTAGTCGAGCTTAGAGAGAACCAGTGCTCTGGAGACAGTGAGCGTCTGGGGGAAGGAGAGGAGAGGAAGAATACCTCTGAGGAGGTGCAGCTGGTAGTGTGACTTCTTAGAGACGTCAGAGATGTGAGGAGAGAAGGAGAGTGTGGAGTCGAAGATGACCCTGAGGCTTTTAGCCTCACAGGTGTGAGAAGGGAGAGGGCAAAGGGAGGCCGGCAAGGGAGCAATAGGAAAGGAGGGAGCAGGTGTGCCGATGAGGAGAATCTCAGTCTTACTGGCATTAAGGCAGAGATCATTGGCGGCGCACCACTCGTGGAAAGCAGAGTAGTCAAAGATGAGAGAAGGTGAAGAGGTGGTGGAAGGAAGCTGGAAAATTTGCTGAGTGTCGTCTGCATAGCACTGAAAGTTGGGGCAGAGAGCTGCAATGCAGTGGGCAAGAAGTGCTAGGTATTGGTTGAACAGCCAGGGAGAGAGGTTAGACCCCTGGGGAACACCAGAGGTAGAAATAGAGATAGAGAAGAGGAAGGACAGAAGTTGTACCTGGGAGGGTTGATCTGAGAGGAAAGAGGTCAGCCAAGCCAGAGCCTGATCACGGAGGTGGTGATGGCATGGAAGATTTCCCATGGCAATGGCAGCGGTTATGAGTAGCTTCCCACACTACTTATCACCAGGGATGTGAGAAGGTTTCCAAAAGAGATTTTCAACTGTCTGTGGTAGGAAGGAATCAGAGGTGATATTGCTGTTTTACATTTAAGCTCTGACAATATGGTTATCAGACTTCTTTCTGGTCCATGGTCCGATGCATGTCAAGCCTTAAACAGAATGTGTTACGCAATGTGTAAAGCCCCAGGACTATTAAAAAGAAAAAAAAAGTTAAATTCACATCTCCTTTTCTATTAACTTTATTGGTCTATTCAGTGTCATAAAACGTATCCTTTCATTTAAAGTATGAAACCTACAAATGTATCTACTCTTCATTGATCTTTCATAATTCCAATAGAATTTTGATTCAAATGTAATCGAAGATGTCTGCACGGCTCCTATTCCCTGGCTTACTTTATGCACCACATCATGAATAGGTTCATCCTGTTTATGGTGAGTCAGTTCATTACAGCCATGGGTGAAATCATTACCTTCTCGGCAACAACTGGTGTGTTTGCAGTAAATTAAAAATAAGTTTCTAACATCCCCATACTGGCCAGCAAGGTTGAGAGTCATGCAAATGGTACTTGTCCTTCATAAAAACTACTCACCAATGCTAGTGGGGTAGTGCATTGTGCAAGATCTGCACACTATCACATTCATACTCATTCACCTACTAGTCATTCACCCATTAACGTTCTCTCAAATCCACTCACAGTGCATTCAAACACACAGTCACACACTATCACATTTCTACTCTTTCACCTACCACTCACCGACCCATAGCAGATACATACATCTGACACACACTTCACACATGCAAAAAAGAAAATTAAAATGCCTTAGCTGTTTTTCAGCTTTGGTCCATCACTCCAGGCCACCCTCAGCTCCTCTGTGCTGCTCACAAAGAGGAACCAGGAACCTCGGAGAGCTTCCTGGTTCTGTATATTAGCCACAAGGAAGCTGGAGAAGGGGTTGGAGCTGAACATGGCATGTGACACGTGCCACATGTTACAATCAGCTCCAACCCCATCCATCTTGCGCCGCCAGCCCTGGCCCAGCCTTCACCAGTGTTGCCATGTCCACTTATTATATTCATTTGTTCATGTCGCTTGTTGCTGTTTTTGTCTGCTTTTCCCTCTAATTGTGTGCTTATTGTTGCGCTTACTGACTCCCAGTCTTTGCCCGGCTTGACTCCAATAACAAAAAAGAAAAGAAAATGCATATGAAAGGAGAACATCCCATCCTTCCAATCCCAGCTAAGCACGCACTGTAATGCTCAGGTTGATTGCCATTATCATGCGAAGCTACATGCAGTGTCCAGGACGGGGATACCTGCAGCCCCTTAACGACTTGCAAGTCCTCCTTTCTTTTATCACCAGCATACCCTTTGTAGGTGTATGTGTAGGCATTTTTCATTGATGGGCACTTACCGTATGAAAGACATTTTGAAAGCTTGTTACCTAGCAAACATGTACACACTTCCAGGGTATTTAAGGTAACACTTAAAGTTTAGTCATGATGAACAAAGGGGTGCTTTACATGGATAGGAAAATGCATAACCGCATGCTGGAAATGTGTGACATTGCTATGCTGGTGTAAAAAAACAAGATTCAGGCTTCTAGTATTTTGCATCCTGTGACTTTTAGTTTTCTATTCAGGATGTGGAAAATAAAGATACAATATTCTTTTGGCTTAACATCTTTCTCCCAAGATTGTACATTTGGTAAGCTTGCTTTAATATGAGATATGTGTATTTTTGTAAAGTCGGCTTCCATGTGGACTGACGCTGTAGTCTCGTGGAACCTTGCTCTCCCAGGGCTCACAAGGCTGGAACGGACATGGAGAGAGAAGGTTGGAGGGAGGCATCACGGCTGGTGCCAGTGGGGCTCCCTTAGTTATATTCTGTACCATAATTAGATAATAAACATATATAGGTACTTACCCCAAACTGTGTGTGAGCAGTCATTACAGACTGGCGACGAGCGACCCACACTCGGAGCCCCGGCATTGTGTGCTCCATTGTGGGTCCATTCAAGCCCTCAAGAAAAACAGGGTGAGGCGCATCGCCAAGGTATCAGGTCCACCTCTGCCCAGATGTAGCTGGGCATGGGGGAGCCAGATAGGGGGCATCTACATTTCTTAAACCCAGTGAGTGCAACCGCAGTACGAGAGGCCCCGCATCAAGATCCTCATAGCAATTGCTTTACCAGTAGAGTTTCATGGCAGATTTCAAACCCCTGCTTGCAGCGCTGCCAGCACATTCCAGGGCAGAGCCTGAGACTGTCTTTCGCTATGTCTTTGTTGCCCGTCTGATGAAGAAGGAAGTGCCCCGACATGCACACTTGGCACAGATAAATTAAAGGAAATTAAAGGAAAGGACATATTACGGATTACCTAGCAACTCCTCCCTGAGCCTCCTCCTCCCAGTAGCTAAGAATACCAGGAGCACAAGCATTTAGCACGTTTACTTTCCTGGGACCATTGTATACTAACATCACCTATGTAGCCCACTCTGCAAGCATTGCTTAGTTTTAGAGTAATTTTACAAGTAACAGGCATAGTGCCACTCTGCAAGCGCTGCCCAGTTTTAGAGACATTTTGCAAGTAACAGGTAGCGTGCACACACAATAGAATACCACATTAACCACCACCATCGCTGAGGCAGCAACTACGGTGTCACTGAGGGGTGCAGGAGACATGGCTCTCCGCAGCGTTCTGCCACCCCTTTTTTCTTGTCTGAAGTTGGAGAACCCGCTATGCCATCACCAATCAGAAATCACGCAACTAAAATGTTTTGGAATTGAGAATGTATTGCCCCCACCAAGAGGAGGCAACATGGAAACACAACAACAAAGAAGGGAGGCATTCTGGATATGTAGTATGGACACATGCCATACTGGATTGAAGATAGACCAAGATATGTACCATTTTCTGTAAACAATTGAGCATGTCTCAAAAAATGAACATTACACTGTCTTTGCATGTTTGTGATAATGTTTAGACTAACATTTGGTAAGTATAGTAGAATCCATTTACTGTCAAGAAATTGTGTTGGGACCACAGTGCATGTCAACATTGGGTATACACAACAATAGGTGAACACCTTTCTTTAAATCCACAAGTTCAGTAAGTAGCCTCCGCACACATAATTAAATCATAACCTCAGCGAATACAACAAAAAAAAGTAATTAATCAAACAAGGTAATTGAAGGAGAGTAAAATTAACCCAAAGGGTCATCAATATCTAGATAATAGAGAAAGCAACAACATTAGCAAATGTTAACATATTTGCTAAATACATCATGGCGGCAAAACATGCGATTAACACGTGACGTCATTACGTACATTAAGTATGACGTCATTCCGCTAAATATAAACAACATTTATGTGTCTCAAAATCCACGGCAATCGTACCGGGAGAGACCAGCAAATTATAGATATTCAAGTACTCCTGTAAGCACTGGTTTGGATAAATAATTCAAATCTATAGATCTGAGGACACTCAGCATTTGAGAAACAGTGAGATACAAGGTACCACCTCACATGTATAAATGAGATTTTCAAACCAATCAAGTCCAAACAGAATGCAATCTAACCAGTGAAGTGAAAGCATTGATTCTAATCACTAGTGATGTTTGTACCTTTAGGGAGTGGGAAAGAAACCAATTGATGCAAATACTCAAATTAAATTACGTCAAGGGGACAAACAAATGGTCCAAATGGTACTAAACTGCTAGAACTATGAACAATTATTATAAGGCAGGCGCACAGCATAGAAATAAGTATTAAGTACATCCTTACAATAAATATAAACATAATACAAGAACATAAATAATGACCCTTTTTGGTTCATCATCCCTCAAACTTTTTTAGGAATCTACACAAAAAGCAGAAGTGCTGTAATTGAAAAATAAATCTCTTTGCATAACAACATTGTTTCAAAGCAATACACGATTCACACGTGTCGGGATTATAGCTACAAAAAGGACAGCAGCTACAAAATGGGACAGTAGCAAAGTGAGCTGAATGAAGAAGAATTTAACAACATGTATTAAATGAATGAAGATAATTCAAATAATAAATGTAACAATCAAGTAAGCAGTTGAATGAAGAATAATTCGACAACAAGTATTAAATGAATGAAGACAGTTCAACAAAAAATGAAACAATTAAGAATGATATAATAATAAAATTTGCTGGGGAGTGAAAGCAAGTAAGTTTCAAATTGTTTTTTTGAGCAGATTATAAGGAAGTGCATGCGCAAGAACAGCTGACTCTACCCACATAAATCTATATTGCCAGACTGTGAAGTTTCAAGACAAGAATCAGCCACTCGCAGCAAGCACAGCACCTCAATAAAACTGTAAAAACCAAGGAGAAGTGCCACAAGTTGCTAAGACTGAAAATACATTTCAAGGTTTGTCGTATATGCAGCAAAAGGCAGAATCATCCAATAAAATCTACAAACATTGAACAGCTAGCTATTTTCAATAGGAGACAAAATGTAAACAAAAGAAAATGTTAAGGAATTTTTCGAACAGAGATAAAGAGGCGGAAACCACTAATCAAACTATTTGAACAACAAGAGAAATTGTTAAAATCAGAACTATCACAATGGTGGGAAATCAGAACCCTAGAACAATACTTACAAGTAGGACGAATACCGAGAGGTCTTCGAATTTGTATATTTCCACCTTTTGATGAAGAAGATGTTGAGAGTCTCAAAGATTGGGAAGACTTACTGACCAACACTTCAAGGGAAATGATTCACAAATTAATAAAAATTCCAAAATACAGCATGGCAAAATCATCAAAGATATTACCACTATCAAAGATGATATAGAATCACTCAATATACCAGATTTTTTAGAACTTTCAAAAATTAGATGACGTTTAGATCGATTCACAGAAGAAATCAAAATCAAGAAACAAGGACAGTTCTTCAGGTATGAACTCGACTACAAATTTTAGTGAGTATATACATTCAATAAAACATTGGGGAGAAAAAATACCAGAACGATACCACAAAAACAACCATCAGGTACACAACCTCTACAAACAAAACCATCCTCTTCAGAAACAGATTCAGTGAGTGATGTAGACCAGGATATAATATAACACAGTACAGCAGGAGCAGAAGATCAAGAAACAACATCTATTCCATCAACCTCTTCAACTTTTTTAGAAGAGAACAAACAATTCAAAAAAACTCGACCGAATTTTGGACAAAATCAAAAATGGGGATATACTTCGACACATACTGTAAACAAAAAAGGACAAGGAGGGGAAAAAGGGGACAAGGCAACAGGCAACAAAGATCAAACAAACATAAACAAATGCATACAAACAAGATCAAAGAACCAATTGCCAGTGAAGAAAACCTAGTGGTCAACCTAAAAAAGCAGGACTGCCGAAACACCTAATCACAGCACTGAAAAAATGGCTAACGTTCTGCCCTACAAATATGTATGACTACTTTGAGACAACCATTGATCTATACCGTTTCTGTAGGAAAGTTAAACTCAGAAAGCACTTTCTAAATACCCCCATCCAACCTAAACCCACCAGTTAAGAAATAAGTTCTGAATTATCTGCAATAAACGTGGAAAACACTATCAACTTATTAAACCTGGCAGAACCAGAAGACATTCACACCACAGAATCTTTCTCTCAAAAAAAGGGATCATACTGGCACTCTCAGAGGAAACAAAGCTAAAACCAAGATCTAAATTTGTTCCAACTTTGGGAACTGACAACACGATAGATCTGTTCTTTAAGGCGAGCCAACAAGAATTAAGACAACTTTACCTCAAGGGAACCACACTTAAATGCCCATTTGTGTCACTGCCTGACTACTGCTTTTCTAAACTCTAGGCATAGTTCCTGTGCCCATTGATTGACGCAGCCTACAGCTTAAGTGTGTTTATTGATTTAGCCTATTGCTCTCATGTACCCATTGCTTTAGCTTACAGCTGAAGTGTGCCCATTGTTTTTACAGTTGAAGTGTGCCCAATGTTTTTACAGTTGAAGTGTGCCCATTGTTTTAGCTTACAGTTGAAGTGTGCCCATTGTTTTTACAGTTGAAGTGTGCCCATTGTTTTAGCTTGCAGTTGAAGTGTGCCCATTGTTTTCACAGTTGAAGTGTGCCCATTGTTTTAGCTTACAGTTGAAGTGTGCCCATTGTTTTCACAGTTGAAGCGTGCCCATTGTTTTATCTTACAGTTGAAGTGTGCCCATTGTTTTAGCTTGCAGTTGAAGTGTGCCCATTGTTTTAGCTTACAGTTGAAGTGTGCCCATTGTTTTTACAGTTGAAGTGTGCCCATTGTTTTAGCTTACAGTTGAAGTGTGCCCATTGTTTTTACAGTTGAAGTGTGCCCATTGTTTTAGCTTACAGTTGAAGTGTGCCCATTGTTTTTACAGTTGAAGTGTGCCCATTGTTTTAGCTTACAGTTGAAGTGTGCCCACTGATTCTTACCCCTATCAAACATGCACACCATCACCTACAGCGTGCACACTCTCACCACCTTATTCATTACTAGTATCCTTGGGTATTGTGACTGGCTCCCTCGCCCTGGTGCTCTAGCCCCACCCAACCTAACCATAATGTCATTAGATTGCCCTCCTATCTCGGGCCAATCGAACTATTCAACTATATTGATAATTCCTGCAAGCATCCCTTGCACTACAAATTATAGGAACTCTAGACTCCGATCTAGACTAACCAAACTGTACGAACCCCTCACAAGATCTCTCCTCCCTATTAACAAGAGAATGAACAAGAACTTTTTCACCCGAGAGAAGGGCATTAATGCCAAAAAGGCCAAACACAACCACGCTAGCCACACTACTATCTCTCCCATCTCGCATGACACCATTAAACAGCATACTGCGCACAAACTAACTACCCCAATCCTTGCTTCAGTCACTACCGAGGCTCACCTAATCAAAGGAGCCCTTATAAATGTTAGGTCCTTGGTTGCCTATGCAACGGACATCGCTGACCTTATACTGGCAGATAACTTGGACTTCCTGGCCATCTCGGAATCATGGCTACATGATGCGACAGGACCATTGTTATCGCTAGCTGTCCCAGACGGCTACACAATATCCAGACAGGACAGAGATAAAACACGAGGTGGAGGAATTGCCATTATATCTAAAACAAGCCTCACTCTGAGACCTGCTCTCCCACAAATTATGCAATCTTGCGAAGTCCTCGCCGTTAAACTCCTAATCAATTCTCAGTCCCACACCATCCACCTAATCTATAGACCTCCTGGCCCATTGGGAACATTTGAGGAAGAGTTCTACAATCTATTATCTAATAACCTGAAAACAACCACTCAACTACTACTACTTGGCGACCTCAATCTAGGATTTAATGACCCGCTAGATAAACACGCCTTAAACATAGCCAATATTCTGTCTGAACTTGGACTTTCCCAAAAAATTAACAAACATACCCACAACAAAGGGCGACCTCTGGATTGGGTGGCTGACTACAATTGTACAGCCAACATCACTTCTATCTCCCCACAACTGTGTACGGACCACTTCCTCGTGTCATTCACACTGTCCACCATTAGACCACTCCCCTTGGTCACTCCAATTGCCCCACCTTGTTTAAAAAGGAACAAGAATATTACAGTGGACAAGGTGATCCCAGCCATTCTGCCAACCCTTAACTCACTGCCAGACTACTTGGATCCAAGTACATTGGCCAACAAGTATAATAAAGTTATGCTTACTACACTTGACAAAATTGCTCCACTCAAACTTAGACCTAGTAAGCCCAAACTTCACTTAAACAAGTGGTTTACCCCCCAATTAAAGGAACTAAGATTATTGAAGAGGAACAGTGAAATCACCTGGAGACTACTCCCGTCAAAAGACAACAAGTCCAAACTAACCAAAATATCCCTAAAAGCCGAATACAAATAGGAAATATGCCTGGCTAAACACAATTCTTACAACAAACGTACATCGAATGCCAATTCCAGTATGAAGGAATTGTTCACCATACTAAAGGAATTAGTAGTCACCTATTCCCACATCTGATATCTGCACCAAAAATAACCACTCTACAGAACAAAATGGCCACAAAAAAAAGCTTCCCTTAACTTATTACCAGAGCTGAATAACTCAGCCCCCTGCTCCATTGAGACACCACCTGACCAACTGGCTAGATTCTACTTTATTAAAACTACTACACTTGAGGTAGAAAAAGTTATTATGTCACTGAAGCCCTCCAATTGCCAGGGTGACCTTTGCACAGCAAAGATCATAAAGACGCCACAAGAGATCTTGCTCCTTTTATTTCCAAACTTGTCAATGACTCCTTCTCCTCGGGCATCATTCCCACCAACTTAAAACAATCTTGGGTGCTCCCATTGCTAAAGAAGCAAACATTAGACCCTTTAATTCCCACTAACTACTGTCCCATCACGACGGTACCCTTCTTGCTCAAAATACTGGATAATATTGCCTACACTCAGATCCAAAAATATTTGGAACTCCACAATCTCCTGGGAGCAAGACAATCAGGCTTCCGCACCCTGCATGGAACGGAAACCACCCTCGTTGACTTGAAATTCCAGATTGATGAGCTAAGAGACAAAGGCAAAACGGCTCTCCTCCTATTACTAGACCTCTCAACCGCATTCGACCTCGTGGACCATAAGGTTCTATGTTGTGACCTGGACTCGGCGGACCACTTTTCTACAGAGGCCATCAAATGGCTAGAATTATTCCTGAGCGACAGAACCATGAGGGTCTTCTCCCCTTTAGCAGCGGCGGACCCTATTCCGAGCTGGTGGGGTGTTCCCCAGGGCTCTTGTGTCTCCCCTACTTTATACAATATATTCACCAAGCCCCTGTTTGATGATTTGGACCTTCTGGATATCACCTACACTAACTATGCAGATGATACTCAGATTCTCCTGCCACTTTATGGGGGTTACGACAAGGATTTGGCGTTGGTGAATAGAGTGTATCTCATCATCCAGGCATGGATGGCTACCCATGGTCTGTGCCTGAATGATGACAAGACCGAGCCCCTTATCTTGCACACCCACTCTAACCTAAAGAAATTAGGCCAGGAGTACTCATCTTTTACTATTGATGGGAACCTCATCAAGGTGGCGAAGGAGGTAAAGACCCTCGGCTTCTACCTTGACTCTACCCTTTCCTTCAACAAACAGGTGAAGTCAATGGCCTCGGCCACCGCTTACACCTGTAAGCTCATTAGGACAGGCAAACCATTTTTGTCGAATGACAAGTGCATGATCTTAGCCAGAGCCTTGATACTTTCTAGGCTAGATTATTGCAACGCCCTTTACATTGGCGTTAATCAATCAATCATTCAGAGGATACAAATCCTCCAAAATAATGCCCTAAGAGTTGTACTGGGTGTGACCAGAAGATCACATATCTCAGTGACTAGACACCAAAATAACTGGCTCTTGACCCAAACCAAAATTCTCCAAAAAACTGCTTGCCTCACCCATAAAGCACTTAACAAAGCTGCCCCCAGCTATCTCATGGATAGGTTCCACAGAACATTCATCAGACGTTTGAGACTTAGTAGCAGGAACTGCCTCACCATTCTGAGATTCAGACTCACTAAGGTAGGTGGCAATAGCTTTCCTGTGAAAGCTGCCAATCTCTGGAACTCTCTGCCACATCCACTCAGGGAAGATCAACCATACCTGAATTTTAGAGGCAACTACATCAACTGGCTCAAATCTACCAACCGGTAGGCCTGGCTACTCCTCGGTATTATGTTCAATAGTCAATCAAATATCCTTAACCTAAAGTCTGCTGCATATAGATTTCTCTCTGTGTATAATCTGATCATTTGCCATGCTCTTGCCTATATCCTGTAATATTGTTTAATTTGTACATATGTTGTATCCTGTATACAGATTTCTCTCTGTGTATAATCTGATCATTTGCCTTACTCTTGCCTATATCCTGTAGTATTGTTTAATTTGTACATATGTTGTACCCTTGCCTATGTTTTGTAACAGATAATTTAAGCTTTGCATCTGTCGTAATCTGCTGCGCCCTGATACCCCTGGGTCTGGTGCACATTAAAAATGAATAAACAAACAAACAAACACCAAAAACCAAACAGAATCTAAGCCAACTCCAACAACAAGCCTTAAAACAACTTAAAGAAAACCATGGTATCACTGTCAAGATCGCAGACAAAGGGGGAAACATTGTGTTGCTCAAAACAGAGGACTATGTGAAAATAGCCACGGAACATCTAAACAATAATGAATGCTACCAAAAACTTACTTTAAACCCAATAACTGAACTAAGGCAGGACTGGCACCTCATGAGCTCACACTGGCAAGACCAGGGACTCCTGATGGAAGAAGAATACCTGTACATGAGTGTGTCATACGCAATACTACCAACCATATACTTTGTGCCAAAAATCCACAAACCTTATTCAGATTGACTACAATGTCGACCAATAATAAACAGCATTGGCTCACTGACTGAGAGAATCTCGGAATACATACACCACCACCTACAACTGCTTGCAGCAGGATTAACCTCATATATCAAAGATACCACCCATACCATCCAACAATTAAAAAACATACATTGGGAAACCAACTATTGGTTTGTGACCTTAGATGTCACACAATTGTATACAAGCATAATACACACAAAAGGTATTTTCACCACTAATCATTTTCTTAAAAAACGTTCAATATCTTTTCAGGAACAGAAGCAAATGATCCTAGAGATGCTTAATTTCCCTCTTACCAACAATATCATTTGCTTTGGAGGCCAACTGTTTAAACAAACCCAAGGAACAGCTATGGGCGCACAATTTGCGCCATTGTACGCCAATCTCTATAAGTGACACTTTGAGACACAATATGTGTGGCAGCACTCAGACTTTTCAATCCACAGCAGGGTCGCCTTTGTGGCAGATATTTGGCTGGCATCAATATAATATGGAATGGCACAGAAAAGCAACTCATGGACTATTATACATATTTGAAAAATAACACATACAACTTCAAACTAACCATCAACTACAGCCAACTAGCAATAGACATTTTGGATCGTCATCTTTATATCAAAGATCACACTATACATACTACTCTGTATACTAAACTGACAGCTGTCAACAGCATCTTACATGCTTCAAGTCATCATCCGTACCATACAATACAGAATATACCCTATGGAGAATTATTACGAACAAAAAGAAACTGCACAACAGAAGAGGAATTTATTAAGCATGCAACTACAGTAATTGAAAAATTTGAATGAGGAGGATACAGCCCCAAACACCTACACAAAACACTTCAGAAAACAACCAGACCACCGAGGTCTGATCTCCTCCACAACAAGATCAAAACCCAAATGCCACAACAACCAACAAAAATAAGATTCATAACAACCTACAGTACAAACAATTCTACAATAAAGAGAATTCTACAAAATAATTGGAATCTATTATGTGTAGATACAGACATGCTCACAATTTTGGAAAATCAACCAAGCATCACTTTCCGCAAATGCAAGAACCTGAAACAAATTCTGAGTCCTTCTTTCTTTGACTACAACAAATTTGAAAAATTCTAAAAATCCAGAAATCAGGACCCACAACCATGGCTTCAACCACCGACCACAGGAAACTACAGATGTGGCTAGTGCCATTTCTGAAGATTCATGATCAATGACGTCTCTAAACCCAATGGCATCAAGGCAACTATTAAAGATCTTATCAATTGCAATAGAAAGTATGTTGTTAATGGAATAGAATGTTCATGGCATAGACTATATTTAGGAAGCAAAATAAGGAGAGGAGAACATGTAAGAGCAATCACTAATCAAGATACAAGATCGCCTCTTGCAACACATTTTCAGGAACAGCATCAGCAATCAGAAATCACGCAAATAAAATGTTTTAGAATTGAGAATGTATTGCCCCCACCAAGAGGAGGCAACATGGAAACACAACTACAAATATGGGAGGCATTCTGGATATGTAATATGGACACATGCCATACTGGATTGACCAAGAGATGTACCATTTTCTATAAACAATTGAGCATGTCTCAAAAAATGAACATTACACTGTCTTTGCATGTTTGTGATAATGTTTAGAGTAACATTTGGTAAGTATAGTAGGATGCAATTACTGTCAAGAAATTGTGTTGGGACCACAGTGCGTGTCAACATTGGGTATACACAACAATAGGTGAACACCTTTCTTTAAATCTACAAGTTCAGTAAGTAGCCTCCGCGCACATAATTAAATCATAACCTCAGCGAATCCAACAAAAAAAGTAATTCATCAAACAAGGTAATTGAAGGAGAGTAAAAATAACCAAACGGGTCATAAATATCTAGATACTAGAGAAAGCAACAACATTAGCAAATGTTAACATTTTCGCTTAATTAAATCCCAATACTTCAAGGTGGCAAAACATGCGATTAACGCATGACATCATTACGTGCATTATGTATGACTCATTCCGCTAAATAAAAACAACATTTCTGTGTCTCAAAATCCACGGCAATCGTACCGGGGGAGACCAGCAAATTATAGATATTCAAGTACTCCTGTAAACACTGGTTTGGATAAATAATTCAAATGTATAGATCTGAGGACACTCAGCGTTTGAGAAACAGTGAGATACTAGGTACCACCTCACATGTAGAAATGAGATTTTCAAACCAATCAAGTCCAAACCGAATGCAATGTAACCAGTGAAGTGAAAGCATTGATTCTAATCACTAGGGAGTGGGAAAGAAACCAATTGATGCAAATGCTCGAATTAAATCACGTCAAGGGGACAAACAAATGGTCCAAATGGTACTAAGCTGCTAGCACTATGGACAATTCTTAAAAGGCAAGCGTACAGCGTAGAAAGTAAGTATTTAGTACATCCTTACAATTAAAATAAACATAATTCAAGAATATAAATAATGACTCTTTTTGGTTCCTCATCCCTCAAATTTTTTTAGGAATCTATACAAAAAGCAGAAGTGCCTTCATTGAAAAATAAAACTCTTTGCATAACAACATCTTTTCAAAGCAATAAATGATTCTTATCCCCTGAAGAACCGTAGTTAGCTAGATGGGGAAACACGTGTCGGGGTAATAGCTACAAAGAGGACATCAGCTACAAAATGGGACTGTAGCAAAGAGAGCTGAATGAAGAAAAATTCAACAACATGCATTAAACAAATGAAGATAATTCAAATAATAAATGTAACAATCAAATAAGCAGTTGAATGAAGAATCATTTAACAAGTATTAAATGAATGAAGACAATTCACAAAAAATGAAACAATTAAGAATGATATAATAATAAAATTTGCTGAGGAGTGGAAGCAAGTAAGTTTCAAATTGTTTTTTTGAGCGGATTATAAGGAAGTGCATGCGCAAGAACAGCTGACTCTACCCACATATCTCTATATTGCCAGAATCCTGTGCAGTCTCAGGACAAGAATCATCCACTCACAGCAAGCACAGCACCTCAATAAAACTGTTAAAACCAAGGAGAAGTGCCACAAGTTGCTAAGGCTGAAAATACATTTCAACATAGTGAAAACAAAACAGACAATTTGCAATGACTACTGGGGGCCAGCCTGCGACCTGCAAGTTGAGAGGGCGGTTAGGGATTGTATCCTTTGCAAAAGAATAAAGTGTGTGTGAGTGCCAAGTGTCCGATGACAGTAACCGATACTCCCACACAGCTGTCTTACAAAATTGGCATGGATGTTTAGGTCCCATTTTGTGTGATGGGGTACAATCATACTGTTTAGGTCGTTTTGGATCTGCTCACTAGATGGCTAGAAGTATTAGTGACAGACAGTGTGACCTAAGGAAGAGTGGTGGATTTCCTTGAGGAATTATGTGGTAGAGAGGGCTATCCCAAAGTTATAGTGACTGATAATGGCACCCAGATCAGACAGAAGGAATGGAGTGACTATTGCCGTATGCATGTCATCACACACAAAACCAGTGGCATTTACCACCCACACACGAATGGGGTGGATGAGCGCTTTAACAGAGTTTTGAAGGAAGCGATCAGGTGGGCATGGGAAAACGGACGTGATTGGAAAGTTCCTGTACGGGAGATTGTGAGCGCTCACAGTTTTACTTCACACAGCAAAATTATGAGCTCAGTAGGAGGAGGAAAGACAACACAAAGCTCTTTCCCCCATGGATAGGTCATCCCACCTTTTCAGAGGAGAAAGTGGGACGTGTGAGAGAGAACACTGAGAAAAGCAAGTTGAGGAACAAGGAGCTGCATGATCGGAGTGGAGTGAGAGAGGGTGTCACTGCGTACTGGGGACACTGTACGAATAAAGCTGTCCCCAGTTCTGAAGGTTGGGGTGTGTAAGTGGTCAGATCCCATCAGAGTAAAGAATGTTTTTAAGTTTGCGGTCAGTACTTAGGACAACATGGTGTTGAATTGGGAACATGTCACGATGCCTGCCCCCGGAAAGCCAGACCAGGCCCAGCAACCCCGGAAGCAGGCATCATGCCACTTGAAGCATGCCCAAAAACCCCAGTTAGGGGCTATTTGGCTACAGTCCTGGCACCTATGGCGCCAGGCCCATAAGAATAAAGTCAGTCCTGGCGCCATGGGCACCATGCTCATTACAGAAAACTTACCAGATGCAGACCATGCTGCATACCTACCTGATGCAGACCATGCTGCACGATGCCACAAAAAACAACCTGTAGATCGACTGCGGAGACGTCTCAAATAACCTGCGAATAGTGTCATGGAATACTCGTGGGCATCGACATCTGCTAGACCATCTGAATAAGGAATTACAATCGTCAGACATTATTTGTATCCAAGAATGCTGGCTCCTAGAACCCCCAGTCATGGGGGGGTCCACATGTTTGCTTAACAAAGGATATAAAGGTCTGAAAGGGAGACCATCCGCAGGACTGTTGACAGTGATAAAAAATGAATACAAAGGAAATATACTCCGGGTTATGACTCCCTCACCACTTATACAAATAACCATAATTCAAGAGTATAATGGAGGTTTTCATCAATCCAAGAAGCACTATCAAATTATTATTAATCTTTACTGGAATCCTAAAGCTAAGGACGGAGAGAAGTTCCTAGGAACTGTGCTTCAACACATTGACGAACTGAGAGCCGAATTTGAGAAACCCACATTAATCATCTGTGGTGATCTCAATATAGACTGTATAAAAAAGTCTCATGTTGAACAAAGAGGAGTCTCACAACAGAGAGCAACGCGTATGAAAAGATGGTTAGCGGAGATGAATAGTCGAGACCTCCTGCAGGTAAATGGAAATGTGAACGGCGATCGACAAGGAGCAGTCACATGGGCTTCAAATAATCAAAACGCAACCCTTGACTATTTCTTTGTAGATAGAGAAACGTTCAAAACAATCTCTTCGCTGAATATAATTCCAACAAGCAAAAGCGACCACAAAATACTTCTCCTTACGTGTGTATCTACAATCAAACCACAGGAAAGTGCATCGGCCTACCAAAAAAACTGGCCTTACAAGGTTGAAACGAACAATGGCCTTAACAGATTACGAATAGCACCAAAAATGACATCGAAGCTCAAAAAAACCATAGAACGCTGGAAACTAACAACTAACATGGGAGTTGAATACGAAACATGTCTTTCCACCTTCAGAGTAAAATCGGGCCACAAGATACAGCGAAAAACTCCTCGACTGCATAAATATAACTCTGAACTGGCCGAAAGAAAATCAAAGCTAGCAATAAAGATAAGAGCTCTAAACAAACTGAACACCGAGGGGGCATGTGAAGAAAGGGCAATGTTAAAAAAAGCCTACCGGAATTGGGCCAAATCTCACAGGGCCTTATTGTTTCAAAGAGACTCTGAAGAGATGCTGTCAGCTACCGCCAATAAAAACGCTAAATTCATGTGGGCCCTAATGAATCAAACAAGCGTACCACAAGGAATAGAACAGATAAACCCGATTCACGAAGGAAAATGGATCCAATATTTCCAAAAAGCGTATAGCCAAGAGATGCTAGAAGAGGCTCAGACGCAAATAATTACGGACCAGACTCCGTGGAACATTCCATTCGAGAAATCGGAAATCATTGTACTAATCAACAAGGCAAGCAGTTCGCGGGCACCTGGGCCCGATGGTCTAACAAACGACATATTAAAACAATCACCTGAAGTGTGGGCCGACATGTGCTACGTACTGTTTGAACGAATCATCAAAACTAAACAAATACCGGAATCTTGGACTAAAGCGATTATTATTCCCATTCACAAAAAGGGAGATAGATGCAAGCCTGAGAACTATCGTCCAATATCTTTGTTGGACGTAATAGGCAAAATATTTGCAGGTATCCTCTTAAAGAGATTAAAGGAATGGATCATAGACTCAAGAAACTACGACCATCGGCAGACAGGGTTCGTTGAAAAAGTTGACTGCGGGCTAAATCTGCTCATACTCAACCTATTAAAGGCTAAAATCATCTGCGAAAAACAGAAACTTTACCTGGCGTGCATAGACATGGCTGCCGCTTTTGATAAAGTGGATAGACAAATCCTGTGGAAAAAGCTAAAGCAAAGGGGATGTCCTGAAGATCTCGTGGCCGCTATTAAAGCCATGCATACTGACACATGTATCCAAGTAAGGTTAAACCAAAAAGGTAACCTAACCAAACCGATCCCGACAACAAGAGGCCTAAAACAAGGGTGCCCTATGGCAGCGATCCTTTATAACTTTTACATTCTGGAGATAAAGGACCGGCTTGTCATACCGAGAGGCTGTTCGCCTAAAATAGGCACCTTAGCAGTGGGCCATCTGTTGTACGCAGATGATTTGATCATCATAGATAAGACCCCAATCGGTTTGCAGAAAAAACTGGAAGCCCTAGAAACATATGTCAAAGAAAATAATCAAGAAATAAATCCTGAAAAATCTGAAATCCTAATAATGAAAACATCAAGAGCCAGAGAGAAAAAGTCTTTCAAATGGTATGTTGGGAATAAAGTTATTCCAATAACAACGAGCGCAAAATATCTGGGAGCAATAATAAGTGCAGACTGGAATGACCGACCGTGGATAGAGCATATAATGCGTAAAATGAGTCAACTAACGGCACAAGCGCTTATATTGAAACAAAAATTCGGAAAGTTTTCGATCCAACCAACAGTTGACTTTTATAACACAAAAGTTATTCCGTCTGTTGCCTATGCCGGAGACACAGCACTCAGAATACCATCAGAATTTTGGGGTAAGGCCGAAGCTACATTTTGGAGAAGACTAATGAGACTACCTCAATGTGTCCCAATGATTATAATACGACATGAACTGGGCTTGTACTCCTTGCAGGCCACAATTATATGGAAAGCCCTATTAACATTCAGAAAGACACTAATCAAAGACTGTCCACCTCAATATGAAATCTTAAAGGACGAAAACATAAAAGCGCAATTCTGGCCACTGGCTAGTTGGAAAGAAAAATGTAAAGATCTCTTACAGAACTTAAATATGTCTGAGGACACACTATGCAATAACCCTAAAAGGGTGAAGATTGCGTTACTGTGTGCTGACTGGGATAAAACAGAAACTGCTCGCGCCAATTCCAAATCTCACACTCTTTCAAACAATCTCAGATCAGTACCAAAAACTCTACCTACCTATCTGAAAAAGAGCGGGAATCCTACTTATCGGGATCTAATCTTACGATTTAGATTAAATATCCTAAGAACAAAAACAAATTTGAAGAAATACGGCACAGTAAGTGATAACATGTGCCGGCTCTGTGAGCAGGAAGCGGAATCTCTAAAACACTTAATAATGTTTTGTCCTGAACTAAGATTAGCAAGAGATTTATTCCTACACCCAGCATTAACTCCGACGTGCGGGGTGGATTCTGATTTATGGTGGGAAACCTTGTACGTTAACCCTAATCAGAAAACCACGAGAGCTCTTGGAATTTTTCTCCAAACGATGATGGTCAAATTGGAAAACAAACAGGAATTACACAGTGAAATAGAAAAGGATCTCATGACGAAGGAAAAAGCATAACCTTTGTTATATGTCTATACTTAGGCCAAACCAAAGAGGACTTGAATAAACAATTAAAAAGTGGCAAGTATGGGAGGAATTGCGATAGAAATATAAAGAAGACTTCAAGATATGGTTTGGCTTTGTAAGTGAGCGAAATAAGCAAAAGTTTGTATTTATTTACTCTATATGCTTAATAAAAAAAAAAAAAAAAAAATGAGGCTTAGAGGGACTATTTTACCTCAGGGACTCCTTTCCTCTCGGGTGGGGCTGCGGAAGAATACTTACCTGGGACTTCTTCCAAGGCTATTTAAGCCACACCCGGACAGCCACACGTGCTTCGCGTTATTCTGCTTGCTGCAGCGTAACGCTCACCGTGTCTTCAGCAGCTCCAGTCTTCAGCCACGCCCGCTTCAGTCCTGGAACACCTGGAGCAAGAAAAGAAGGAGAAGAGGTCAGAACAAAACCCTTACCTGAATCCTTGATCCAGCACATCGTCGATCTGGAAGAGAGAAGCCTACACAGGTGCGTTGCCACGCACCTCGCAGCGCCGCGCTGAACTCACCATCCGGGGCTGCATTCCTTACTCCATCGCGAACCCAGCATCTCCAGGCCATTCTTCAACACCTGGGGGAGGCAAGGACAAATAGGTGAGCAAGGGCAATACAAACCACCCCCAAAGACTTACCTGATTACCACAGGGGGGTACTCACCTCATCTTGGGTCGGCGCAGTCAATTCTGCATCACCGCCGCACCCCGGCCCCAAAGGGGAAAATAAGGACAATACAACCTACCCCCAAAGACTTACCTGATTACCACAGAGGGGTACTCACCTCATCTCGGGTCGGCGCAGTCAATTCTGCATCACCGCCACACCCCAGCCCCTAAGGGGAAAAACAAGGACAATACAACCTAACCCCAAAGACTTACCAGATTTACCACAGGGGGGTACTCACCTCATTTCGGGTCGGCGCAGTTAATTCTGCATCATCGCCGTACCCCGGCCCCAAAGGGGAGAACCACAATAGACTTACCAGGATCTTACCAATTGCCACTTGGAACTCTTCTAGTGGTTCAAATCTGCAACCTGCAAGGAACCTGGCAGAGTGAAGATCAGACTTTTGAACTGTTACGAACAATTGGACTTTAGAGTCAATACTGGAACTCACCAATTCCTCCACGCCAGTGAAGTAACTGGTCGTCTACGCGCCCCTGCGCTCGACGCAGGATGGAGAGCTCATCTTTCCGAATCTTCAGGTGAGATTAAGAGGGGACTTCAGGAGTGTTCAGTGGGCAGACAAGGGGAGTGGGAAGGCGGGTTAACACTCAGATTACGGGAGGTTAATTCCCTTTCTCCATTGCAGAAAGATATTCGTACGAGCCCAACAAACGAAGCTAAGTGGGTCTGTTCAGTCTGTCATCTCGGCTCTACGTGTTACTCTGGTGGAAGCAACAGCGGGCCAGTCCAGATTGACGCCCCCGTGGGAATCAGGTGAGCGTAACAGAATGCGAAGCCTACCCACAAATACCCACCTTGGCGTCATGGAGACCTCGGAAACCGATCAGTTGGCCCAATTATTAGCGGAACTAAGACCCGAAGTGCATTCCGCCCGCCAGGAAACCAATGCCCTCAGGAGGGAATTGATAGTATCAAAAGAACAAACTGATGATTTGGCCAGACAGCTATTACAAAGCCAGGCTGGACAAACACCTCTACCTGGACTCGGGGCCAGCCCAGCTCCGATGCCACCGAGTAACCCGGTGCAGATAAACCTTCCTGGAGCCGTTCCCTTGGCTCCACCTGAACGCTTTGCCGGAGACCCAAAAAGGTTTGCTATATTCATGAATCAATGTCGCTTACACTTTTTATGTAGACCTGGAGCTTTCCCAAACGATCAAGCCAAGGTAGCTTTTGTACTGTCATATCTCAGCGGCAGTGTAGCGGACTGGTCCATTCCGCTAGTAAATCAGGATGACCCGATTCTTCGAGATTTCCAAGGTTTTCGAACTAGCATGGAAAGACTGTTCGTCCGACATTCCCAAGGACAGGCTTTGGATAACGAACTTTATCCTTACGGCAATCAGGATCTTTTATCTTACATTGCAACTTTCAATAGATTAGTTGTGGAAACCGAATGGCCTGAAGCCAAGCGAATTACATTATTCCATCGAGGGCTTCGCGAGAACTGAAGGATGTTTTAGCCCAAGTCGTGAACCGGCCTCTAGACTGTGCTGAATATATAGATTTTGTGGTCCAGTTAGATCACAGACTTCAAACCAGAAAGGCTGATCGAACCAAGTTTGAAAACAGGGTCTTGGTTAAAACCTACTTAAGCTCTAAGGGGGTAGATGCCTCAGAACCCATGCAAATCGGGGGGGTTAGAGGACCCTTAACCCAGAAGGAAAGGGAAAGAAGACGGCAACAGCAATTATGTCTATATTGCGGAGCTACTGGTCATTTCATTCGGAACTGCCCTGTAAAACCACCCAAGAAAACTATAGGAGCAGCAGACGAAAACCACTTGAAACCTGACTCGGGAAACGATCAAACCCGGCAAGCGTAGAGGTCAGCTTGCCGAGCTTAAAGAAGGACACTCTGACCTCGCATTTCACCATACCCATGATCCTTATAGATCCAGAGCAGCCATCACGCATGCACGCGGTAAAGGCGTACGTAGATAGTGAAGCCATAGGAAACTATTTGGACTACGGATTGGCTTCCAGGATGAATCTATCTCTCACCCGAAAGACCACCGCCGATGTCGTCACCACTGTTGATGGAACTGAAATTGCCTCTGGGCCCGTAACTCATTCCTCTGCAGAGATGACATTGCTGGGTCAGGATGGACACTGAGAGGTTATAGGTTTGATTTAATCAAGGCTCCACAGTTTCAACAAATACTGGGAATCCCTTGGTTGGAAAAACACAATCCCTGTATTGATTGGTGAGAGAAGAGACTAACCTTCCCAGAATGTGCTAACACCTGTTACCCAAAGAGAACTCTAAATTCAGTACTGGCCCCAATAATCCCAGCTGCCATACAATTACCTGCTGAATACCAAGACTTTCAGGATGTCTTTCAAAAGGAGCAGGCAAACACCTTACCACCGCACAGATCGTATGATTGTCAAATAGATCTCATACCAGGAGGACAACCACCTTGCAGCAGAATCTATGCCCTCACGGAACCTGAAAATCTCCACTTGCGCCAGTACCTAGACCAGTATCTTGCTAATGGCTTCATCCGCCCGTCCAAGTCCCCTGCATCTTCCGCTTTGTTCTTCGTGCCAAAAAAGGAAGGCGACCCTAGAACATGCATTGACTACCGCGCGCTGAATCAGATAACTATCAAGAATCGATACCCATTGCCTTTGATCCCTGAACTACTAGACCAGGTAAAGAACGCTTGTATATACACAAAACTAGAGATTCGGGGGGCATATCATCTGGTACGCGTCAAAGAGGGTGACGAATGGAAGACTGCTTTTCGCACGGATTATTTGAGTACCAGGTGATGCCTTTCTGACTGTGTAACGCACCAGCAGCCTTCCAGTTCTTCATGAACGATGTCTTCCGAGAGCTCATCGATGTTTGTGTAGTCGTTTACATCGACGATATCTTAGTATACTCCCTATCAGAATCCGATCATGTAAAGCACGTTCGAGCAGTCCTAGAAAAGTTACGCCAGTATAAGTTATATGCTAAACTGGAAAAGTGCATCTTTCACACTACGGAAGTAGAGTTTCTTGGATTTATTCTGACCCCGAAAGGAATCCGGATGGATACACGTAAGGTGGACGCAATTCTTAATTGGCCTTCGCCAAGCTCAGTCAAAGGAGTTCAAAGCATGCTTGGCTTTGCCAATTTCTACCGCACGTTTATCCCGGACTTCTCACACATTGTACATCACACTACAACACTATTGCGAAAGAATAAACGCTTTACATGGACAGAAGAAGCCGAGAACGCCTTCCAAGAGTTAAAAAAGAAATTCACATCCGCTCCTGTATTACGACACCCGCGCCCAGAGCTTCCCTACATAGTGGAAACAGATGCATCCAGTTCAGCTATGGGAGCAGTGCTCACCCAAAAGGATCCCGAAACTAACCAGCTGCACCCAGTGGCGTTTTGGTCAAGAAAGTTTTCGGCTCCCGAATTAAATTATGCTATAACCGACAAGGAGCTGTTGGCCATCAAGTCCGCCTTCAAGGCTTGCCGGCACTATCTGCTGGGCACCAGGCATACCATTACGGTCATCACTGATCACCGCAACTTACAATACCTAAAGGTAGCCAAGGCCCAATCTTCACGCCAACTCCGTTGGGCATTGTTCTTTGCCGAGTTTGATTTTGTAATAACCTATCGACCAGGTTGTAAAAATGGAAAAGCTGACGCCCTGTCCCGAATAGGAATGGGAGAAACAGAAAGAGCTTTACAACCTGTACCCATAATTCCCGAACAGAGGATCCTTGGTCTGACATCCATACACTCTCTGGAGGACATTCAAGAAAAGGTCCATCAACTCTTTGATTCCAATGCCTTACAGGGCTGGGCAAGGAAAGGTCCAGAGTATTCTGTCACCAACAATCTACCTTATTACCAAGGCCGGCTATTTCTGCCACTAGAGGAACTACAGAAACTCGTCATTTCTCATTACCAGGACACCTTGATGGAAGGGCATCCTGGCATTGCAAAAACTGAAGCCAAAATCAAGAAACAGTTTTGGTGGCCCACCTGGCGAAAAGATGTCAAGTTGTTTGTCATGTCTTGTGGCATTTGCGCTCAAAATAAAGGGGAAAAGAAAAAACCTGCTGGATTATTACAACCATTAGACATACCACCTACTCCTTGGCATACCTTGTCATTAGACTTTATCACGGATTTACCCCCGTGCAATGGTTATAACACCATTCTAGTTATTGTAGATCTTTTTTCTAAAATGGCCCATTTCATTCCTTTAAAAGGAATACCTTCAGCTTCAATCCTGGCCAAGGAGTTCCTTGAAAATGTTGTCCGCCTTCATGGCTTTCCTTCCGTGTTAATTTCGGACCGGGGAAGTCAATTTATTTCACATTTTTGGAGGAAGTGCTGCCAGCTGGCACAAATTGATGTTAGGCTTTCAACCAACCACCATCCCCAGACCGACGGTCAAACAGAGAGAACCAACCAGACTCTTGAGCAATACCTACGTTGTATGCTACATCAATCTGAGGGGGATTGGAAAGACATTCTTTGGATCGCTGAGTATGCATACAATAATTCCGTACACTCAGGAACTAAACAAAGCCCCTTTTTTACTATATATGGTCACCATCCTCGAACCTCAGACTTAGATTCTCCCCAGCATTTAGAGATGCCCGCGGTGGACCATCTCCACGCTGTTATCACACAAGCCCTTAAAGAGGCGACTGCACATTTACAAAAGGCTAAGGATAAATACAAGAAGGATGCTGATCAACACAGGAGTGAAGCACCGCAATACCAAGTAGGGGACCAAGTATGGTTAGCCACCAAGTACTTACCACTCAAGGGAACACGGACTTTTAACCCCAGGTATTTGGGACCTTATTCTATTAAGGCTATAATTAACCCAGTGGCCGTCAAGTTGAACCTGCCTGGTCATATGCGTGTTCATCCTGTTTTTCACGTGTCTCTTTTGAAGCCTGTGCAACCAGGAACTAGGCTAACCACCCCACCTGAACCTATCCTCAGAGACGGGGAACCCGAATTCGAAGTCAAGAATATCTTGGACTCTAAAAGGGTGAGATCAAAACTCTTCTATCTCATTGATTGGAAAGGTTATGGTCCACAAGAACGATCTTGGGAGCCTAGTGACCATGTGCATGCACCTCAATTAGTGAAAAGGTTCCACCAAGAATTTCCAGACAAACCAAGGCCGAGAGGGAGAACAGCTTTGGGAGGGGCCTTGAGGGGGAGTGCTGTCACGATGCCTGCCCCCAGAAAGCCAGACCAGGCCCAGCAACCCCGGAAGCAGGCATCATGCCACTTGAAGCATGCCCAAAAACCCCAGTTAGGGGCTATTTGGCTACAGTCCTGGCGCCTATGGCACCAGGCTCATAAGAATAAAGTCAGTCCTGGCGCCATGGGCGCCAGGCACATTACAGAAAACTTACCAGATGCAGACCATGCTGCATACCTACCTGATGCAGACCATGCTGCACGAAGCCACAAGCCAAATGGGGCTTAGAGGGACTATTTTACCTCAGGGACTCCTTTCCTCTCGGGTGGGGCTGTGGAAGAATACTTACCTGTGACTTCTTCCAAGGCTATTTAAGCCTCACCCGGACAGCCACACGTGCTTCACGTTATTCTGCTTGCTGCAGCGTAACGCTCACCGTGTCTTCAGCAGCTCCAGTCTTCAGCCACGCCCGCTTCAGTCCTGGAACACCTGGAACAAGAAAAGAAGAAGGAGAAGAGGTCAGAACAAAACCCTTACCTGAATCCTTGATCCAGCACATCGTTGATCGGGAAGAGAGAAGCCTTCACGGGTGCGTTGCCACGCACCTCGCAGCGCCGCGCTGAACTCACCATCCGGAGCTGCATTCCTTAGTCCATCGCGAACCCAGCATCTCCAGGCCATTCTTCAACACCTGGGGGAGACAAGAACAAATAGGTGAGCAAGGGCAATACAAACCACCCCCAAAGACTTACCTGATTACCACAGGGGGGTACTCACCTCATCTCGGGTCGGCGCAGTCAATTCTGCATCACCGCCGCACCCCAGCCCCAAAGGGGAAAACAAGGACAATACAACCTACCCCCAAAGACTTACCTGATTACCACAGGGGGGTACTCACCTCATCTCGGGTCGGCGCAGTCAATTCTGCATCACCGCCGCAACCCGGCCCATAAGGGGAAAAACAAGGACAATACAACCTAACCCCAAAGACTTACCTGATTTACCACAGGGGGGGTACTCACCTCATTTCGGGTCGGCGCAGTTAATTCTGCATCAACGCCGTACCCTGCCCCCAAAGGGGAGAACCACAATAGATTTACCAGGATCTTATCAATTGCCACTTGGAACTCTTCTAGTGGTTCAAATCTGCAACCTGCAAGGAATCTGGCAGAGTGAAGATCAGACTTTTGAACTCTTACGAACAATTGGACTTTAGAGTCAATACTGGAACTCACCAATTCCTCCACGTCAGTGAAGTAACTGGTCGTCTACGTGCCCCTGCGCTCGACGCAAGATGGAGAGCTCATCTTTCCAAATCTTCAGGTGAGATTAAGAGGGGACTTCAGGAGTGTTCAGTGGGCAGACAAGGGGAGTGGGAAGGCGGGTTAAAACTCAGATTACGGGAGGTTAATTCCCTTTCTCCATTGCAGAAAGATTATCGTACAAGCCCAACAAACGAAGCTAAGTGGGTCTGTCCAGTCTGTCATCTCGGCTCTACGTGTTACTCTGGTGGAAGCAACAGCGGGCCAGTCCAGATCGACACCCCCGTGGGAATCAGGTGAGCGTAATAGAACAAGTGATGATCGAAAAGAGGGGTTGTTCCTAAAACTCTAGTTTCAACAGTCCTGATTTAAGTCCTTGCCGAGCACTTCAGATGGAGGGCTGTCCTGTGCAAGAAAGGGACATCGGGCTTACGTCGCTCCCTCACAAGGGGTTACAAGTGCAGAGTCAACTAGCTCCAGGAGTGGACGGAACTGCCGCTGACGTGCTTCGTCACAGACTATGTTCAATAACTGCATGTTTCATGCATTGAGCTCCTGTTGAAGAGTCTTTACGAAGAAGAAGTGATGTGTAGGGTCGGCTTCCATGTTGACCGATCCTGCTCCCTCAGAGCTCACGAGGATGGACGGACAAGGAGAGAGACATTGCGGCTGTTTCCCATGCGGGGCTCCCTTAGTTATATTTTGTACCATAATTAGATAATAAAAGATAATAAATATATATATGTATATATATATATATATATATATATATATATATATATATATATATATATATATATATATATATATATATATATATATATATATATAGGTAATTACCCCAAACTGTGTGCCAGCAGTCATTGTAATTTTGCATGTAAACTATCAGAGCTCTTAAATTTCCTGTGGGCAGGCTGTCCGGTTGTTTTCTCTTTGGATTCTAGGACTTCCCATTTTTTCAGTCCCATTTGAAATATAAGAAAACTACACATCCTAGAATTCCAAGCAAAAGCCGCATTGGTTAGCCTTCTCAAGCATAGCCACAGTAAACCTGAGACCTCTGCGCTGTAAAACAGTATTGTTGTATGCTGTGAAATACAGAATTTAAATATCTGTGCCAAGTGGAGCTTGGGATGGATGCGTTTAAGAACCTGAATTGTAGCATGGGTAACAATCCCAGCTTCACTGTATAACCAAAGTTTGTTTTCCTGGGCCAGTAATGTAATCTCTTTTTCTATAGAGGACAGACCTAAGCAGAGCCAACATTAATTTCCTCCCCTATTCCTCCCAGTCACCAAATTTGTGTTGGTCATCCACAGTACTACTCCAAAAGAGAATGGGTGAAACTCCTTGCTATGCTATACTATGCCCAATCTACCATTTTAACTGTTTCTTGGAATTTCATACTCCAAAAGAGAATGGCCCTCATTACGACCCTGGCGGAAAGTGACTGACCGGAGCGCCACAGCGTAAATAGCGTTTCCGCCATTGCACGAAGGAGCAAAGTGCGGCCCATTCCGACCCATCGGGCACGAGCACCACGCCACGGCGGAAGTGCAAAGTCCGCGATGGCGGAAATGACCCCCAAACGGCCCACACCGCCGCCGTACGGCGCCCTAGGTGCAATACCGCCACCCCTCTTAGCGGTCACCGCAGTGTGCGCCTACCGGAAAGTACGGTGACCGGAAATATACGGAAACGGAAGTAAAAACATGGGCCCGGAACGGGAAACATCCCGGCGTACACTTATAAAACCACTAAAACCACACAACCACTAAAATCACTACCCTGAAACACACCCCAACCCGTCACCCACCCTAGCGAAACCAAGACAAATGGGAAAAGTAGCGAAGAAAGCGTGCGACCGCAAGCGGCAGGTCCACTTCTCCCGTGAGGAACTCACGGTGCTAACAGAGACCCTCCAGGAGAATGCTGCCGTCGTCTTCTCCACGCAAATGACCAGAACGGCACTTGCAAACAAGAAGACCATATGGGCTCTGGTGGCACAGCGGGTAAGTGCGGTGGGGACCGCACCCCGCACCACACAGCAATGCCGCAAGCGATGGGACGACCTGCGGATACGCGTCCGCAGCATACTCTCTGCCAACCGCAACATTGCCACAGCCACCGGGGGAGGTCCTGAATCACCCATCAAGTTGACCCCCTGGGAAGAAATCTGTGCCTCCACCATCGGAATGGAGAGCATAGAGGAGTCGGAGGGATGGAGAAAGGAGTGCAGACATCCGAAGATTCAGGTAGGTGGGCCAGATAAAACAATGCCAAATCCACACAGTCCATCCATGTGAAGTACCATGCGTCCACATAGTGCAACAGAAACACATGTCCAGGAGAACGTCCAGACACATCGTCCTGATAGCGCACGTTAAAACCCACAATAAATACATAAATAATTAAAAACCCCTAATACACGCACTACACGTGCAGCAGGCACACCCAAACTGCAGGCTGCCAAACAACTGCACCCTCACTCCACACACAAATCAAAGCACCTCCAAGGACCCGACCCAAATCACCCTCAGGTACCACCCCAATGCATGTGATACAATGCCATTCCAATTCCCACAGACCCATCAATAACCCTCGCCCTCCTTTACTCCACCACAGGGTCCGATCCAAACGACGAGCTACAGGACACCCCTACCAGCACACCTGCAAAGAGGGCCAAGACCAACGGCCAGAGACCCTCCACCTCAGCTGCACGCATCAAGACACGGCAGCAGCACAAATCAGGTGGCAGCACAGAGGAGGGAACATCAACAGGCACCCCAGCAGCCAGCATGCCCACAACACCACCACCACAGGTCCCCCCAATGGATGCCACAGAAGGCACTGCCTCTGGTGGCAGCAGCACCATAGGTGACACCCCATTGATGGCAGCATGCTCGGACACAGAAAACGGGGATGTCGAAGTCAGATCCATCCATGACCTGTCCCAATCCCCCTGTCTGTCCCATCCCGTACAACATGAGGATACCACGCAGGGGCACCCACAAGACGACGACTGGCCATCCCCCACAAGCCCTGTGGCAAGGCAACATGAGGACAACAGCCCCTCTGTGACACCCCCGCAAATGGCCATGGCCCAGCAGAGGCAACAGTCCCTCGACCAGTTAATCGTACAACAGCAGCAACTGGCCACACTCCTCAAGGACCATGCCGATGAATGTGGGGGCACTAAGGCAGACATAGAAACATCAACTGAGACACTTAGGGCAGAAATGGAGAGAGGTACAGAGACGCTAAGGGCACAAATGGAGAGTAGCACCGAGAGCCTGAGAGTCCAAATGGAGAGTAGCACCGAGAGCCTGAGAGTCCAAATGGAGAGTAGCACCGAGAGCCTGAGAGTCCAAATGGAGAGAAGCACCGAGAGCCTGAGGGGGGAACTGCATGCGACGTCCAAAGACGTATGTGCCGAACTTGCCGCAGTGCGCCGTGTGCTCACTGAGCTCTCGCAAACCCTTAGGGACATGCATGGACGTGAGCAGGCAGACACATCATCCGTTGCAAGTTCCGTCCAGGGCAGCCCCCAACGTAGATCTGGAAGGAACCTGCGCTCCACAGGCAGGGGTGCCCCTGATACCCGCAGAGGGGGCTTGCAATAGCGACAGCCCACTGACAATGAGCATCTTTGGACACTGGTGTTCGGGGGGGAGGTAGGAGGGTGGAGGGGGTGTGTTTGGCTCACTTGGGTGGCGGGTCGATAGGGTGTTCAACATGACATCACATATGCCATAAAAAGTGCACGATCAACCAATGAGATGTGTGGACATTGATCTTAGTGTACTAGGCCATCATAGGCGTACAGTCCATATTGTGCATGTCCCAGACACACACAGTGCCACGAGTCCCGTGTCCATGTATCAGCCACCAGGCGTGAGTGCTAGAAGCATACATCAATGAGATGCTGACGAATGTCACGGCCCTCCGGTGCCTCGCAGACTCCATGAGGTGCTGCCACATCCCCACCCTCATCATGACCATCATCAGGTGCTTGCAGTTCTGCGTCAAGGGGCATGGGCACATTTCTACGTACGCACATGTTGTGGAGCATGACACATGCCATGACCATCTTTGCAACCTTCTCATGGCGGTACAGGAGTGCCCCGCCAGACCTGCTGAGGCAGCGGAAACGAGTCTTCAGTAGGCCGAATGCCTGTTCAATGACTACACGGGTACGTGAGTGGGCATGGTTGTAGTCCTCCTCATGCTGGTCCCGTGGGTTCCGGACTGGTGTGAGGAGCCATCTCTTCAGTGGATATCCAGCATCACCTGTATGTGGACGAGAAACGTATGATGTGGAATGCCATTGCTACGTACGCACACCCCCGCCCCTTCCTGCCAGGTCATTGCCAAATCACATACCCCACATAATCATGCATGTAATGAGACTCACCGAGTAGCCAGGATCTGTTCCCTGCGTGTCGCTCCATGTAGCGTGGTATTGTAGAGTTCCTCAAGACCATAGAATCATGGGTTGATCCAGGGAATCGGGCACAACAATGTGTAATGATCCTGTTGGAGTCACACACCATTTGTACATTCAGGGAATGAAATTGTTTTCGGTTGCGGTACTGGGCCTCCATGGCATGTGGGACGACCAATTCCACATGGGTGCAGTCGATGGCACCAATGCAACCCGGTATGCCGGCAAGTGCATGGAATCCCACTTTTGTGTTGGTAATTTCCTGCTCCGAGCGTGGTAGAGAGATGTAGTCGTCTGCGTGCTGCAGGAGGGCATCGAGCACTTGAAATAGTGTCCGTGAGAACAGTGGCTGAGAAATGCCATGCAACTGTCCGACTGTGTGCTGGTAGGTGCCTGTGGCCAGGAATTGGAGTACAGACACCACCTTCAGTAGGGGTGGGATGGCGGTTGGGCTATCTATCATGCTGACAAGGTCAGCCTGTGTCATGTCCACAATGGCGGCTATGGTGTCCCGGTCCAGACGGTAGAGGGTGTGGATCTGCTCATCAGTGAGGTTGAACGGATGTGCTCGGAGGCGTGGGATTGCGGGCTGCCTGCGTGGTGGTAGTGGCTGTGCTGGCGGCCCTTGCTGGCCCTGCCTTGGCCTCCTCCTCCTCCTGCGTCTCCTCCGTGCGGCCGGTTGTAGTTGGTGTTCGTCTTCTTCTTGGAGTTGGAGTACTTGCAGTGCTATCAGGTCCCCCAGGGCCAACATCGCGAGTCCTGCCGGTAGCATTTCGGTGTGGTTGTGGGAGGAGACTGGCTGTGCAATTTATGTGTTTTCAGGCTGTATGGCCTCCACCTGTGGTGATTAATTCCACCTGTGCAAACTGCTCTCCCCTTTGGCCGGGCACGTCCCGCGCACAACGCTGCAATTCGGGGAATGGCATCTTGCTATTGCAATCATGTATTTGTACCCGATGGCCGTGTAACATTGGTTGACATGTTCATTCTGCTGTGGTCCCATTGTTTCACATACTATCTGTGCAGTCGCGAACAGACTTGTGAAGGGTCAGTGGAACGTAGTACTCGAGTAACGGTGGGCCCTCATGCATCACTGTACCGAGTTGCAACGACGGGCGGGGCGTCCCATTTGTGGGTGAAGGCAGTTGCCATTTTCACACACAGCCGCACTCGATGGAATAATTAGTGATTTCAAACGGCCACAGATGCTTTTTCGGCGTGATGTTGCAAATGAGGAATTCGTGGGGCGGCGCTTTCGGTTTCCAGCTAGCGGCGAGGAGATGCCCACAGGTCTGACTGCAAATATAACGTTCTATTGTTCAATGTCCTTGAGACAGGGCCCATGGCGAGGAAGCAATGATTGATATGAATAGTTTGGGATGCGCAATTGCTACGTGGGCGATGAGGCCGGACGTTCCCAAATACATGTTACTTCACTACACTGGAATTACGGGCTGGGGCACTGTGGATTTTGCAGGCTGCATAACGCACAGACTCAATGGATGTTTCTAATGTTATTTGAGTAATTATTCAGGCATTTTGATTCCGGGATGAGGGAATGATGAATGGATGCATGGGCAGGTGATTTGATACAGAGTTTGCCATGTACAGGGCTTCTTGGGATCTATCCGCCTCCCCTACGCTATGTGATGCAGGGCTGCCATAGTGGGACCATCGTCTATCTGGCCTTGTTGAGCCCTCCCTGTCTCGACGCGCCCTCAGACACTTGTGTCCATGCACGTTAACATTCCCATCTGATGGATTCTGTTTTGACATACGCATGCACAGGTACACTCGTTTGTGATGGTGTTTGCACCTCGATATAGATGGTTATGAGTCGCAAGTGGTTTTGGGGTGGTGATGATCCTTTGGAGTGGGCTAGCATGCATATGGCTGTGGATTTCGTGTGATCATTGAAGTGAGTTGTTGGAATGTGGTTCTGATGGCCATTCTGTTCTTTTTCTTTTCTTTTGGTTGACAGGTATCTCCTCCCCTTTTGCCACTGCCATCTGTATGCCACTCCTGCAGATGGGTTTTACTCCCGACACCTGCTGCTTCGTGTTAATCAGTGGAGCAGCATTACGATCTTATGGGACGATCGCCAATGGCCCACATGCCCTTACGCAGTACTGGTGGCTCGGAGCAACATTTCGGCCTTTCAGCTGGACTAGTGCCTTCCCATTGGGACGGCCCTGCGGTTCTGTGCGCTTCCATGTTGCCTTTTCGTACGTGAATGTGGCTCTGTGTACCATGAGGGAACAGGGCGACACACAAGTAGTGGCTGGTCATTTCTTGCGGATGCAGCCCACAATGGTGATTAGTGTTTTGGAGTTCATGGCCTGATTGCTGTATGGGCTTGGTGACTTTGATGTGCATTAAATTTCTATTCTGATTTGGCCCGTGTAGCGTTTTTCATTGCATGTGATGTGGCATATGCCTATTTGGGGGGCGATGTATTGTGAGGAGATCTGCATTGGGTTCCAGCTTCGGAGTTTAGTTGCGTGGTACTGTACTGGGCGCGTTTGCCTACTAAGCCCGTGAGGTCAGGGATGGGGGCTGCCAATATGACAGTTTGAATGTTGTCATGCTCAGGGGCGGGGGATTGGGTTTTGTGTAACAGATGCCGGTCAGCCTGGTGGACTGGTGGAATGATGTGATTCTCGGAATATTGCTGGTCACAGGTGCCTGTGTTTGCGTGCATTTCTTGGTGGGGGACTGTGGTCATGTCCATTGGGATGGCTTCTGTATTCGTACCATCTGTGCCCTGCAGCTCCCATTGGCCCCTCTTGTGTTTCTTTTGTTCGTTGCCATGCATGGGTGACTTGTACATTTCAATGGTTGCATTGTGACTTCATTGCACCTACGGGGAGTTGTACTTTGTGGGCAGGGAGCGGTGTACAGGCACTCAGTGGGGCCGTTTACGGTTGATTCGCGATGCCGTACTTCTCACCATGGCGGAATGGTACATTACGCCATGCCTGATGGCGTTAGGTACATGTCCGCTAGGGTCGGAATTGGCGTACCCTTGCGCCATGGTGGTGTTTACGGTTTCGCATGGCGCGCGCGCGCGTGCTTGGTGCAGTTAGCGTTGGCGTTCACTACGGTGTCGCTAATGGCTTCGTACTTTGCGGTGACGGGTCATAGTCGCACCGAGCGCTATTCGATGGCGGTATTGCATTTCCGCCATCGTTTTCCGATTTCCGCAAGGGTCGTAATGAGGGCCAATGAGTAAAACTCCTTGCTATGCTATACTATGCACAATTTACCATTTTCACTGATTCTTGGAATTTCAGGATCTGCAAGAGGTGGGGTATGGCGATAGTTTAGGAGCAGGACAAGGTTGCTTTGTAGCAATGTTGATGTGTGCATATATGAAAAGATCGGGCTCTTTGTCGTTTGTAAGTTTTATTTATTATGTGAGTTCTCTGGAGCAGTAACTAATGAGCGGGCCATGTTGGTGACATAAATTGTTTGTGTGATTGTGGTGTTCGCCAGAGTGGTGTTTGTTGAGTGTGGAGGATTGGTTTTGTGCATCTGTGGTGTGTTAGTGTACTATTTAGGGACATCTAGTCTGGACACATGCCTTCTGGTGGTGTGCATTCCATTGTGCAATCAGTGTTGTTTCTGTGGGGGTGTTGTGCTCAGAGATGTGTTGTTGGTTAGGGTGGGATACAGAAGACTTTCAGGTGCTTTCTGTTACCATATCTTGCACAACAGACCACCTAATAACTGAGAGCAACCCATATTTACGTTGGCAGCATCGCAGTTGGTCACAATTATTTGCTTGCATCAATGCTTTGTAATTGTAGGCTAACATGCTTAATCAGGTAACACGAAGCCAAGGCAAGAAAATGTACTTCTCACGGTTTCTAGTCACTTTCCCAGTACCTCCCTTCTGACTGCCCACTGACCCCTCTGTCACTCCAATTGTAGAATTGAATATATGCCAACATGCTCCACTCCAGCAATTAGTAGAGTCCAAGTTTTCATTGTGTATGCTGGTACTTTTAGTATGTGATTTTTTTTGCATTCTGCGAGTCCTATTTTTTCCTTTCAGGATGTGGAAAATAAAACTACAACAATATTCTTTTGGCTTGATTTAAATATTGTAAGGCTACTTTAATTTGAGATATGTGTATTTTGCAAGTAAACTATCAGAACCCTGAAGTTTCTAGTGGCCAGGCCCCATATAAGCCATTTTGCTGCCACACCCCCAGAACGCAAGCTCCATACCTAGAATACTGCCTCCTCAACAGCCAGAGGCCAGAACACAAGCCCCAAACCTGTCATCCTTTCCCCTACAACACCAGAGCCTAAGCCCCATAATACTGTTTTCCATTGATATAAGCAAATACATGACTGTGATTTTTCCAACGTGAAAAAGGTTGCTCTCAGTTATTATCAGGTGGTCTGTTGAGCAATACATGGTAACAGTAAGTACCTGAAAATGATTCTACACCCCTCTAAATAACAACCCATCTTCACATACAACTCCTCACCGAATCAATACGGATTACCCAATAGAATGCACACTACCCAGAGAAATTCCCTAAATAGCACACTAACCGACCACAGATACACCAATACAGCTACCCACGTTCCTTAAACACCACAAGGACAGACATAATAATCACATAAACAATTAACGTTAGCAACCCGGAGAGCACATTAACCACTGCTCCAGACAACTTACAAAATATATACAACTTGCACACATATAACTTTCAAGTTCAACATTCTACATATATGTACATTTTGTATTTCAAAGCCTACAATAATATGGCCAGAGTGCTCAAGTTTCCAATGGCCATGCGCGAAAAGGCGACCGAGTCCTGTTTATGCTTGTAATTTTGAGGAGTGCAGTTTTCCTTAATTTCAAATGGGTTAGGAAAAATTACATGTCCCAGAATACAGAGAGGGTAAAAACAGGACTAGATGGCCTTCTCATGCCTGGCCACTGGAAATTTTGAGGGTTCTGATAGTTTACTTGCAAAAAACAGATTTCTCAAATTTAAATCCTTAGTGAAACATGTTAAGCCAAAAGACTAGTGTTGTAGTTTTATTTTCCACATCCTTACAGGAAAAATAGAAGTCGCAAAATGCAAAATCAAGCCTTCCTTTTACACAACTGTACTTTTCTCACTTTAAGAATCACAAAAAAATGTTGGTAGTAAATTCAGTAGGATAATGATTACATTTATCACAAACCTCCAACTTGGTGTGCAACTTTTTAAGAACATTTAACTATCCCTATGAAGCAATCCGATGATTCCATGGTAAAGTAGTAAAGGGCCTGATTCATGGAACGTTTTCCTGTGGGATTGCGCCATTATAAAACACTTCCATTAATCAGGCCCATAATTGCTAACTTTGAAAAAGTAAGCTGTCTTGTGTAACTTTAAATATCTTGTAAGTGTACACCCTGTACTAGGTAACCCAGCTGTTAGGAATCTCTCAGATGAAACACAGAACCCATCAGATAAGACATAAGACAAAGGCGTACTTGCATGCCATTAAGGCCACGATAAAGGGCAGGGCTACGTAGTGACCAGTCAAGGAATTATGTTCAGCTGCGAGATATAATGTATTTTTCTGCAAAGTCAACAGGCCCACTTTAAGCAGAGTCGGCAACACTCCAAGGGCAGTGCTTCACCTGTCCCTGGGGAGGGGGTGGGCACACCATTTTGCAGGAGAGGCCTGTGCCCCCCTGGCCCTATCCTAGCGACCCCACAGCTGGGTAGTCCAGTCCTCCTCCTGTTTGAGTACATAGACATCTTTTTTTCTAATCTGCTACACAGGGTGCCTGAGGTGTTGGCGTGGCTGGGGCTAGTCGAGGTGGGCCCCAGCTTGGGAGCCCTTTCTGGAGACTGCTGGGGTTTGACTAGCCCTGCCCCACTTAAAGCCCTGACAAAGAGGTCTAAGAGACTTCTATACTAAGGAGATGATTTAACACAAGTGAAGGGATGTGTAAGAGCATCTCTCTGATATGTCCGCAAAAAATTTGTGAAAAAGGTGTTCAGCTATGAGGCGCACATACACATCGCCTTTTAGAAGTCCTGTACGTAATATTGCAAATCATAGTGGGTGTTTTCACACATCAAAATAATGTTTTGAACCTGTGCACGGCTTACACAATGCACAGAAGAGTGCTTCCACCCGTCTGTGACTGCCTTGCTTTCTTATTCTGCATGCATTCCTATCCATCAAACAGGCTTAAAAAACATGTTTTATATGTCACTCTGAAAGGGCCTCGTAGTGCCAAACTGTTCTATATGAAACCAGTTGACATGACAGCCATGTAGGTGCTAGAAACATAACACAGTAGGGCCTGGTGCATGCCCAAGTGGGCCAGGCACTGCATAATCTGGCTAGTGACCGACTCCCCAAAACAATGGTCAGATCACCTTTCAGAATTTGATGTCGACTCGAGTGCATTTGCAAAAATCTGACACCGAAATAGTGCATCTTCTGCGAGATTCTTTGTTAATCGGGCCCTCAGAGACGTCATATAGAAGCAATGCTTGGTGGCCTCATCATGAGTTGGGCCTTAGCCCTTAAATGCAGCGGTAACGCTATTACTGCTGCACTTAAGGGTTAGCCCAATCTTCAGTTGGGCGGTAAGTGGGAGTTTTACCTCCAGCTTTTTGCTGGCAGTAAAAATGTCCCCTTACTTGCCGTTTTCGGCAGTTTCCGGTACTATTACCACCGGCGTAATTACCGCCGGCGGTAATAGCGGCCCCAACCCCATTGGGTTCAATGGACCTAATGGGGAAAGGGAACTTACTGCTGTACCGCTACTTCTGATCCGGCGCCTATAACGCCGAACCGAGTTGCGGTAACACTATTTGCGCTGGCGCTATCCCGGCGGTAATACCGCCAGACTCCCGGTGAGGCCTAATTTGTCTCCATAACTGTGAAATGTAAAATCTGCAAACGTTTTACTGTGAACATAGTTGAAAAGATAATGTACATACTGGTTATGCCCGTTATTTGGATGGCCCATAGAATGCAAAGAAGGGGGTCTGGGGTGGGGTGACGAAGTGATTGACGTGCCACTGCAATGCTAAATCTCTTTAGGTCAAGCCCTGCTGGCACCCAGAGTCGGGAATCTCCCCAATATACATACATGGAGTGGCTGGCATTGCCGGCGACGCAGACCAATCGCCTTTACAATATTCACAGAACAAAATGTTCCCAACCAGCAGATCTGATACGAGGAGCCAGAAGATGGAAAACATTTGCTACCAATTTACTGCAGTCACCCATAAACTATTAAAAGAACATTATGTATTAGGGTTAAAGCCAGCAAGCTATTAAATCGCACGGCCCTGGTGTCTTTTCCTTTTACTGTAATGCAAGTAAAGCATTAACAAGTCTACAGGGAGTCAGTCACATTTATGTTGAAACAGTCTCATTTTAAACTGACAATTTCACAAATTCTAACTTTTTTTTTTCTGGGCATGGTACTCTATACAAAAAAAAAACAGCTCTGGCCTCCCATGTTATTAATCTGACCTGAAACACTCCGTATTCCATGCACTCCGACTTGGCACAGAACGATGAAATAAATGGCACTAATTGACATTGTTAATGGGCACAGACAGGCTCAGCATCATTAAAAATCCGCCTCGCCTCTGCGCGGGTTCTGAGTGCAGATGGAGAGAATAGCAACAAAAACAAGAGAATGGCATTGTGTTAAATTGTGCAAGAACAGGACAATACCTGCTTTTTTGCGATAATTTGCAAAATTGAGGTATTTAATGGCTAGTCACTGCTCAGGGGCATTTCTTCAAAATCCGCGAATCTGACAAAAGCACCAATGCGAGGTTTCGGGTCAAATGGTAAAATGGCCGCTGGGCCAACACTGGGCACCAGCTAACTGAACATGAAGGCATGGACCATCTGCTTCATTCCAACCAATCCCTCTATGTCTGTAGGCAGGCGTGAGCTAGAAAGCACCCTTCTCTGCTTGCGATGATGCCTTCCGCATTTGATATGATATGATAGATTATTTATAACGTGCTTAATACCCAGAGGTTTCTAAGCGTGAACCCGGGGATCGAACCGTGGTGCTCCATGTCGTCTTGCTTCTAAGCCAAGCACGTTGCCCCTGAGCTATCCTCCTGATATTTGAGTCTGAAATGTACCAGGACAGTAGCTTGTCATCATCCAAACACTCCTAATGAAAACACCGAATTAACCCTAATTATCCTGCAATTGGGAGTGGCTGGCTGGGAGAACTGTGCTCACAGTCAATAGAAGCCTGCACCGAAAAAAAGAAGATGGTGAACTTAGAACGAGCATATTAAGTGTACTACATGGCTCAGACCATTTGGCACCTATTATCTACAGAGGGGAAGCCAACTTGACACCCTGCAGATTTTTTGGCCTCCCATGATCCCTCAACACTGACAATAGTGGATGGAAGCTGCGGGCCAAAATATCGGGAGGGTGATATGTTGACTACCCCTGATCGAAATCTAAGCATTTTGCGTGAAAGGACAATGCACAGCTAATCAACAGTATCAAGCCGATTCATGGAATTATTTGAAACACTTGTGCATAGGCGGGTTATAAATGCCATATCATATCATGGAAAATCAAGGGAATTTGCGCCACCATACTGCGTGCGAAACCCTGTTCGTCGATTCATGGAATTGACTGCGCTGCACTTTTTCCAGACTTGCATGGATTTAGCAAAGTCTTGGCACATCTCTGCGAGCGGACGAGTGCCTTGCGTGCAACACCATGCTGAGCTTGGGTGAGGCCTGCGCAGAGAGCGGAGTAGAGGGCGGAACTCGGAAAATGAGGAACAACAAGGGAAAAAGTGGGCGTTACGAGGAACAAGCCGCAGGCAGTCCATAGCACGCCAACAAATGTGCACGAAAAACCGTATTCATGGATATGACCGTGCAACCTCCCGCCTGCAAAATGCCCATGCAAATCCCTCCATGTCTCTGCCACCCGAAGGCCGGCATAAGTACACTTGCGCATAGCAATTGCAGTGCAGAGGTGGGTTTGCATGTCGAATTTAGGGGTGCGTGTTCATAGCCGGGCATCCGATCAGACTTAGGTGTGCGCGTACGCAGTGCAGTGTGGAGCAGGAAAGGTTTACGGGGGTTCCCACACAGATTTTAGAGTTTCACCAGAGTTACGATACATCAAACGCATGTTGTAGGGATGCCGGTAACAGTTACGGGAGATCCCACGCAGGGTCCTCGACATGCAGGCCCGCTTTAGGGGGACCACACGGACTGTTGAAGGGTGCATGTATCCGCAACCAGAGGAGCAAGCAAAGGTGGCTTTACTAGCTGTTTTGTGCTAGTGCGTGGGGGCGTGTCATGGTCGTTCCGTCTGCAACTTGCATATACGGTTACTTTGTGCCGATAATTCTGTGAATATGCGGGGCGCACATTTTTTATTCTGCCCACAGGCTTGCGCAGTGTCGTTCTCAGTGCGCGCCCCCTGCAGAACTTATGTGCTCTTTTCCATGGATCGGCCCCTAAAAATGCATGATCCTCTATTAACATATGTTGTTCGTTCCTGAGGAAGACAAATATGTTGCAGAAAGAGGGGTTATCCCTATTGGGTTGTGTGTCATAACTCTTTTTAGTATGGGTTATTAGGTGGCACCTGAGCCACTGATAAGCCGAAACCATTGCATTAGAGTACAGCTAGCGAGAAATGGCATGTGATGAGGGACACAAATCTTTTAGGTTTTGTTTGGTTATTTGCCCACCCATTTACTGCCCATGGTCCTGCTAATCCGTATGGCCATCCACCCAGTTCCTGCCCCTCCCTGCCCAAAATAACCTTCTCATGGCAACTCTTTGAGCTTACTTTACTCAAGCCTTACCATCAAACGTTGCACTCGAGGTGCCTGCCAGTGTTTTTTCAAGCATTCTTCAGAGATTTAATAACTTAATTGGAGTTGTAAACACGCTACGGGTGTAATAAAATGTCTAACCAGATCTGCCTTCAGCCACTCGATTTATAAGCACTATGCTTTTCCATCACTGAAGTCTTATTAAAAAAGAACATTGTCAAAGTTAACCATTTTGGCTTGTGTATAAGTATTGGGCATTTGACAAGCACTGCTAGTAGATGCCCAGGGTATCGCACCATTAAGCACCTGCTACCATCAATGGCCAGTTAATACCACTACGGCAGTGCCTGGCAAGTGCCTTTCCCATGCTTATAAAAAGCCAAAACTGTTGCCATTGCCAATGCTTTTCATATTTTGTCCTTGGGGGTCAGAGGAAGACACATATCTTGCAGAAAGATGGGTTGTCCCTATTGGGTTCTGTGTCAAAACTATGTTCTTAACAGGATCAGATTTCAGTCAGCTGGGCACAAGATAACCTAACTTTCTTTGCAAAATCTTTAAGCAGCAGCTTGCTGTCCCCTTAGTACTCCACAAGAATATTTCCACGCTACTGCCCTTAAATACTGACTAAAAGTAATATACAGTTACTAATTAGTTATTTTGTGGTTATGGGATAGAGGACACATGACAGAAAGAGGGAAATCAGTGCCTGTTACTTTCAGTGACAACATCTGCATTCCCATTGCATGGCATATGCCCCTTTAAGGGTTACAAAAGCAATTATAGCTTCATTGCTAGAGATAAAATACACGGATATGACCCACTTTTTAATTTAAGACCGTATTTATATTTGTATCTGTGGCATAGATATTTGAACACAGGATTCACCTACGAAAGAGATAAAAGAATAAACCCTTCTGTCCTGATGAAGGCCGTTTCAACAAGAGCACTATACAGCAACTCATGAGGGCGTAACACTGTTGTGTTGACAACCTGATAAAACAGCAGTGCAACAAACAAAACACTGATTAATCAGCCTAGTAAAGCAGGCAGATAGATTTAGGTAGCTCTAGCTCAGTGAAAGGGTCTAGAATTTGTGAATGAACAAAATTGCGAATCAGAAATTGAATGCACATGTAATGTACTATACTTTAATTCCTGTGGAACTCTGTATTTGTTATTCATTTGTCTGAATGTTGTAAAAAATGATTATACTTGATGTGTATGGAATAAACATTATTACCAAATGTACAGATAAAATGAGTGGGTCGCTACTTATCCGAAATCGCCCTGATCATTGTTTGTGTTTGATGTACATGGATACATTGGTGGGTCAGGGAATAGCCAGGTGCCTGCTTTGAATATAGCCTCGGGTATTACAGCACAACCCCACAAATACCTTCTGCTTGTAGCCTAATGCTAAACTTACAGATTTCCTTTATATTGTCTCTTAATGGTGCACTGTCATTATGAATGCAATATATGTTGTGTTGCAGACTATGCTCTCCCAGTTTCTATTAATCCTCAATGCATTGCTGAATGGTCACTTGGTGTTACAAGGCCACACCCATGGTATTTAGCACTGTTCAACCACCAAGTAACATAACATGACATACAGGAAGACTTTGCAGTATGTGGCCCCCAGTTTAATCTTATTCTGCATTTGTTTCAGTTTTGTTTCTCACTGTGTGAAGCATAGTCCTTCAAACTGAGGGGCATGTCCTCTGGGGGCATGGCTTGATGACCAAGAAGGCTTGTCACCGCAGCCTTAACGCACTGTAATAAAAATAAAAAAAATCGATCAGGATGCATTTGTGTTGTGAAGTTATATCCCATTCCAACATGGCCGCCGCCACACATGCTCAGTTTGATGGGGCTAGGCCTAGGGGTCAGTGGACATCGCTCTCTCAGTAAATAAACGCCCTGGAAGCGCACTCTCTGTACTATTCCATGCATGCTTCCAAGTGGGCTTATTCTCTTTTGGTCAGCGGGGTGGAGCAGCGGAGCAGGCTAGGCTTTGGAGCAGCGGAGCAGGCTAGGCTTTGGAGCAGCGGAGCAGGCTAGGATTTTAATTGACCGGTGGTGCTGCTATGGGAGGCCTATAGGAGAGCGGGCTGTCCCTCTTCCACATCATTCCATATGAGGCCATTCCTGTGCATTGCTAGGGACTGTTCTGTCCAGGGCGGGGGCGTTAGGCTGCCACTATGGTGTAGGGGAGCTTTGCTCCTATGCAAGCGCATGGGAGGCAGGAAACAGCAGTAGGGTGGCATGGCCTCTCCCCTGTATCACTGAGCTGGCCCATTTGTGGTATAGATGTGCAGGCGTGGGGGACAGGCGGTCCATAGTGAAGGTCCGGCCCCCATCAGGTGCAATATTGATGCCCAGTCCTGCACAAATATATTCTTCCCATGTGTTGTTCTGGGGGGCGGGCATGCCTGTCAGTGCAGGCTATAGTCCTGTGCAGGGGGCTGGTTGCTCATGGGGCAGGTGCCTGCCCAAATCTGAGTGGGCCAGTCCACAAGCTGCCCCTTGTGTGCGTGGTGTGGAGCTACCAGCCTCACTTGTGCGTTTCAAGACAGGAAGAAGAGGGCCATAAAAACCCAGGAGAGTCCGTGGTCAGAGGACCAGGAGAGGAGTGTGAAAGAGGTGGAGGAGGATTTGGAGGAGAGTACTGATGCGTTTGGAGAGAGTCAAGGTAAGGCGTTAGGATTGAGAGAGAGGCACCAATTGGGAGTGAGCGAATGATTGAAGGTACTTTTGGAGGGAAAGTAAGGAGACGGCTGTTAGAGGAGGAGTGAGAGGAGGTGATGAGGAGTGAGATGAGGTGTGAGAAATGAGGGATGTGGGGAGAATAGTGAGGATGAGTAAGAGGAGGAGCAAACGATGTGAGAGGTTGGATGACTAGCAATAGTGGAATGAATCCCAGGGAATATTGGAGTGGGGCAAGTGGTAGGAGGAAGAGCGTGGAGGAACCAGAGAAGTGGATGGAAGTCAGACAGGATTGGGAGGAGGAGACTGTAAATCACCACGTGAGAGACCAATCCTGTTACGCCACTCCAGGATTTCCTGGAGGGAGGGAGGGAGGGAGTGAGAGAGACACGGCCACAGCCTTTTGACCTCCATATGGCAAGGAAAAGATTAGATGGAAGGGAAAACCTGTCTGTGGATGGTCAACCAGCGGGCACCCGGATGGTGATCGGTGGAATGGATTAGGGAGGTGGGAGCGCCTCAGGACAAGGGATATATGTAAGAAACATGAACTAGGTCTCGTTCTCTACCCTTGTGTAAAGTGACAATATATATCCATAAACTACTGTTTCATTGATGACTTGTCACACTCCAAGGAGGCAAAAAGATCAACCGTCAACCATGAGTCCTGTCAATAGGTGGTTACTTCAGTGGGTCGTGACTTTGGGAAACGATTTTAGCAGGTGTGATAAACCAAGGCAGCCTTTTAGAGATCATAGCAATAGTGGTAAAAAGGTCTAGAGCCCAGTCCAATCAATAAGTTGAAAAAGTGATTTTCCATGGCATTTGCAGAAGATTCTAAAGTTCACACTGAAGATGATGTTAACACATTCACAGAGAAAGGCAAAGCATGTGTTAGAGATGGCTGATGCATACAATCTTCTCAAGTGTTCTCTAGGGAAGGAGGAGCTATTTCAGGTTAGCCAATACTGGGGCGGTATAGGCGCTACCGTCTGGTGATTGAATGTTGAATGCTTATAATGCCGGCATGCATTATCAGACAGTCCACCGCGCAAGCAACCCTTTTGTGTGATGTGGTGACTCCAGCGATAGATTGAAGAAATGGGTTGATGATGAAGTTAAGTAAAGGGGGAATGCAGCAACCTCTTTCTGTTGTTACATGTATGGAAAGGGAAGTTTTGTAAAGGGGAAAGTGAATGGGCAGACAGAAGATGGAGAACAAAGGTAAAGTCGCAGTTAACCAAGGCTCTGTTTTTTTATTTTGTGGTGTTCATGTATGCATTATGTTGTGCTTGACTCCACAGCAGGGCGGATGGTGGGAATCCCAGTGATGCGATACCAGGCAGAAGATCAGTGAAGGCAGGTGGCAACCTACAGAGAGCAGGGCACAAAGATGATGGTTTAAGATTGTATGGTCCTATTAGGAACCCAGTGGGATGAACGATAGAGAGGGGCACCAAGAGGATGGCTTGAAATTGTATGGTCCTAGAAGGAACATAGTGGGATGAAAGATAGAGTGGGGCACAGAGAGGATGGCTTGAAATTGTATTGTCCTAGTATGAACATGGTGGGATGAAAGCTAGAGAGGGGCACATATAGGATGTCTTGAGATTGTTTGATCCTAGTAGGAACATAGTGGGATGAAAGATATAGAGGGGCACAGAGAGGATGGCTTGAAATTGTATGGTCCTAGAAGGAACATAGTGGGATGAACGATAGAGAGGGGCACCGACAGGATGGCTTCAAATTGTATGGTCCTAGTAGGAACCTAGTGGGATGAACGATAGAGAGGGGCACCAAGAGGATGGCTTGAAATTGTATGGTCCTAGAAGGAACATAGTGTGGTGAATGATAGAAATGGGCACAGAGATAATGCTTGAGATTTTATGGCCCTAGTGGGAACATAGTAGAATGTATTAATTGCAAGATAGAGAGAAGCACAGAGAGGATTGCTTGAGATTGTATGGTCCTAGAAGGAACCTAGTGGGATGAACGATCGAGAGGGGCACCGAGAGGATGGCTTGAACTTGTATGGTCATAGAAGGAACATAGTGGGATGAACGATAGAGAGGGGTACCGAGAGGATGGCTTGAGATTGTATGGTCCTAGTAGGAACCTAGCGGGATGAAAGATAGAGAGGGGCACAGCGAGGATGGCTTGAGATTGTATGTTTCTTGTAGGAACCTAGCGGGATGAAAGATAGAGAGGGGCACAGAGAGGATTATTTGGGATTGTATGGTCCTAGAAGGAACATAGTGGGATGAACGATAGAGAGGGGCACCGAGAGGATGACTTGCGATTGTATGGTCCTAGAAGGAACATAGTGGGATGAACGATAGAGAGGGGCACAGAGAGGATGGCTTGAAATTGTATGGTCCTAGTAGGAACCTACTAGGATGAAAGATAGAGGGGGGCACAAGGAGGATAACTTGCGGTTGTATGGTCCTAGTAGGAACATAGTGGAACGCATACATTGAAAGATAGAGAGGGGCACAGAGAGGATGGCTTGAGATTGTATGGTCCTAGTAGGAACCTAGTGGGATGAACAATAAAGAGGGGCACCGAGAGGATGGTTTGAAATTGTATGGTCCTAAAAGGAACAAAGTAGGATGAACGATAGAGAGGAGCACCGAGAGGATGGCTTGAAATTGTATGGTCCTAGTAGGAACCTAGTGGGATGAACAATAGAGGGGGCACCGAGAGGATGGCTTGCGATGTATGGTCCTAGTAGGAGCATAGTGCAATGCATACACTGAAAGACAGAAAGGGGCACAGAGAGGAAGGCCTGAGATTGTATGGTCCTAGTAGGAACCTAGTGGGATGAAAGATAGAGAGGGGCACCGAGAGGATGGCTTGAGATTGTATGGCCCTAGTCTGAACCTAGTGGGATGTAGTCGTTGAAAGATAGCGAGGGACACAGAGAGGATGGCTTGAGATTGTATGGCCCCAGTAGGAACCTAGTGGGATGAAAGACAGAGAGGAGCACAGAGAGGATGGCTTGAAATTGTATGGTCCTAGTAGGAACCTGGTGGGATGAAAGATAGAGAGGCGCACAGAAAGGATGGCTTGGGATTGTATGGCACTAGTAGGAACCTAGTGGGATATATTCATAGAAAGATAGAGAGGGGCACAGAGAGGATGGCTTGAGATTGTATGGTCCTAGTAGGAACCTAGTTGGATGAAAGATAGAGAGGAGCACAGAGAGGATGGCTTGGGATTGTATGGTCCTAGTAGGAACCTAGTGGGATGAAAGATAGAGAGGAGCACATAGAGGATGGCTTGAGATTGTATATTTCTATTAGGCACATAGTGGGATGTATAGATTGAAAGACATAGAGGGGCACAGAGAGGATGGCTTGTGATTGTATGGTCCTAGTAGGAACCTAGTGCGATGAAAGATAGAGAGGGGCACAGAGAGGATGGCTTGGGAATGTATATTTCTAGTAGGCACATAGTGGGATGTATAGATTGAACGACATAGAGGGGCACAGAGAAGATGGCTTGGGATTGTATGGTCCTAGTAGGAACCTAGTGGGATGAAAGATAGAGAGGGGCACAGAGAAGATGGCTTGGGATTGTATGGTCCTAGTAGGAACCTTGTGGGATGAAAGATAGAGAGGAGCACAGAGAGGATGGCTTGAGATTGTATATTTCTAGTAGGCACATAGTGGGATGTATAGATTGAAAGACATAGAGGGGCACAGAGAAGATGGCTTGGGATTGTATGGTCCTAGTAGGAACCTAGTGGGATGAAAGATAGAGAGGGGCACAGAAAGGATGGTTTGGGATTGTATGGCACTAGTAGGAACCTAGTGGGGTATATTCATTGAAAGATAGAGAGGGGCACAGAGAGGATGGCTTGAGATTGTATGGTCCTAGTAGGAACCTAGTTGGATGAAAGATAGAGAGGGGCACAGAGAAGATGGCTTGGGATTGTATGGTCCTAGTAGGAAACTAGTGGGATGAAAGATAGAGAGGGGCACAGAAAGGATGGCTTGGGATTGTATGGCACTAGTAGGAACCTAGTGGGATATATTCATTGAAAGATAGAGAGGGGCACAGAGAGGATGGCTTGAGATTGTATGGTCCTAGTAGGAACCTAGTTGGATGAAAGATAGAGAGGAGCACAGAGAGGATGGCTTGGGATTGTATGGTCCTAGTAGGAACCTAGTGGGATGAAAGATAGAGAGGAGCACAGAGAGGATGGCTTGAGATTGTATATTTCTATTAGGCACATAGTGGGATGTATAGATTGAAAGACATAGAGGGGCACAGAGAGGATGGCTTGTGATTGTATGGTCCTAGTAGGAACCTAGTGCGATGAAAGATAGAGAGGGGCACAGAGAGGATGGCTTGGGAATGTATATTTCTAGTAGGCACATAGTGGGATGTATAGATTGAACGACATAGAGGGGCACAGAGAAGATGGCTTGGGATTGTATGGTCCTAGTAGGAACCTAGTGGGATGAAAGATAGAGAGGGGCACAGAGAAGATGGCTTGGGATTGTATGGTCCTAGTAGGAACCTTGTGGGATGAAAGATAGAGAGGAGCACAGAGAGGATGGCTTGAGATTGTATATTTCTAGTAGGCACATAGTGGGATGTATAGATTGAAAGACATAGAGGGGCAAAGAGAAGATGGCTTGGGATTGTATGGTCCTAGTAGGAACCTAGTGGGATGAAAGATAGAGAGGGGCACAGAGAAGATGGCTTGGGATTGTATGGTCCTAGTAGGAACCTAGTGGGATGAAAGATAGAGAGGGGCACAGAGAAGATGGCTTGGGATTGTATGGTCCTAGTAGGAACCTTTTGGGATGAAAGATAGAGAGGAGCACAGAGAGGATAGCTTGAGATTGTATATTTCTAGTAGGCACATAGTGGGATGTATAGATTGAAAGACATAGAGGGGCACAGAGAAGATGGCTTGGGATTGTATGGTCGGAGTAGGAACCTAGTGGGATGAAAGGTAGAGAGGGGCACAGAGAAGATGGCTTGGGATTGTATGGTCCTAGTTGGAACATAGTGGGATTTATAGATTGAAAGATAGAGAGGGGGTCAGCCTGCAGTTAGAGTTGAACACCAGAAGAAGGAATTTAAAGAGTGACATATATTGTATAGTGTCCCGGCCTGTTCAGTCAATGTGCAGAGGTGAGCGAAGAGCAAGGGGAGACACTCATCCCTGGAGGTTCTCCTTGCCCCTAATCTTGCTCGATGGAAAGAGTGTCCAACGTCGGTTGGCTCCACCTGTTCTTATGCCCATCTCTCCTGCCAGCCACGTTCCTGGCGTTCATGGCATGACACCAACTGTACTCTGCTGCTCACTGCACCGTCTGGAAACTCCCATGGCCATGCCTCCAAGCGGGCATTCAGGAAACAGAGGACACATTCACTGACCGGTGTTCCTATAAAGGCACCTACTGCCTCATTACAGAGGGAGACAATCAGAACGCCTTCCCAAGTCTAGGAAAGGCCCGAACTTCTTCACGAACCCCACTTCATCTTAAGAGCAAATATGTACAAATAAAGAAACAAAGAGCGAAATCCATGCACTGTTCCTAATTTAACACAGGCATGAGCCACCTAGCTAAAGGATGTAAGGCTTTTCAATATATCAAGCGCACACAGGTGTGGCAGGCTGGCATGAAAGATATCAGTTTAATTCTTTAAATATCCAGCTTAATAATAATGGAATTTGGACATCTGCTAAAAAAAACATCCATTTATCCTGAACGGAGAGCATAATATGAAAAGAGCCGGACCCTCACGCGTGGATTAATGCCGGCGCGTTTTATGGGGTTTTCAGAAAGGTAGTGCTATTAAACAAAGACATTATGTAAATTAAAAGCAATGCAATATATAATCCTGGAGATAAAATCCAGCGCGCTTTATTACAATGCAACACAATGAGTTATGTCCCATAAAGGGGAAAAAAACCACTGCTAATACACCGATGCTGAAGCTTGATTGGAGTGCGTTGGAGGTATATAGAAAATAAATCATTCATCCATTTCAAGGCCTGCATAGAAATACAGTTGTTTCGAATTCTTCAAAATGCAAATGCAGATATCAGGAAAATGTGCTCAGAGATAAAGAAAGGACGCTTTCTACAGAGGAAAGTGTCCAGAACACGCCAACTCCACAGTGATAATGGTGCAGGCACAGAAGTGAGCGACAAGGCATGCCTTTGCCTGCTCCTGCTGTTACCGTAATGCAGAAATCTGTGCTGTTGCTATCATGATCGAAGGCACGGATTATCCATTAACAATGACTGCACAGGAAACGCCCCCCCCCATGCTGCCATCATAGATGCCAACCCGCCCGCTCCCGCACCCCTCCTGTGGGATGCTGACCCAGTCCTGTGGTTTGCTTTCCCTCTGCATTCTGGATCCCACAATCCTGCATTTCTAAAGGGAAAAACATGCATCGAATTATACAGGATTGAACAAGCCTCCCCCGAATTGAATGGGGCAAGTTGGCATATATGCCAGACCCCAAACTATGCAAAAAGCGACTAATATTGAGGCTGAATTGAGCGGATTTTAAATTAACATAACAGGCGTATTTGTAAAACGCACGTTCACCTCCAAGGGCCATCTTGGCGCTAATAACAGGTGTTTTATGTTACCAAACTTAATGGCACTAATTTTATCAACCTCGGAAGGATGAAGGGTTGAGTGGACCTGCCTGTATTCGAACCTGTGACCAGGAGGTCAAACACAGGCCCCTGTAGTGGATGCATTAGTCCACTGAGCCACAGAAATTGGCAGTGGTGACCAAAAAAAGTTGAGCAAAATGTCTAGTGAATGAATCTCACGAAAATCACCACAAAAAGATTAAAGCAAATATGCTGTGTGCAAACCGTCAGTGTCATCCTATTAAATGGACAAGAAAAGGAAGGGCAGCCAACTAAAAGCAAATCATGTGCCTGAATGTGCCCAACGCGGCGGCAAATCAGACACTTCTATCAACAGATCCCAACAGGGTGACAAATCAGACACTTCTATCAACAGATCCCAACAGGGCGGCAAATCACACACTTCTATCAACATCTGTGGTAGCTCATATCAAAACAGGAAAGTTATGCAGGGTTCGAAATCAGGGCGTAGAGTCAGGCAGCCATCAGTGGTTCGGAAGTCACCACCCTCCCCAGAATTGGATTTGATAGTTATGTGCTTAACGACAGTTTATGGTCCTTGTCTGGTTGCCACTATAAGCCTCTCCAAGCCAACGGTACCCAGTCCGTTCTTTACCAGGCTGGCCCAAGGATGGGCCGCTGATGTTACCTTTCAGCTCAGTGCTGGCCAATGCTTTAGGTATTTGAGAGCCTACAATTAGAAGCTTCACTAATGTGTTGATGGTACCTCTGAAGATCCAGCAAACCCTGCTAGAAGCAGATTCTCGGACAGGCATCGCCCGGAGATGGGCAGTGAATGGCTTGGGAGAGTCCCCTCTGTTCTCAGATTAGCTTGCCTACCAGCCAATTAGAAAAGGCGCTATCAAGGGTTCGGAGGGTCAGTAGTTTCTGGGCCACAGGTTGAGGACCTCCAAAATTGGGAGGTAGACACATAGGATAGAAGGCGTATGCTATCGACATTGGGCTATGCGACCAGACATATGTACGACTGAAGCTTGGTGCTCTGAAGCTCTGTGAATACGCCAAGACTAACGATTTAATTAATATACATAAAACCAAATTCATGTGCATTAAGTCAAGAATTGATATTCCTGTGACCATCCCTACCCTGATAGGCTCTATTGATCGGGTAACTTCTGATACCTATCATTACGGTGGTGTGTGCCGGGCTGATCGCAAAGCATCCCGGTGCAAACCATAAGATTAGAGTTAGGGTTAACTTCTATACATACTTGAGTGCTAACCAACCATGGGATGATATATATCAAAACCAGTGTGCCCTTTATTGAACGTGATGGCAAAAGCATTGATTAGTACTCATAGATACTCTGCAGGTGCATTTCGGAACATTCATGAAGTATATTTTGCCACCAGAGGATGGGTGCATGACTCCAATAAGGACTTTTATATATTAGAAAACGAATTCACAGATAAAGCTAGGGGTTTATAGTCATTCCATCGACAGCCAAAGCATCGAATGCTATACCATCTAAAAAAAAAAAAAATCTAAAAAAAGCCTCTAATGCATTTAAACAATAATAATAATTTAAGGGGGGTCCCCCCAGAACTCCCCTTTTTTAACATTTAAAACCCATTTTTATTAAACTAAATCCTTTACCATCTAAAAAAAATGCATTATATGCTTTTATTTAGATGGTTTAGCTGTCGATGCTTTGGTTGTCGATGCAATGACCGGATACCAAAGCAGCTAGGAGCTACAATTGGATAAATGCACACAAGCATTTGTATAATTTGAAAAGCTACATACATTTTGTGCATTTGGAGCACAGGTTCCTTACGCTACAACCTTACCTTTCACAATTGCCCTCTCCCCAATATCGAAGATATTTTATGTTGTTACATTTGGGAAAATTACCCACTTTGCCGGTATGTGGAGCCTGCAAGGGTGTGGCGATGGAGAATAGGTTTTGTTGGCTGAGTAACCTTCTGGGCGAATCTAAAAAAAATTGACATGTTTAACATCTTGTGAAAGCCTGCAAGTATGGTATACTGAGATTGTGGGATGTTTTGCACAGTATAGAGCATCTAAGGACTGAATGAATGTGGATGTGGTGCCTGTCGGGTTCATGCACATCGCTAACATTCGCCATGATCATATTTTAGCTAAGAATCGAGATGACATGAAACTAGTGTGAAATGTTTGGGGCAGTTGCAGGATCTGGTGGTTGACCAGGTCAAAAGCCGCAGATAGGTCTAGGAGGAGGAGCAGGGCAGACTTGCCTTTGTCCCTGATCTCACCTAATTGATTTTTTTAATCGAGCAGGGCAGATTCGGTGCCGTGCCTTGGGCGGATACCAGATTGACGCATCCCTAGGATGTGATTGTCCTCAAGGAACTGCTGAGCTTGCAGGTAGGCAGCTTGGACCTAGATTTTTAGGGGCAAGGGGACAGTGGTGGTGAACGGCCTGTAGTTTTTGGCAATGGCTGGGTCCAGGGATGTTTTTTCACAAGAGGGAGTACCCAAGCTTCTTTGAGGCTAGCTGGAACAAAACTTTGGTGAAAGAAGTGTTTATGATGGTGGTGATGATGGGCGTGAGTTTGTCAGCACAGTCTTTGACGAGGAGTGTAGGGAATATGTCACCTTTGCATTTTGAGGGTTGTAGGCTATTAATCAGTTTGGTGGCATCGGTTTCAGAGAGGTCTCTGAAGACAAACTAAATGGTATGGGACGTGGGGGTTGTGGGAGAGCAGTTGTTGCTCGGGGACATCAGTTCTATATTGAAAGTCACTTGTTGAGATAGCATCTTCTTATTCAAGGTGTCAATTTTGCCTAGAAGTGCCTCTTGAATACTAGAACACCAGATCTTGTCTTTAGTGATGGTTTTGGGAGGCGCTCCAGGGGACTCAAGTTCTCTGTATATGGAGAAGATTTCTTTAGCTTCTGATTTGGCATTGCTGATTCTAGTGTTGAAGGAGTTAGCCTTAGCAGTGATTATGGCTAATTTGTATTGTTTAGATGCTTTAGTAAAGCTCTGCTTTGTAGAGATGGTGGGTTCCTTTAAACAAGTTAACTGTGCTTGTCATTTCAGGGTGCGTAATCCTAACAGGTCAGGGGGAAACCATGAATTGGAGTGTCTGACCATTTTTGCTTTGTGAGGTACTAGCAGGGCTAAAGTGTTAAGTGCCTTAGAGAGTATTGAGGTGTTGTTATCCACTAGTGAGATAGTATCGGCGGTGAAGGGAGCCTGAAGCAGGGGAGTGTTGATCACGGGTAGGATATTGTCTCTCGGGAGCTTCCGCGAGTTTCTTGTTACAGCAGGGGGAAGTGGGTTAGGTGGTGCTGTGGGCTTGTTTTGCTCTGTGATAGAGAAGTTTATAATATGGTGGTCAGACCATGGACAGGGTGTTTTGACGCTTGTGGTGATTAGACAGTGTGGTCTGTGATCCAGTCCAGTGTGCAGCCTTTATTGTGTGTGGGGTTAGTGATACGTTGAGTGAAGCCCAGTGTGTTGAGTGTGTCAGAAAATGATTTAGATGGTAGATCATTGGAGACGTGGAGGCCCATGTTGATGTCTCCTAGCAGGATTATTTTTGTGGAAGCATTTAGGTTGTCCTGGAGAATATGAAATATGTTTTGCTCAAAGTTTGGAGAAGGGCCAGGAGGGCAATATATTAGGTTAATGGCGTTTGGGCAGGTAGGGGATGGTGAGAATGTGAGAGAGAGAAGGTCAGTGTTTCCATCAATGGATGTGTGAACTTGTGTGAGGGGAATGGATTCTCTTGCAATCATAGCAACTCCGCCTCTCCTGGAGGTGGGTTTGACATTCAGTAGGATGGGATATCCTGTGGGAATAGCTACGGTTAGGGCATGCTTCGTGAATCCAGCTCTCTGTGATGGCTAATGTGTTTATGTTGTTATTGGTGATGAGGTTGTGGATATCAAGTGCATGGGCAGGAAGGGATCGAGCGTTGATCAAGGTGCATGTAAGGAAAGGCTGAGGGTCAGCGTGCAAGGTGCCAGAAGCTTGATCAGGGGTAAGGGCTTGGATCTGAGAGCTGGGTGGGGAGGGGCGGGATCTGTCTGTAGTTGGGTTGCGCTTGTTTATGGGGAATGCTGAGGATATTGGTGCGGTCCTTGATGATGATGGGAGGAGGAGTGGAATAGATAGGGAAGGTGGATTGATGAGGAAGGTAATTTGAGGGGGGAACTGGAACTTTGAGTGAGGATTTAGTCTTCTGTTTCCGGCGTGTGATGCAATGGTGCCTAGTTGCAGGGTGAGAGGTGCATGAGATTCTGCTGTGTGCTAGTTTGGGAGAGGCGTCTGGGTAGTGTGAGTTGGGTTGTGCACGGCATATTAGTCCAATCTTGGAGGTGAGGAGTGGGGGTAACCCTGTGAATGTATTGCTGTTTGAGGGAGTTGTAGCTGGACAGAGAGTAACTTAAAGCGACTCACCTGAGTATAAACTGGTGCAAGACCTGAGGCGTGAGTTCTTAGTGTGCGTTTCTTAGGGTGTTGTTTGGGCTGCTGATTTGCAGAGGCACAATGTGGCTTTAAAATGTTTGTGGGGGTGCTTGCTACCTGCTGTGCTGGGTGGCGCAGGCATCAGACCATGGGAGGAGTTTATGATCGCTGTGGACAAGCAACAGTTAACGGAAGTCCTCCAGGTGTATTAGATAAGTGAGTGTGGGTGGTCGGCATCATATGATGGTCGCTGGTTGCTCTAGTGCTAGGAGGTGCATGGCATAAGGCATCCGTGTCTGGGGAGGGTTGAGCCTTGAGAAAAGGAGGAGCTGCTGGATGCGCATGTGCGAGCGTGCGGTGTTGTGGGGTTTGTAGTTTTTGCTCGAACAGTGCAGGGTGGCTCTTAACTGCTGAGGCCACTCGAGGAGCAGGGCAGGAGTATTCCAGTAAAGATCCGGCAGTAGCGTTGGGCTGCCTGTGAGGAGAAGCGTGTCCCCAATTTGAGAGGGAGCAGCGCTCAAGTGGACCAAACTTTGTAGCACGGCAGCTCCCCTTTGATTCGCTGGTTCAGCATCAAGTGAGAACACTGTCTTATGTTCAGCTTTGGTGTTAGTACATTGTGCTGTGCACGCTATCTCAGACTGTAGTATGGAACGGAGGGAATGGGTGGGGGGAGCGGGATAGCAATTTGCCGTAAAGGCATACGTGCAAAATGTTTTGGCGCGCATCATTTTGGGAGCAGGGTAGTCCCACAGTCTGTCAGCAAAGATAGGCGGATGGGCAACGGCGGGAGATCTACCAGATAGACATTTTAGTTAGCAGTATAGTGCGAAGCCAGTGTGCGAACATAATCGGGCCAGTCTCACCTCACCCAAACACACAACTCAAACATCCACCATAAGAACTGCCACAAACATGGCAGTCACTGGACGTTACCCTTCCGGACACAATAACCCCAGTGCGCACAATCCAAACACACCTAGAAAGCCGATTTGCACAGACGCCATTTTCTCCTGGTTCTAGAAGCACCAACAGAAAAGCACAACCTCTATCCTATTCCCTCACAAACCCACCCAACCCACTTTCTTACAGAACCATATGAGTGCCTGGAGACCATGCTAATGGTGCACAGTGTAAGTTAACTTAACGTAACATAACATGTGTACGATACTAATGAGAGGTGGCTTTTAATAATTATCTAAACCACCATACCAAAACCTACGTATGGCCTATATTTTCAGATTGTCCCGTTTGGAAGGTTATCATAATTATCATGGTTTTGGAACAGAGGTACAGATTTAATGCCATTTTCTGCACTGCTGTGACTTTCCTGTCACAGCAGCTGCCAAACAGTCCTCCTATGACCTCTGACCATGCTCTGTGTCACTGGAGAGCAGAAGCTTCAGATCAGGATAGTTATGTAGCAGGGCACAGGTGTACGTTATGCTTTTGGCATGAAGTTCAACGAAAGGGTGGTCTTGTTAGCAGACCACCCTTTCTGAGAAAGAATTTCTGGCATCCTTGTATTATTTAATAAAAATCAAAACAGTGAGGGCTTTTACTACCTTACCAGATGGCAATTCCACGCAATTGTTCAAGAGTAACCTTCGAAAATAGATTTGTGGTAGAAAGAAGGGCAATAACTCCAAAAGTTACTCTGAGGTCCAAATTAACTTGATGGGTGAGTACTGAATCTCTAACTGATGGCTGCTTCAGTAAATTATGCCTAAGACTGTGGAAGGCTTCTATAATAGGACAGATGTTTCCCTCATGTTTGACCTCAGACACAAAAAGCATTGGATGCTATGATCTGTCATACTAGAAAGAATTTGACTTACGCAAATTTGATTAAAGACTTTTGATATTTACCAACTGTTTGGCTATTGTCAACACCGATCAATGATTTGTTCTTTTTGCAGTGACACTCTTCACATTGATTCCCCCAGTACTGCAGAGGGGTCTGTGGTGGCATCTGGAAGGACTAGCATCCCTTCAAATCAGTTGTTTACCACAATTTAGGCAATAGTAAAGGAAACATGCAGGGCAGTGTGATAGACTCATAATGGCATGCTAAGGTTGATCAGGAGTGGGAAGGCCTGTATGGGATTAACTTGTCTGTATGACACATATTGAGCGTCAGGCATGTTAAAATCATCGTATATGGACACAGTCAGCGCTGGCCAATAGTCCGGCCCTTGCCGGATCCGAGATCCGGCATCAGATCTCTAGCCAGATCTCAGGATCCGGCTTGCCTCTCTCTCAGCCCTGGCATACAAACAAACGTGCTGGCCACTCTACGGTATGGAGTGGGGGGGAGGGGGGGTTAACAGAGCTGCACAGAGCACATTGGTGGCCACACAGCACATTAGTGGCATGCGTGTTCTTCTGTTTCCAACCCCCCCCTACCTATGTCACAGCAGGAGCCAAGGCAAACCCTCTGCGAACCTGGGGGCTCCCCTCAGTGATCTAATCTGCTCTGTGCGAGAGCCTTTGCACACAGTTCACTCGCACAGAGCAGACTAGATCTCTGAGGCGAGCCCCCGGGTTCGCCGAGGGTTTAAGACCCTGTGACAGAGCGAAAGCGCACTGTGCACAAAGAGCAGAATCCATTTGAAAAACTCAATGATCACCGAGCCCTGGGCTTCACGGGCTCTGTGACCACTGTCTTTCCGAAAATGAATTCTGGTATTTGTAGTTTTGGGGATGCCAAAATCCATTACATGTTCTGCTCAGAAAGATGGCTTGAAAAGTGCAAAAGCATTGAAGTGGGAAAATGGGAAAATACCCTCCCCCCATTCTCATCCAAACCATGGCCCAGGACATCGAGACCCAAGCACCCCCCGCGAGAGGAGTTCGACCCATTCACTTACTCACCAGACGGAAAGGTCCCCTGTGTCCATGGCCCACACACCCAGGGATAGCCTGCCCACTACCACATCCGGGAACCGCCGACGTCAGCCTCATGGACCAACTCGATAAGACAACAGCCACAAGCACCATCATCATTAGAGATGCCATGACGACATAGCCAACAGACAAGAACACATGTGCCACCATGCACACTGGTCACTCACACACCAACCCACATGAAGAACATACTCAGTGCTATGACGCAGAGGACCGATACACCCACAGACATGCATCGTTGTTATTTTCCACATAGGCCTCCTATAGCACCGCAGAAACGCAAGACGCCTGAAGAGCTTGTGTACATATGCTTGCAGATGCTTTCTCACTACCTATCCCTATGAAGACGCCACCCTATATATCTACAGCTGTTTGTGACACCCTGTTGCCCCTCACAACCCCCATACTGTGGATCATGTACCGCCACCCAGAAACTAGGCCAAGGTAGGCCGCAAAGCAAGAGTCCCCAGGCAGGAGCCTCTCAGACGAAAATCCTCCCAGACGAAAATGTAAAGCTCTGATCAAGCAGAATGAGCCCCAACGAGAGCTCACAGCCAAGGCCGCAATGTTGCCATTTACATGCCCGGGGTCGAGCGGCCCTGGCTCACGAGGACTTGATGTGAGTATGGCATGCCCAACCAGCAATGTAATGTTGTGCGGGAGGGGGGAGGAATTGTAACGAGGGTGGCGGGTGGTTGTTACAGTGTGTGGAAACTGATTTCGCCTAATAAGCGGCGATAGATGTGGGAGGTGTAGCGGGACAGGCACGAGGGCCGTCCGCTACAGTATCACAAAGTGGATTGTCTGGGGCTTCAAGCACCCATGTATGACTGGCAGATCGTGCGGATTGGTCTAGATCACGGACACCTGTATGAGGGCGGTGTGGCTTTCCTACGAATTGACGTTGTAGATCAATGAGTAGATGAGGATAAATACTAGTTGAGCGTTTTAGCTCGGTGGGTAGATGATGTTTTCCCGCAGGAGGTAGCTAGATTGTTTCCCGAGTGGGGAAGATAATTGGCTGATTAAGCTCCCCTGGAGAGGGGGCGTATCACACGCGAGGCGACGCAGTGGACGCAGTCTGATTATAATAGATAATTGATTGTTGATTACTCCACTCCAGACATAGTGGGAAGACAGCTGTGGGGTTAACGGGGAATAAAAATGTCAAGGATAGCGCGCGTTCATTGGTTCTGAAATTGTACGTACTGGTAATATCTTGTAGAGGAGGAGGAGCTAAGTTGAAGGTGTGCCAAGTATAGGCGGCACAGGAAGGTGGGGCAGCTCAAAGGCACGACACGCAGTGCACGTAGCCGCAGGGGGCTTTGTGCGCCACGGCCAAAGGGGGCCATAGTTGCAATATCGGGAAGAAAGAACAGCAAAAGCAAAGCATTGTAAAATTGAAATTGCCTTCCTTTCCAGCGGACAGTCGGAAGTCCCCAGCTTACAGGGCCAGATAAAAGGTGGACGTTGAGAAAAGTGAAATTGTAACATGGGCACGTACTATGGGTCGGGGGTAGGAGCAGGGTTGGGGCTCAGAGCAAGCGCTTTAACTACACCACTCCAGCACATCTGCGTGACATTGTCAGCGCACAAAGAGAAAATGATCAAATACAGCATTGAATGGACACAAGCAACAGACAACAAAATAAGGGTACTGTGGCCGCCCAATGGCAGCTTCGACACGTTTACCCAACACTACCTACTGACATATCTACATAATACATACAAAGGGAAAAAGTTAGCAAACCATTTAGAGGTTGTTGATCTCTGGAAGATGTTCCATGGAGGTACACCAGGAGCCCTGGGAATATTCGCAGTACAGGGGGTAAAGGAGGAGAAGGGGATAAGGGAGGAGAAGGAGGTAAAAGAGGAGAAGGGAACAGGAGGGGGCGGGGGTACGGCACACAAAAACTCACCCAGCACTGAAGAAAGTGAGGAGGAGGCAGAAGGATCATTTGCAGTAGCAGAGGCAAGGGTGAAAAAGGAAGGGGCAGGGGACGTGCCAATGGCTAAGGTAGTAAAAAAGGAGGAGGGAGGATTGTATCCAATAACAGAACTAACAGAAGCTGCCCAACAGCAACTAAAGGCCACTGAGGGGTACTCAAACCCCACATACAGCCCTCCACCATACGCACCAACAGATAGCTACTAAAAGGGGGTGGTATCAATGGGCACGGCAGATATAAGCAAAATGCAGGCAGGCACGGGGGCAGGGAAGAGGGTCCTGGGGGACTTCGCAAACATAGGGCCAGATGAATGGATAGCAGTACAGGTGTTTCTGAAACTCCGGGGGACATTGACAGGGGAAGAGGAGGACGCAGTGAGGAAGGCAAGAAAGGAAGAGATGGACGACGTACAGACAAGGCACGAGGTAAGTAATGAGAGAGAAGGGCGACTTTCACAAGAAGAGGAAGAGATGCTGCAGGAAAGGTTGGCAGAATTGAGGGAAGTACGAAGCGCACTGATTAGACAGTTTGAGTAGGAAACACAGGAAAGAAAGGAAGAGAAGAAAGCAAATAAGGAGGAGAAGGCGAGGATGAAGGAACAAACAGAAGAAAGGAAGAAGGAATAAGCGTGCATACGGGCAAAAGCTGAAAGAGTGGCACGCGTGGAGCAATGGGAGATGAGAAGGAAAGAGGAGGAGCGGGAAGAAAATGACAGGGAAATGGGATTGTGGAAAAAGAAGATTATATCAGAAAGTGCGTGGAAATATGAAAAAGGAAAGGTAATAGAGAGCATATTAAAAAGGAAAGGGGGCATATGGTGGAGAAAGGAAGAAGAGGAGAGGATACTGGCAAAGGTGAGCGAAGAAGTAATGGAAGAACTTTGCAGGAAACAAGCGGAAATAGGTGGCGAGGTAGTACAGAAGAAGAATGAGGAACGGGGAGAGAGGAGAGTGGAGCATGGAGTGAAAAAGTATACAAGCCAGGATAAGGAGGTTGCGACAACATCAACACAGGGGGCTGCGGTCAAAGGAGGTGAGTACACAGACATAGACCTAATTGATTTAAGGACATTGACAGTGGGGGGGAAACGCACAGAATGGGGATTGACATTTCAAGATGGATTTTGCAGCGAGGAAGAGGAAGGGTCATGCGAAGATAGGAGAGATGGAAACAGAGAAAGTTTAGATAAACTGTACATAACACGCACTAACTGCGGTTCACCATGGGCATGCGAGACAAGGGCATGCCAGGCACCGGGAGAACAACACACAGAGGAAATGAGAAGGAGAGAAGTGAACAGAAAAACACCACGACCATTAACACCAACACCTGTACACACCCCATATTTATTTATTTATTTGGATTTGTATAGCACACATCTGCCCAGGGGCATCGTGGCGCTGAAGGCAATCTTAACTTGTTACAGGCATACATGGTATATCTATAGAAAAACAGTGCAGAACATGTTAGCATATATACATACAATTGTGCTTATATACATACAGTTGTGAAAATACAGTAGGATAGGTAAGGTGGGGTGGAGTTAGTTAAACAACGTGGTTTTGAGTAGTCTGCGGAAGATATGGTATGAGTTTTCGAGCCTGAGCGCGGTGGGGAGTGTGTTCCAATTTTTGGGTGCTAGGTGTTGAAAGCTCGACCCCCCGGCTTTGCTTCTTTTAAATGTGGGTACGTAGGTCTGATTGGTCATGTGTGACCTAGTGGGTCTAGTGGATGTGTTAAGGGTGATTCTTTCGGAAAGATAGGGTGGAGCCTTTGCGGAAAGGCATCTGTGGGTGATGGCCATGTATTTGAATAGTATCCGTTCTTTTATTGGTAACCAGTGGGCTTCTTTTCTGGCTTGGGAGATGTGCTCCCTTTTGGGGATGCTTAGGGCTGCTCTTAGGGCATTGTTCTGTGTGACTTGCATTTTTTAAAAGTTTTGTACAGATGTGCCCAGGAAGAGGGCATTGCAATAGTCCAATTTGGTACCTACTGTGGCTCTTGCTACGGCCAGGCAGTTTTTAGTGGATAGGAAGGGTTTAACGGTGTTGATTATCTTAGTGGTGAGTGCGGCAGAGGAAGCTATGGCATTGACTTGCCGTGTTATGGAGAGAGTGGAGTCAAGGTATACTCCTAGAGTTTTTACTGCAGTGGAGACTGTGATGGTGGAGTTATCTATGTTGAAGGATTTGTAGTGCGGTGGGGGTTTGTTTAGTATTTCTTTGGTGCCAACTAGTAGGATCTCTGTTTTGTCCCCGTTTAGGCAGAGGCCGTTGGCTGCCATCCAGGTTCCGATGGCTGTATAGATCTTGGTTAGTGCCACTGTGTCTTGTTCATAGACCCCTGTGAGAGGGAGCAGGACTTGCGTGTCGTCAGCATAATTGGTATATGCTATGTGACGACGGTCCAAGTCATTGAACAGTGGGAGGGTGAAGAGGTTGTATAGGGTGGGTGCAGTGCAGGACCCTTGTGGGACACCACAGTAGATGGTGGTGGGGGTAGCGCTCGCAGAGTCTGAAAAGACTTTCATAAGTCGACCCTCGAGAAATGATTTGACCAAGGAGATGGCTTCTGGCGAGAAGTGGGCTTCATTTTTGAGTTGCGTGCCTCAAATATCATGATTGACCAGGTCGAACGTGGCAGATAGGTCTAGCAGGAGCAGGAGTGCAGGTTTGCCTTTGTCCATGATGTCATTTAGTTGGATTTTGAGATCTAGTAGGGCCGATTCGGTCCCATGTCCCGGGCGGAAACCCGATTGCCTTTATCCTAGCATGCGGTTTTCTTCCAGGTATTGCTGTATTTACGTGTAGGCAACTTTGTCGAGGATCTTGAGCAGGAAGGGAACGGTTGTGATGGATCTATATTTGTTGGCGTTTTCGGGATCTAGAGTGGGTTTTTTGAGAAGAGAGCACACCCAAGCTTGTAGGCTGGTTGGGACTGAGTTTGTGTTGAAGGATGCATTGATGAAAGTTTTAAGAAATGGTGCTAGTGTTTCTATGCAGTCTTTAACTAGTTTGGCGGGGCAGGCGTGGCCTTTACAGTTAGAAGGTTTGATTCTGTTAACGATATCGATTACCTCTTTTTCTGAGACTTCTCTGAATTTGAATAGAGTAAAGATATTTGTCTTTATGTTCTCAGTCACAGTTTCCATATGGGATGCTGATAGGATGTGCTGAGTGAGATTTTTGTGATGGTCTAGGATTTTAGCTTGGAGGAGTTTGATTTTGTTTATGAGGGCGGACTGTATGGTGTTACACCAAGCTCGGTCCTTAACAACTTCTTGAGACTTAGTAGCCGGTGTGGATAGTTCGCTGAAGATGGCAAAAAGCTCTTTGGATTCTGAGGTGGCGTTGGAGATTCTTTCGTTGTAGGACGCGGATTTGGCTGCTATGATACTTTTTTGTGTTGGGTGGCCAGTGATTTTTGTAGGAGGATAGCGAGGATGAGTTGGGCGCACTTTGGCATAAGTTTAGGGCTTTGGTTTTTTGGTTCGTAATTCTTTTAGTTCTGCTGAGAACCAGGTATTGGAGTGTCTGGTATTTTTTGTTTTTTTCTTTTGTAGAGGGGCGATGATATCTATGGCAGTGCTAATGGTGGATTTGTAGATATCCGCCAGTGCAGCTGGGTCAGATGTGGCAGGGAGGTTAGTAGTGAGGGTGTCTAGGTAGGGTGAGATATTTTCTTTGGTGATGCTCTTGGCACTTCTGGCTAGGGCTGGAGGTGCTGGCTTGAGTTTTTTTACAGAGTTGTTAGGTGTAGGGATGAGGAAAAGAATGAGAAAGTGGTCGGACCATGGGGTAGGAGTGATGGAGCTGATGTCGATGCCACAGTTGTGGTCAGCTATCCAATCAAGAGTACGTCCTTTGTTGTGGGTAGGATTGAGTACTTTTTGTTCAAAGCCCATTTCTCGGAGAGCTTGTGCTAGTGTGGTGGAGGGTCTATCTTTCTGGTCGTGGTGTCCCAGGTTAAGGTCTCCTAGAAAAATAGTTTTGGTAGTTGTTTTAAGGTTTTCACCTAGTAGATGTGAGAGGTTGTCCTGAAAGTCCTGTATTGGGCCTGGTGGGCGGTATACTAGATTGAGGGTGATGGTGGTATTGGGAGAGAGTGCGATCTTGGCAGATAGAGAGTCTACATTCTCCCCTAATTTTGAGGAAAGTTGTCTTATTTCTAATATGAGGGTACACCCCCACCTGTGGACACTGTTCTGTCCTGTCTAAGGATGGAATAGCCTGATGGGATGGCTAGGGAGATGGCAGGACCGGCGGCATTGTGTAGCCAGGTTTCGGTGATGGCGAGAATGTCAAGGTCGAGGTTGGTAAGAAGGTCATGAATTTCAGTTGCGTGGGCAGGGAGGGATCTGGCATTAATTAATGCGCATTGTAAGTCGGGGCGTGGCAGTGGGGGTGGGGTGGTATTCTGCCCTTTGGCTGCCTTCTTGGTAGAGGCCAGTTTGTGGTGTTCTGAGGTTGGTTTGTTTTCAGTTTTGGCTGGTTGGGTTTGTGGTGAGGATCTGGAGCGGAGGCCTAATATTTGATTTCTAGAGTTAGTAGCTCTAGGGCACGTCGAGGGTGTGTTGGGTTTGTGATCAGTGGGTTTGGTGAAGAAGGATAGAAGGAAGGGCGTAGGGGGGATGAGTGCGGAGGGTGGGGGTGTGATGTTAGGCATGATGGGTGGGCGTAGGGCAGCGAACAGCTATCAATCAATATTGGCTAGGTAAAGGCAACACAAAGGCTAAGTCTAGCAACACAATGGCTAAGTCTGGCAACACAGTGGCTAAGTCTGGCAACACAATGGCTAAGTCTGGCAACACAATGGCTAAGTCTGGCAACACAGTGGCTAACTCTGGCAACACAATGGGCCTCATTATGACCCAGGCGTTAAGGGTTAACGCCGTCGTTAACCCTTAACGCCTATTCTGATTTTAACGGCAGCTCTTAGCAGCCGTTAAAATCCATGGCGCTAACCTGCCATGATGATAATTACACCACCGTAATTTACGGTGGCGTAATTAGCGCCTTCCCCACTCCCATTATGCCCTATGGGGCAAAAATGGGAATGGGGAAGGGAAAATGGGAAATGGGGATTTACCGCCCCACTCACCTTGGAATGGGGTGGTAAATCCGCCATCCACCATGGTGTAAACGTAGTTTACACCATGGTGGTAAAGTTGGCGCAATTAGCGCCTGGGTCGTAATGACCCCCAATGGCTAAGTCTGGCAACACAATGGCTAAGTCTGGCAACACAGTGGCTAAGTCTGGCAACACAGTGGCTAAGTCTGGCAACACAATGGCTAAGTCTGGCAACACAATGGCTAAGTCTGGCAACACAGTGGATCGTTATAGGCAAGATAATAGCTAGGTAGAAGCAGCCGGGCTACCCATGAAATTATCAAGCATGCTCACTGCGAGAGTGATAAGCATGTGCAGGGCATAGTGCCGTGCTTACAGTAACAGGTGCTATGTAGCAGGCAAATGTCTGAATAGTTAGATGCTAGGGCCATGAATACAAAGTCAGTGGCTGAGCAGAGATCTGAAGAGTGTTACCTTGGTATTGGCTAGCGTGGGTTGGTGTAGCTCAAGCAGGGGTTCTGGCAAGCGGCATGACGGCTGGTGACAGGCTGAGGATAGGTGCTGGCCTTGTCTCCTCGGGCCTTGCTTGACGTGGGCCAGCTTCGCCTGCCGGCTCACGAGATAGGCTGCAGAAGAAGGCCTGAGAGCCAATCGGTGTGATCAGGGGGAGCCTTGGGCTACTGGAACAACAAAGGATATTTGTTGCGGTGGGCGGCCATCTTTGAATGCTTTTTGCCTCGTGTTAGGCAATGGTGTCCTCTGCCAAGGCGCTGTGGATGCACACCAGTGCAAGGCAGTGGAGCTTGGGGCAGAAGGCAGGGTGCTATTAAGCACTATGGGGCAAATTAGAGACAAACGTTGTTGGGGATCCGACGCACGTTGTGGAGTGCGTTATTTCGTAGGATTGCATCCGCAATCTTCAGGACGCTTACCGCAGCGTCTGGATGGCATCAGACTGCCTCACTGCTCCTGCAGTGGTCCGGGGAGCACCTGCTCCATAGAGGGCTGCTTCAACAGACTTAGGGACCTCCCAGGACGCAAGCAGGAAGAGCGAGCAGACACACCCATGATGGGACAGGAGGGTAACAGGAGGGGAAGGAAGAGCATGGGAAGTGATAGCGCGAAATACTGTAACATTGACAGTATAGAAGAGTTGCCTAGCATAGAAGATGATGAATACACACAGTGAGGGAGTACCATTTAATGCCACTACTGGAGAGGGGGGATAAAGGCCAGAATATGTCCCATGGAAACATGCAGAAAAGAAAATATTAAATGCAGACTTCCATCTATGAGTGGAGGAGCAGGAAATGGATATATGAAATGGAAAAACACACTGCGGGTCAAAAGTAAGTGGTGGGTGATGTAAAGGGGTGTTAGGAGGTGTTTAGACTTACATCATTGTGTTTATACTTACATCATTTCAGCTGCTGCCATGTAACCTAGTTACCAAAGAATCTTTGTTGTTATGATTAAGCAAGGGTTCCAGATTCGAGCAGCAGAGAGAGAATTGAGAGCAGGAGGACAGCCCACAGCTGGGGGCCTTTCTCTTGGATGAACTAACTAAATAAATCCTCACTAAAGACAAGGATTGCAGTGAAGTGTGGTCATTTACTTATTGACATTGGCGACGAGGACTGGGCCAAGGGGAAAAGGCCCCCAGCAGCAGCAATATTGATTACAGTTTGGATGCAACCGGACGGAGCGGCACACTACATGTGTAAAAGCAGGCGAGAAACACGGCCATTCTCCTGGAGCGGAGTAAACCAGTAAGGTGTATCCTGGAGCGGAGTACGAATTCTGAGGAAGAAGTCAGTGCCTGGGAGTGAAGTGAACCACGAAGGAATCCTGGAGCAGAGCACGAATACTGAGGAGGTTGATTTGAGGTTTGTGATTTGCAACTACGAGAGACTGCGCTGACAACACCAGCAGAGGTCCCACCTGAGGTCACTCACTGTTTGGTTTGCCATTGCCTTGATTACTCACTGTCTTGCCGTTACACACACGGCTGCGGCTTGCAGTTGTTTATCTTTGAATGGAACCCGGCTGTCAGGTGAACGAATAGTCGACCAAGCGAGCGAGGAATTCTTGGAATGTTGCAGCCTGGGGTCACGTCAGCACGCAAGTAGACCAAGGGACGTGGAAACGTGGCGGCCATTTTTACGTCGTGTCAATAATACGTTTCGAACAAACGAGACTGTCGAGTACTTTGACACACAGCAACTGGTTGTGCAGTTGGACGCCGGACCTGGAACGGTGGATCACACAGGAATCTACCTGGTGGGTGCACACCTTGTAAAATTAAGTACAGTTGAGTGACATTGTGGCTGTGCAGGGTTTGTTGTCTGGGCGTGACATTCTTTAATTCACAGCATGGCAAATGTCCCAGCCCCAGTTTTCTTCCTTCCTACACCAGGTGAGCCTAGAGTGCGTTGGATAGAGTGGAAGGAGGGATTTCAAAAATATGCACTGGCAGCATTTGGACCCAACTTCTCCAATGAGCGCAAGGAGGCGCTCCTATTTCGCTGTTTAGGCGCCGCAGGGCAGGAAGTGGTCAAAAAACTACCAGAACCTCCAGACATTCCTGATGGGGGGCCATATGAGAAAACATTAGCAAAATTAGACAAACACTACTGTGTTGAAGAGAATATAATTCTTGAAAGGTACAAATTTGCTACGAGAGCTCAGAAAACTGGAGAGAGTATTGAGGAATTTGTAACTGCTCTCAGAGGCTTAGCCATTAAATGTAGATTTGACCATTGTCGAGATGAGCATGTCAGGGATCAACTCATGATTAAGTGTTCTAACGATAACATCAGGAAGGAGTTATGGAAGGAAAGAAATCCTTCTCTTGATAGAGCAATTGAGATAGCGAAAATGATAGAACACACAGACAAATGTATACAAATGCTTCAGTTGGATAATACATCTCAAGATAAGCCCAAAACAGATGACAATGAAGCTGCCCTACACAAGGTTTCGAGAGTGATGCAGAGAGGTGCGGCAACTTCGCGTCGCCCTTGGCAAATGGGTAGGAGACCTGAGGGTCGCCAAGGTCCCTCTACCAGAGCATGGGGACAAGGATCATCTACCAGAGGGTCGCCCAGTGAGAATGTTACATTCAGGGGTGGCAGGGACTCTGGTTATCCTAGAGGTGCATCAACTAGGAGGTGTTTCAGATGTGGGAGTCTATCTCACAAAGCATCTGACAAAGAATGTTTTGCAACACACATTGTATGTAATGAATGTGGGGTCAGGGGACACATGGCTAGATGCTGTAGGAATTTTTATACTGCCTCAGGTCAAATACATGAAGTCAATGCAGATCAAGAATTTATATCAATTGATGATGCTGGTAGGGAAGTTATTTTTTCTGTCAATGCCATCGATGGGAAGGTCAGGAAAAAGAAACCATATGCAACTGTGTTAGTTGGAGGGGTGCCAGTATCAATGCTCATGGACAGTGGAGCAGATTATACTTTGATAAGTGTGCAAGTGTGGAAGGAGAAATTTGGATGTTGTACATTGTGGGAGAATGTAGTCAGAGCAAATGCTTATGGAGATGTGCCCATAGAAATTTTAGGGTGCTTTAAAGCCGAGCTCCAATTCAAAGACAGGAAGGCGATAGGGACTGTCCATGTGGCCAACAGAGGTGGAGAGCTGTTGTCCTGGAGTGATCAGGCAGAGCTCAAGATAAGACTTGAAGCAAGCCACCCAGAACAGGTGTTGACTGTGGAAGGTGAAAAATCTGGTGGAAAATCGGTCTTGAGCACTGTTATGGAAGGGGCCAGAGGGCAAATGAGTGTCACTAAGTTAGGGTGCTTGAAGGGATTTGTGCACAAAATTCGTTTGAAAATGCTATTCCCAAAGTTGCCAAATTGCGGACCATTCCCTTGGCCCTGAGAAAAGATGTAGAGAGTGAATTGAAAAAAATGGAAAGTGAAGGAGTGATAGAGAGAATTGATTCCTCAGAGTGGGTTAGTCCTATTGTGATAGTGAGAAAGGGCAATGGATCTCTGCGGATATGCATAGACCTTAGACACCTGAATAAAAATGTAGTGGCTGACAAATTTCCTTTACCCAGAATAGATGATTTATTGCAGGTGTGTCTGGTTCCAAAGTATTTTCCCTTATTGACCTCAAATCTGCATATCACCAAGTAGAATTACACCCTGATTCTAGAGATCTCACAGCGTTCATTACCCCTATTGGCCTTTTCAGATGTATAAGAATGTCATTTGGATTGATTTCAGCAGCTAGTGTATTTCAGAACGTCATGTACAGATTACTGGGAGGAGAGAGAGGTGTCATGTGCTACCAGGATGATGTGCTAGTATGATGGAAAAATGAAGCAGAACATGATAAAAGGTTAGAGAGAGTGTTGAACATATTCAAAGAGGCTGGCCTTACAGTATCGTTAGAGAAATGCATATTTAAAACTGACAAAGTTGAATATCTAGGTCATGAAATTACAGGTGAAGGGATCAAACCCAAAGAAAAGGCCATAGAAGCCATTCGCAAGATGGAAGCACCAAAATCCAAAGCAGACATACTGTCTTTTCTAGGTTTGGTTGAATTTTATGGCAAGTTCATTAGAGGGTTGTCAAATTTGTCAAGGAATATGAGGATGTTGACTCGTAAAGGTGTTACGTTCAAGTGGAATGAATCATGTGAGGAAGAGTTTGGTAAGATTAAAGATGCCATAGTTAATGCACCCAATTTGAAAACGTTTGAAGAAAGTAGACATTCATTACTATTTGTGGATGCTAGTGACTATGGTATTGGGGCAGTCCTAATGCAGGAAGATCAGGAGGGATTACACACCATAGCATTTGCATCTAGATCTCTCAAAGGACCTGAGAACAGATACTCGGTGGTAGAAAAGGAAGCATTGGCTTGTGTCTGGGGAGTGGAAAAATTCAAGAGATATCTGTGGGGCAGAGAATTCACAGTATGTACTGACCATAAACCCCTTATAGGAATATTTACTAAAGGTGGTCTGGAGGGAGTCTCCAGACGCATCATGAAGTGGGTGACGCCCCTACAAGGCCTGCAATATGACATGCTTCACGTTAGTGGTGAAACCAACGTAGTTGCTGATGCCCTATCTAGATCAGTAGTGAGAGAAATTGTGTCTGAGGAGTCTTCTCTGACTCATGAGAAAGGTGTTGAAATATTTCAAGCTCATGAGTCAGTAAAGAAAGAGGAGTGGGACAATGCATGTGCTGAGGATGAATTGTACCAGAGAGTTTTAACATTGGTGACGCAGAACAGAATAAGAAATTATCTTGGTGATTTAGGTGGGTTTGCCAAAGTTAAGGAAGAACTCTGGATTGATAAAGGATATTTACATAGGGGACATCAGATGGTTGTACCTATCAAAATGAGAAAAATAATAATTGAGCTAGCTCATGTTGGGCATTTGGGACTGCCTAGAACCAAAGGCTTAGTTAGAGCAGAATTTTGGTGGCCCAATCTTGACAAAGACACTGAAGAAGCGGTCAACAATTGCTGCGATTGCATTGAAGGTAACAAGGGTCTCAGAATTCAGAAAGTACCCATGACTGTTAGGAAGCCATCCACGGTTCCCTGGGATGAGGTTGCTTTAGACTTCCTAGGTCCTTTCAATATCAGTGGTGGGAGAGACACCTATGTATTGGTTGTCATAGATTTATTATCCAAGTGGCCTTTAATATTTACACTAAGAGATATATCCAGCAGTAGCATCATTAAATGCTTGGAGCAATTATTTTGGAGAGAGGGATTCCCCAGGAAGTGTTTATCAGATAATGGCACCCAATTGGTTTCCAAGCAATTTAGAGAGTTTTTGAGTAACCATGGCATAGAACAAGTAACTACCTCATTATATCACCCCCAGACCAATGGGTGCGTAGAACGTTTCAACCGTACACTCATGGATGCCATTAGAATTGCGGTAGCCACAGGAGGTGACTGGGTCAGGACCATAACGGAGAGAACATTCCAATATAGACTAGCACCGCACAGTGTTACGGGTGTATCTCCATTTGAATTATTAAGAGGGAGGAAACCTAACTCACACATGTGTCCAGGCTGGATGGGAAGGTCAAAATTTGTAGGAATAGATCTGGAGGGAGTGAGAGAGAAGATATTTGAATCAGGGGTAAGATCCAAGGAGCAATATGACAGGAAAAATGCTTGTAGAGAATTCAGTATTGAGGAAGGTGATTGGATCAAGATCAAACTTCCCACCAAGGTGCGCAAAGGCGCATCCATATTTTCCCAGCCCAAACAAGTTGTTAAAGATTTGGGATCTTCGGTTCTTGTTAAAGGAGGTGGGGTCTGGAACAAGGAGAGGATAGCAATTTGCAAAAAGGTAAACAACACCTTGTAACTGCACTGCACGGTATTTACTGCATTTTACTTATTCCTCCACATAGCGGTGTATCAGATACTATGTAAATAATGAACTGTTGATTTTCAATGAAATTGTTTATCTATTTTAGGCAAACACTTATATTTTGGTAAAAGGAAGGGAGGTGTTCGGAGGTGTTTAGACTTACATCATTGTGTTTATACTTACATCATTTCAGCTGCTGCCATGTAACCTAGTTACCAAAGAATCTTTGTTGTTATGATTAAGCAAGGGTTCCAGATTCGAGCAGCAGAGAGAGGATTGAGAGCAGGAGGACAGCCCACAGCTGGGGGCCTTTCTCTTGGATGAACTAACTAAATAAATCCTCACTAAAGACAAGGATTGCAGTGAAGTGTGGTCATTTACTTATTAACAAGGGGTTACTCATTTCAATACTGGGGGATGCTGCAGACGACATCTGGAAGAGGGCGGGATTCCCAGGGGTAACATAAATGACACGTCACATGATGGAGCGCCATTTGCTAACTGTAGCCACGCTCTATGGCAGGCCTTGAGGGACCAATACCCAGACACCTCAGACATATGAGCAATAACGTCTCGCAGGATGTGCGAGAATGAGGACCCTGTTGATTACATACAGGAGATCCAGGAGAAGTGGCACCTAGAAACGCAGGAACCGTGGGACAAGACACTAGCAGTCTTTTACCACATACTAATACAAGGGCTCCCGGAAGAAGTACAGAGGCAGTTGAAGAAATGAGTGGGAATGGAAGCAAAGGCATGGCCAGAAATACAACTGACAATAGTACACTACTGCAGGAGGTGGCAAGAAAAGATGAAACAAAAGGAGGAAGATATTAAGACAGAGGAAGTGAAATTGGTCCAAAAGAAACTATCTAAATATGCTATGGAAGGGGCACTGATAACATCACCCACGCCCACAAAACCACTGTAACACAAGACACAACACAACAACAGATAGCACCTTTACAGCAAGCACAAATTATGACACAGCAAATGCCTCCACCCCCACCATTTACAACACATGCGGGTGGGCGTTATATGCAAATGGGGAATGGATACTCAAACAACTACAGAGGGAGGGGAGAACAAATGAGAGGGAGAGGATTTGGCACAAATGCACAACAACAACAGGGAGGGTTCCGGGGTTACAACCAATCTGGACAGCAGGGGTAATCAGATAACACGGGAGGATATCAATGGGAGAGCCTGGACAGCAGTAATAGCACTAGCTGAAGGATGCCGACTAACACAGGTATCAGATGAGGAGTTGTTCTCTGACGATAATGGAGAGGGGGAGATGGTGTTTGAGATGAGCGTTAACATTTGGTGGAGAGTATCATACAAAGAAGTAGCACAAAAGATGGCAATAGAGGCACCTGCCACTACAGCAGTGCCATTTTATGAGGATGACCTGGCAGCAGTACCAACATCTCTACGGAAAACCAGTCCATATGACGTGGGCTGCATTAAAAGCATTGGAGGAGTAAAAATAAAATTTTAAAAAGGAGCAATGCTGCCAGGAGTAAAGCAATACCCACTATCAAAGGAAACCATAACAGCACTAATACATTTGGGTATACTAGTACCTCAATTCAAGACAGAGATGAAAACTAACCAACCCCACTAACAATTTCCCTTTCTGCATACACCTCTCAAACTCCAAACCAAAACACAACCAAAACCTACAGCACAACAAACCACACAAACTTCACTACAATGTAACAACGAAAATAAAACACACATAGACTCGTACAACAGTACACGACGACTACCGGCCGTAAACACCCCAGGCCCAGCCAACGGACCCACCGGGCTGAGGCCGCCAACAGCACATCACTGCTCTCTTGCACTTTTCCTGCTTTGACCCACTAACTCAACACCCCTCCTCTTTGAGAGCCACCAGAGCACCAGGGGACCACTCCGGTGGTGATAGTGTGCGGTACAAATGTCCTTTAACATTAACATACCATCAGAGTCCCCATGCAACACTGCTGCGTACCCTGTGCACAAAGCAAAGGGAGGGTCCTGACGTTTTATCCAAGATCTAAGACCCCTCAACCACATTGTAGAAGCAGAATACCCCAAAGCGGCTAACGCAGCCACTATACTATGTGGAATACCAGCAGAGGCATCACGGTTCACCGTGATTGACCTAAAAAATGCATTTTTCTCCATACACCGATACCCTGACTCACAAGATCTGACAAGCTTCACATACAGCAACACAAAATGGAAACACAAAAGGCTACCACAGGGGAACTGCGAATCACCATCCATCTTTAGAAGGAGTGATACAAATGGATTTGAGTAACATTGATCTGGAAAGCACAGTGTTACAATATGTAGATGACATCATCATCTGCAGCACCACAGAGGGAAAATGCAGGAAAGACTCTGTAAAGATGCTCACAGTGCTAGCTGAGAAAGGGTACAAGGTAGACAAGGAGAAATTGCAGTACTGCCAAAAGCAAGTACTGTACATAGGCCAACTAATTTCACAAAAAGGGAGAAACATTGCACCACAAAGAGCACAGGCCATAACAAACACACCGCAGCCACAGACAGTCAGAGAATTGCAGCAGTTTCTGGGTTTATGCAACTACTGCAGGGCATGGGTCTTCGACTTCAGCTCATGCATAGAACCACTGCTTGAGGCCCTCAGAGAAGCACAAAGAGGGAGAAGAAGTTGGGATGGACAAGAGAAATCACAGAGGCTTTCAGTGAATTAAAACATGCCATCTCCACTGCACCAGTACTAGCAACCCCAAACTATGAAGAACCATTCTACATATTCTCACATTGTGACTCAGCAGTAATGAAAGCGGTACTGACACAAAAAACTAGCATGGAACACAAACCAGTAGCATTTTACAGTGGCCATCTAGATCCTGTAATGATGGGTCACTTCCTGTGCGAACAGAGCCTGGCAGCAGCAACATTTGTGGTAGAAAAATCATCATCAATAACAATGGGGTGCCCCACTACACTGAATGTGGAACACGCATTCTTTGCAATATTGTATAAACCCAAATCCACATTCACCACTCAGAGGGCAACAGGCTATGAAATTATTTTATCCAGACCAGAATTGAAAATTGTGAGGTGCAGTAATGTAAATCCAGCAAGATTTATAGCAGAGGTAGCAGAAGATGGCAACTACGCCCATGATTGCACACAGGCCATTGAAATGTACTCAAGCACAAGGAAAGTTGAGGAAAATTCCCTAGAGGGGGGGAGGTAATGTACATTGATGGGTCCTCAACAATTGATCAAAGTGATGGGGTAAGAAGAACAGGTGCAGCAGTGGTACGACTAAGGGACGATTGGACGTACATTCCAGTAAAGTGCGTACAGTTACCACAACACTATTTAGCACAAGCAGCAAAGCTAGTGGCCCTGATTTTGGCCCTCAAGGAAAGCTATGACAAGAGGGTAACAATAGATTGTGTCAGTGCATACATCACATCAACAGTTCACTCAGGGTTAATTAAGTGGCAACGAAGAGGGCTCAGAAGAGCAGACGGAACCCCGGTGCAGCATTCTCTACTACTTGCTGAACTAATTGAAGTAATTGAAGACCCTAGAGAAATAGCCCTGGTAAAGTGTCAGGCCCATACAAACGGGGATGACCCAATTTCAAATAGTAATGAAAAAGCAGATGCACATGCTAAATATGCTGCGTATTCTGGCGAGATTTGGACCCTCCCAGAAAAACAAAAAGATAAGGGGGGTCGCGGGGGCAAGACAGATGTTGATGAAGGATGGGTACACACACATCCCTGAAACTCAAATAATGGAATTACAGGCCGCAGCACCCATGGCAGAAAAAGAACTATGGGTCAAAAGAGGATGCACATGTCTCCCATGGACGCATTATGGTGACAGAATAATACAGGCAAAATAGTGATGCCCCTAGCCTTGTTGAAAACAGCTTTGGCTCAACTACACCACCCCACACACACAGGAAAAGAAGTGATTGAAGCACGAATAAAAGAGGCGTGGTTCTGTCCCGAGCTAAATTCACACGTTGCAAACTTTATTAGCAATTATCCCACTTGTCAACAATTTACAGCCGGTCACACGCTACAAGTGATCAAAGGTACTATACCCCAGCCAGAAGGACCTGTTCTACATATTGACTACGTTGACATGGTCAATGTATGTCAAGGATACAGATACATGATTGTAGTATTATGCCCATTTTCAAGGTGGATTGAGGCCGGTCCATGGTCCCATGCAGACACCTTCAGAGCAGGTAAGTTCCTGGTAAGGGAGGTGTTCCCGTGGTTGGGGGTATGCGAAGTGTTGCGGTCGGACAATGGCCCACACTTCGCCAATGAAATGTTCCAACACATAACTGCCCTCCTTGGTATAAAGCATAAGTTTGCATGTGCGTACCACCCACAAGCAAACGGCGTCTGTGAATGCCTCAACGGCCTCCTAAAAGAAGAGATAGCCAAGATTCAGCAAACAACCAAAAAGAGTTGGCTTTACTGCCTCCCCTTGGCTCTGTTTGAATTAAGGAATAGGCTAGGGTCGGACCACCACCTCACACCCCAAGAGGTGGTGAACGGACGCCAAATGCACCTTCCACTCACACCACCATCAAAAGCTATAACAGATTGTGATGCCTTGCAAAATGTTTTTGGTGAAGAAATGTACAAATATGTCTCTTCCTTGGTTACTAGTGTCGCCTTTATTTCTCAACGGACACGGGGAGGGTCGAAGAACACCCAACAAGAAGAAAAAGCAAACGAAGAACAGGAACAAGCCAAACAGTGGACAGTAAAAGAGGGGGACCCTGTTCTTTTGAGGAACTTTAACCCCCAGGGAACAGCCCCCGGTTCACTGGGCCGCGCCAGGTGGAAAAAACAGCATCTAGAGCTGTAAAACTGAGGGACAAAACCGTTTGGTCCCACCTGCATGACATCAAGCCCTACAAAGCACAGACCCCCCTTGCGTCGACGGAAGGACCAACGCACCAGCAACGACAACCAACGACAACAGCGACACAGCCCAGACACCAAACCCCCTTAAAGACATAAGTGAACAATCACCCATACCCCACCCCATGGTCACGATATCCGAGACTAAAGTTAAGACAACACCAGCCAATCCCTAATAAAGAACATTGTCCAATAATTTGCAAATTTACACCACACTCTGTAGACACGCACATGTTCTCTTCTCCTTTTGTCTCGCACATGCAGGTACCACACAGTACGTTATATATAGAAAGAGTTGACTTTAAGTTACTAACGCATACATCATTGCCCAGAGGTAAATGCTGCCTGCGGATGACAACACCCCAGAAGCATTGTCACACCAATTTGTGTACATTATAAAAAGACCAAAACACATAAAGAAAAGAAGAATACGTGTGTATTATAACATGTTCCTTTTGATCATAGAGCAATCCTTCCCACATCACCATGAGCACTTACCAGCCTTAAGAAATAGGACACTAAGGAAAGCGTGGGAACCGCTTTTCGCCTGGGCTTTGAACGATTATATGATAGGGAGAGCTTGAAAAAAACACTAACCAAATAACGCATATTTTGAGAAATTTTCAGGCGGGCATCTATATCATTAAAAGTAAAGAAGCTGCAGGACCGTAGCAAAGGTAAGAGAACTAAGCCAGTGATATTAGCAATTGCAATAAAGGTGATAGCCATATTTTTCATCACTTGTCTACTTGCTGCCACTGTCTGGCAGGCACACTATGCTTCCTATGTTATGGCATCACTTTCTACTAACAAACCCCCCACCACGGCTGCAACAGGTACGGTGTCAGGTGGTACAAGTACCATAAGAGGGAACAAGAAGAGGGATAAACGTAGTGCTCCTATTAATAACAACGGGGTAGACACATATCTTACAGAGTCCGCACATGTCTCAAATAATATGTGGTACCAGCACATGTCCAAAATTGGTAAGGGGACAACTAAGGACAACTGCTATGTGTGCTCATTGATCCCCTATGCCATGAGCGCATCAAGAACATTTGTGGCTAATGAGGTACCGGCAACATCAGTGGAGTGCCTGCTATAACTGGCCTTGTTCCAAACAAGAGGACGATTTCAAGGGAAACTAGCAACGCTGAAATGGAAATCGAGGGATACATACCCGTATGAAAATAACTTGATCAAAACACTACCCATGTACGACAATTACTGGCAGCATACAGAAGGGCTCCAATATGTGACGGATGGACCTGACAAAGGAGAAACAAAGGAATCAACATTGAACTACCTACCATGCGAATGGCGCGCAAGAGAAATTCCTGGGATACCAGGGGGCTGGTGGGAAAGACCACTGCTATTAATATATGGAAAGGTATACACGAAAGAAGGATGGGTGGTGGACGGGGTTGTAGGAAGCAATATGGTGACATTGGCAAAGGCAACAGTAGTAACAGTAACTGAAGAGAACAATAAATGTTACACTGGATGGACAAAGAGCGCAGCCCTAGTAACTAGGCTAGAGAAGGGCGAGGAACCAATAACAATACTTCCACTAACTACACTTATACTATGTTATCAACACGATGGGAATGTAGATGTTGGAAGAAATAGCAACTGCAAAAAAACAATAATGATCGCTCAGGGGGGTGCTGGCACAGCAATTCTGATGGACCACTATTGGGCCTGCGGAGCAAAAGCATACCACAGCTTGCCACCATCAAGGAATGGAACATGTACTATGGTACACATCAACATACCATCCGTGGTAGTACCGCAGAAACATGTCAACCTGGGGAACTTCCCTAAAATGGACGAAGGGAACAAAAGGAAGAAGAGGTCAGTGAAGATAGGAGGAGGAAGGGAAAAGAAGAACACGGCAAGCCTGTCGAGAGTAAAGAGACAAGGAGAACCACTGACGGGAAACTACCTTTGGGTAAGTTCAGAAACAGCTCTTAGTGACACAAGTGGCTCCAGTTTACCAGATGGGAAATAATGATGACAATTAACTCCACCGTCAATGGATTCAACGCAATAAAAGAAGAACTGAGGGCAATACGAATGGTGGCACTCCAGAACAGATATGTGCTGGATCTCCTAACAGCAATGGAAGGAGTTTGTGCGAAAATTGGAAGCTCGGGTTGAACATTTAGCCCTGCCAACGTCGCGGACAATGGCGCGCTTTCTGAGGCAGTATCACAACTTGCCAAGATGCACGCCAAGATGGAAGAAGAAGCAAAGGGAGTGAAGAAAGATGGTAGCTGGTTTTCCTACTTGTGTTCATGGATGCCATTGTGGCTGTCAGATGGTCTCAAAATCGTGGCAGGATGCATAATATTGGGAATAGCTGCCCTGTTGGGAATGAGGTTATGGAAAGCAAAGTCAGCGCGTACTACTGATGAAATGATTGAAATGATCGGCATGCACGCCCTAATGCCAGCTGAAGACGACAAACACACAGACATCATAATAAAGGAACAAGAGCGGTTATGCCAGCAGATACTGGAAGCACACTTATATCCACCATCTGTGAAGGTAGAAAACCCAAGGAACCTGAAGAATTACATTGGAAAGTGGGTCTATTGTAAGCCTGGTGGTGGATGCGTATACATGTACTGGTCCTTTGAAGATCACGTGAACCAGTATGGACCCCTGGCGGGAATAACGAAAGTATGGAGAGTACGCGGAGACAAGGGTTTGGACAATTTTGTGGTTGACAAGTCGACCAGAGGGGGGACTGCAGTGGGAAAATGGGAAAATACCCTCCCCCCATTCTCATCCAAACCATGGCCCAGGACATCGTGACCCAAGCATCCCCCGTGAGAGGAGTTCGACCCATTCACTTCCTCACCAGACGGAAAGGTCCCCTGTGTCCACGGCCCACATGCCCAGGGAGCCTGCCCACTACCACTTCCGGGAACCGCCGACGTCAGCCTCATAGACCAACTCGATTAGACAACAGCCACAAACACCATCATCATTAGAGATGCCATGACGACATAGCCAACAGACAAGAACACACATGCCACCATGCACACTGGTCACTCACACACCAACCCACACGAAGAACATACTCAGTGCTATGACGCAGAGACCAATACACCCACAGACATGCATCGTTGTTATTTTCCACATAGGCCTCCTATAGCACCGCAGAAACTCAAGACGCCTGAAGAGCTTGTGTACATATGCTTGCAGATGCTTTCTCGCTACCTATCCCTATGAAGATGCCACCCTATATATCTACTGCTGTTTGTGACACCCTGTCGCCCCTCACGACCCCCATACTGTGGATCATGTACCGCTACTCAGAAACTAGGCCAAGGTAGGCCGCAAAGCAAGTGTCCCCAGGCAGGAGCCTCTCAAACGAAAATCCTCCCAGACGAAAATACAAAGCGCTGATCATGCAGAAAGAGCCCCAACGAGAGCTCACAGCCAAGCCCGCAATGTTGCCATTTACATGCCACGCTCCCCGCGCCAAGGTTACACCTGCCAATGCCGAACGCTCCTCAGAGCCGAATATAAATCAAATGCTCATAATTCTGTTCCAGTCACGGTCTCTCCACACATGACCAAGCCGAGCTGACAAGATGTCAAGCTTACAAGACAGAAAGTCGCCGGGGTCCCACACCTTGGTACACGATCTGCAACAAAGAAGTAACAAGTTGGACACCTACAGCGATGGGAAAGACATGCACACCAGTCACTAGTCAGACCTGTCCATTGTCCGCCATTAACACATAGTTGCACATTGTTGCCAGCACCAGGTACACCGCGAGCAGGGAACAGCGATGGTCCTAGGCTTGGGGTCTCGCAGGTGAACCAATCGGAATATGAGGGGCTCATCACTGATGCCATTCTAGCTAGCCAATCACCAAGTCTCCCCTTGTAACCAATTTGGTGTATCAACTGTTAGGGACAGCCCAAGTGTACCACCTGACCCGTTCTTATCCAATAACCCTTTCTTCTATAGGTAACCATACTGACCCTACCACTCGGGGAGCCAACCCGAAGTGGCGTTAGGTTTTGGGACAGTTTTCCCAGGTGACGCAAGTAGCACGTCATACTACAGTAAAAATGGCCTGCAAGCCCCACTAACTCTGAGAGTCTCTCCGGATGCATATCCCTGCCGTTACTATAATAAACAGCAGTAACTACCTTCTCTTTTGTGTGCCTCATACTCCTTTTGGGACACGGGAGGAGTTGGGGCCTCCCCAGCCCTGGAGGTCCGCGGACGGCTCTGCCGGCCCCTGGGAAATCACCCCGACATCATGGTAAGGTACGCACCATTGTGTGCATATCTTAGTACGGTTTGTGTACTTTTCAAGCCATGAAAGAAATAGTGCCATTTTTAAACTATTATTTAGAATATGTCCTTGCATTGGAGTTCAACTGCAAGCTCCGCCCCCTCTAAACTCTGCCTCGTTTGCCAAACTCTGCCCCCACTCCGGCCCCTTTGGGATCCCCCTTCAAATGTTTTCCATTTCCACCACTGGACACAGTCACAAACAGCATATGACGCCAGATGTCAAGAGCTTGCAGAGGCCATGAAACAACAAGTGAAATATGGGTTCTGTTATGCCACACACAGTGGAGTAACATTCCATTAGAACAAAGTATGCCTGGGCCAACATCAAAACAAGCAAGGCACGCTAACATGCGAGAATGGCACTGTGTAATGGCTTATGGTAACATGCGAGCATGGCACTGTATAATGGCTTAGGTAACATGCGAGCATGGCACTGTATAATGGCTTATGGTAACATGCGAGCACGGCACAGTATAATGGTTTACGGTAACATGCGAGCATGGCACTGTATAATGGCTTATGGTAACATGCGAGCACGGCACTGTATAATGGTTTACGGTAACATGCAAGCATGGAACTGTATAATGGCTTAGGTACCATGTGAGCATGGCACTGTATAATGGCTTACGGTAACATGCGAGCATGGCACTGTATAATGGCTTACGGTAACATGCGAGCATGGCACTGTACAATGGCTTACGGTAACATGCGAGCACGGCACAGTATAATGGCTTATGGTAACATGCGAGCATGGCACTGTATAATGGCTTACGGTAACATGCGAGCACGACACAGTATAATGGCTTACGGTAACATGAGAGCATGGCACTGTATAATGGCTTATGGTAACATGCGAGCATGGCACTTTATAATGGCTTACTGTAACATGCAAGCATGGCACTGTATAATGGCTTAGGTACCATGTGAGCATGGCACTGTATAATGGCTTACGGTAACATGCGAGCATGGCACTGTATAATGGCTTATGGTAACATGCAAGCATGGCACTGTATAATAGCTTACGGTAACATGCGAGCATGGCACTGTATAATGGCTTACGGTAACATGCGAGCATGGCACTGTATAATGGCTTATGGTAACATGCGAGCATGGCACTGTATAATGGTTTATGGTAACATGCGAGCACGGCACTGTATAATAGCTTACGGTAACATGCGAGCATGGCACTGTTTAATGGCTTAGGTACCATGTGAGCATGGCACTGTATAATGGCTTACGGTAACATGCGAGCATGGCACTGTATAATAGTTTACGGTAGCATGCGAGCATGGCACTGTATAATAGCTTACGGTAACATGCGAGCATGGCACTGTATAAGTAATGGCTTATGGTATCGTATCAAAATAACGAAAAGAAATAAAACAAATGCATGATTAATGCGCATTCGGCAGTAAACGAAAATGACGAATTCCCATTATACCGTACAAGGGGAGCGGGGGTTGCAGGGTTGTTCCCCACTCTGATTGCACAGCAGAGGCATTGCTGGGGGGGGGCTGAGTGGGCTATAGCCCGGGTCTTTTGGTTATAGCCCCGGATAGAAGCTCAGGAGCTACAGCCAAAAGGCCAGCTAGCCACGCGTCCCGACATTTGTGTAGCCCCAGATCTTTTTCAGACCTAGCACAGTATAATGGGTTCGAGGGTTGCGGGGGTGTCCCCAGCATTAAATGTAAAGCGGGGGGGGGGGCAAATGAAGAAAATCCCAAAAGTTCGAGCTTCAAAATGGGAAGAAGTCTGTCTCGCAACTTTGTAACTCAAGGTTTTGGGATTCTTTTTTTAACGTAGATCCACGGCTTATGAACGCAGTGCTATTACGCTTTTCAAGCAACCCAGGAATCGCCCGCTGTGCTTCCTTCTACCACTTTTCACAGGCACCACTGTTCCCTAATGTAAACCTAACTGGTACGATATGGGCTCATCCAACCAAGGACCTCCGCGCTTGCTGTGCGCTTAGCGACTCCATTTACAATAGCTGCTCGTACGACAGTAAGTACATGCTGTAAAACTCAAGCAGGTAAACTCACTACAGCAAAAAGAAATAGAAATGTTCTTAATAAAAAGACAAATGCAAATTGTCCTCCACGCAAACGCACACTGTTTGCATGGATTGTAATTATGTAAATGATGGGGAGCTGCGGATTAATGCGATTCCTTATTGAATGGCCTTTACAGATTATATATAGTTGCTGAATCCATGCCCTATTAACGGAAACCGGATTACATTTAAGTGACAAATCCTTGTCTGTAATCCTCACCCACCAATTTTGAAACAGCACGGATCTTTACAACACAGATCATGATATATGACCCAGTCAAAGAGGAAAGAAATTGCTGATTTAACAGCCGGCATTGCAATTGTGTATCCAATACGCCATTCTTCTGTTTGATATTCCTGCAATTGCACAGAGCCGGAAGTCGCTGCACTGCTACATGGCAATGACCTGCAGAACAGCCATCGCTTAAGACACACACTGATCTTCACTGCAAGGGCGTACCTTAGTCGACGGATATTTTGCTGGAGGCATTCAAACGGCTTCAAATTCAAGAAGCAGTGCCCAGGGGTGGACTGGGAACTAAAAGAGGCCCTGGAAATAATTACTGGGGACCAACAGAGGCCCTGGAAATAATGTTCAAGTGGCCCCATATGACACATTTTCAGCAAGCCCAATGCTTTTCCTATGAGAAAATTTGGAAATACCACACAAAAGAAGCCCAGGGTGCAGAGGCCCACCGGGAAATCTCCAGAGTTCCCTATAGGCCAGTCCACCCCTGGCAGTGCCATTCAAATATTCAAGGAAAAACTCACCCCTATTTCATCTATGAAAAGAAATTATGCTTCTAAATAGTAATTTTAATGTGTCTGCTGGAAAAGGTAGATTTTAAGTGGCCTAGTACTTTTCCATTTTTCCATAATTGACACGTATGCGATATGTGTGTCTTGTCATACGAAAATAAACTCTTAAAGAAAAAGTCTCTTTTGCTTCATTGAAGGCATCATTTTGGCATTTTCTTTTTTAAAACATGTCCCTAATGATTTTGCCTAGAATGGCCCCTTAGACGACCTCATTATCAGACACCAAACCTAACTATCTAATGGATGCAGAAATCCTTTTCAATGCACAGCCCAAGGTGATACTCTGGCATATAAGGATTGGGATTAACTAAAACAGGAGCGTCCAAGTTCAAGCCTCAACAGCAAAATCTGCTTTACATTTTCAGCACAGTATTGATCTAAATTAGAGTGACGTTGTCAGTGGCTATCCAAAAAAAGTGGTGTGGATGAGCTCCCGAAGTCAGGATTTGGAGTCCCCCTAAACTAAACTGGCATACCTTTCCTATCACTATTCTGTGCAAACATGCCAGAAAGCTTTAAAGATAACGTGCACGGGCATGTATATCATTGCTTCTTCTAGGCAACCTAAAATACTGAATTGAAAAAGAAAACAAACACATTAGAAAACGGATCTGAGATGCCAAAAAGGAGTCACATGTTGCCAACCAATATCCATTGCTTATTCAGTGTCCCTTCCATGGAGGAAAAGCCTCCCCTCCCCAGTTGCTGGCCACCTCCCGCTGCCCCTGCTAAATAAATCAGATTCACAATATGTATTTTAGAAAACATTAGGAATAAAAATAAATAATCAATACACAATTGGTCCCCATGAAGAAGCTGTAGGAAAACAGAGAAACGCGTTAGTGTATAGCATAACACCAAACAGTAAAATAATCAATGATGTTAAGAAAATGGACCATGAACCGATTTGATATAAGGAGCTGTAAATAAGCAAAATTACAACAAATTAAATTCAATTGATGAAATGAAAAGAAAAAGGAATATAAAATGGATTTATTTAAAAGTATATACATATCATATACACAACTTTGAAGGAAGTGCATGGTGGTCAAACACCTTTCCAAACATTGCACTTATAGCTTGTTGACCTGGCGATACATGCATCCCTCGATATGTTTAGCGGAGTTAAAGCTCACAAGCTCACTGGGCACTACCATTGGTTGGTAAAGGGATTTCAAGAGGGTTCTTTGGCTGTGCTGAGTTTAAACAGAAGTACAGGTTTTCAAAGGAGCTTGTTTCAGCAGGTTCCATTTGCCTAGTTAACTTTTCTATGGTGACCGTCACTGATCGCTGACTCCACTCCATTGCTGACGATACAGACATTACAAGGACATTTTATAGAAATAAACTTTATTCATTAAAGAAATCTCTGGGCTAAAATAAACGACTCTCTCCACCACACATTCCCCCACCCCCAACCTGGGCATCTTCTCCTTCAAAGATCAAATAACTGCTTGGGAATTTGTTGGTAACGCTGCATCCATCTTTGCTCTTTGAAGCTTACGTAAAGCTAAACTAAGTGATATCCCTACTAAAATAGCAGACCACCTAAACCCATCACAGGAACGCAGTGATGGGTGTGCTGAAAAGCAAAGTGGCTGTGTTTCCCAGTAGCAGGACTACCAATAGCCAGATAAGATGGGTTCGTGTGGAAGCAAAAATCTTGCTGCATGGCGAGGCTTAGTAAAGGTGACTGTTTTGCATGTGTGGAAATGGTGTCCTACTATTGAGGGACTGCGAGGAGGTAGGACCGAAGCTCATGAACGCTACTCTCGTTTCAGACACTATGACCAAGGCCACCACATCTTGGATGATTTATTAACTGTTATTGGATGCTCCACCATCAACTGAAGTAGGATCTCCAAATAAAACATAACTTAACATTGCTTATTAAACTCCACTGGTGCAGGCTGTGGAAAAAGAATTCTCGCTTTCCCTTGAGGTGATCTCGGTGGCAGAGAGTAATGCAAACACCCAAGTCCCATGAGAAAGCAAAGAGGCATGTTGGGATGCTGTCTCTGGGCAGACTGTCATGTATTCTCCATGACCGATCATGCGGAATAACTCCTTGCAGCAGAAAGTCCATTAATGGGTCTACTCTTCACTCTGGCTCTGGACAAGTCTCCGCAACAGGTCCCTGGTTGCAAGTAGGGCATTGTGGAGAATGTACTTACCTGCGGTTCTGGACAAGTCTCCCTGCGGGGGGCCCTGGTTGTAAGTAGGGAAGGGAGGACGATTCTATCACTTTGACGCTTGACAAGACAGCCCACTGGATGCAAATAAGAAAGTAGAGCAGATGCTCTTTGCTCTGAACAAGGCTCCACGCTGGGGCCCTGCATGCAAGTAGGGAAGTGACCAGAGCCAGAGCTCTTCATTCTGGCTCTGGACAAGGTTCCACACCGGGGCAACGAGATGCAAGTAGGGTGGTGAGGAGGATGCTCGTCACTCTGGCTCTGGACAAGGCTCCAAGCTGGGGCTTTGGGTGCAAGTCTCAGTGCCATAGAATCCCCCATATGCCCCCACAGAAAGGTATTAGTCACGGGAGGATATCTTAGGGGCAACATGGTCGCCTTGGAGGCAAATCAACATGGAGCAACACAGGTTCGATCCCCGGGTCCGTGCTTAGAAACCTCTGGGTATTAAATGCGTTATAAATAACCTATCATATCATATCATTCAGCTGTGGTAAAAAGAGATGTCCCCACAGTAGTGTGTGAGGGCTAAAGTAAAATGGCAAATGGCAGTGACAATTGGTGCCCTAAGGATGGGCATGTGGTGGCCCCAACAGGAAAATGGAAGAGTACCTACAATAGTGCCACCCATATTAGAGTCCAGTGATTTATCCAGGTTTTGTTTAGGGAAGACATGCCCCCCAAGCAGAAAAACAGTGAACGTACAAACCCTAGTGCATATGTAAATGACTGAAGGTCAGCTCTGCTAAGAAATGCTGCAGTCCTCAGATCCCATCCAAGTGAGACACCATCTAGTCACTGATAACCAAAAACACAACGCATCTGGTAATCTAGTAGACAAAAGAGACGGTTCTATGTCATTTCATAGCGGGATGTTTTTTACCACTGATTTTTCAATGAAAAAACTCATTGAATTTTTTATTTTTGGGGTGGTTCCCCCACCAAACCCCCCATCCACTTTTCTTTTTTAAATTATCCCGAACACCCACACCCCAAATATATATTATTCCAACCGCCCTAAAAAATGGGATGAGTTTTTTTCATTAAAAAATAGCGGTAAAAAACCCAGCTAAAAAATATCCTGCGATGAAAGGACGTTATAAGAACTACTGACACCACAAGCACACCCTATGTAAAGATACATTTTGTATGATTGAAATGTACTAGAAATAAGTGTATTTGAAGATGTGTTTAAAGGTGCAGAGGAGAAGGATGCAACCTTGACACCTAGGTTGCGTGATATGCAGAAAAAACAAAGAAGTTCCCTGACTGGGAACTTACGTCCCCTACACACTATCCTTTGTCTGGAAAACCAGACCAACAATTAGAGGTGTTCAAACATAACGTTCAATCAATATATATATATTTCAAGTGATAGCATATACTTGAAAGAAAATTTCTCAAACAGAAAATTTTAGGTCACAAGAAACTATCTTCTTTTTATTCATGATGTCGAAGTCAGGAGGGGCCCAACGTGTTTCGAGTGCTTCACACTCTTCATCAGGGGCAATAAATGATTTCTAAAGAAAAATTATAATTTGAGCTTACATTAATGATTTGACATAATTTTTGTGAACAATTTTGACAATATATGTTCAAAACATTAGTACCATATAACTGCCTTTGTATCATCTTGGTAATCGTGGTAATCATTGTTCCCATATTTAAGTATTTAGCATAACCATTTAATATTTCTAGTAATGGAAATCTCAAAATTCATACTGATTTTAAGAAGGTAAATCCAAAAAATAACATTCGCAAAAAGTGGGTGCATAGTCATTCCTAACTATGATGGTAACAGTGACTAACGCCAAGAAGTTATGGTGTACAGCTAACTAGGCTGAAAGGATGATGTTTTAAGAGAGAGCTTCTAACCTTGTGTTTTTCAATCTCTACGGAGTGGTGCCAGCAAATTGACGCTGGGAAAGTCCCAAGGTAGTCTGCTAAGTGTGGCAGAGGGCTTTATGGGCTTCTGCTTCCCGGTAATATCTGTTAAACAAGGCCAGTGTGGGATTGGTTAACAGTTTAGAGTCTAAAGACTCAATAGAGATAACTATTCCTTAGTAATTTAAAAGGACTTACATATACGTTAGAACGTCCACTTCCTGTGTAACATTGGCGGGTGACACCTGTGGGTCAGACTCTCAGGTCTCCGTGGGTGCCGTCCGGGTCTAAAAAAATAATAATGAGGGCTTTAGTTAAACTATTGTGGACATCCGGGAGATGGAGTCCACAAGAGGGAGGTTAAATCTCAATGGAAGGGCTTGGTTCTTACCTTGTGTATGTAGCACGGGCAAATGGAGTCCGGATCCCTCGGGATAGCTAGACTCCATATTGCCTGTGCTTACGTTATTTATATGAAGTAAGACCATGACGTCAACACGCGCATGTGCGTGGGCCATGACGTCATCACGCGCATGGGTGTGTGCCGTAAATACTCGGCTAACCCGAATGTAAAATATGAGTTTATCATAAAGATGAAAAACTTGGTGTTATTAACCCTTTCATTAACAAGAGATGAGAGTGATCATCACTAAGGTACAACGAATTCCAGGAACTGTTATGCTAAATACGGACAGGACGGTTGTTTACCTAGTGACGTCATCACGCGGCCCGCGTGGATGACTTCACATGTAAACAAAAGACGTCCCTGTGTTAGAACGGGCTTACAATATTGCTCAGGGTACAGAAAGAGAGGGAGATCGCAACCTCAACTACCAATCACGCTCTTGCCTTGTTTATGCGTGGTGTGAGTAATAAGAATTGCTAAATAGCAATCAAGGTGCAAAGTAATTAAAAAAATGATGCGATGTACTGGAAGGGCTCCAAATGTGCATTTGTCATAGGAAGTAACTTACAACCCAAAGGTTTTATAAGGGAGTTTAAAGGGATTTTGGAGAAATGGTGTGACCGGTCTCGCATACTCATTAAGGTACGCTCTTGGGCCTATGTAAAAAGTGATAACAAATAATGAAACACCTACTACAATTTCAACAAGAAACCATCTCAAACATTACATCCTGCATTGTGCAATCATTCATGTACTTAAATTAGAATGGAGAGTCATTTTGAAAAATAAGAGTCCACTGTCCTGCATAGGTTCACATTCTAAATAACATACGTTATAAGGTAAGATCACGGTTTTCAACAATATTTGTCACAACGGAGCTACATAGCTAGCAGAAAGAATTGACAAAAAGAATGATTCAACTTCTGGTTACAATTTATCCTTCCTGTCATGCAAGTACACATTCTTGTCAATAGCTAGTTTTACCCAAAATAGCATAATAAAAACTCAGATATGCAAAAAATGTATATTGTTGTGGATTGGTGGTGTCAAATGAATGGACCTAAGTAGTAATCTTCATTGAGCCCCAGTGGGGACATTGCATCGAGTTTGTGTATCCAAAAAAGCTCTCTCTGAGCTAGTAATTTTGGTAGATCTCTTCCTCTTGATGGGGGTGTATAACTTCCAAAATGGCAAATCTCATCTGCGAGATATTGTGATTATTGTCTCTGAAGTGTCGGAATACTGGTGATTTCAAATTTGTAGTCCTGATTTGTGACTTGTGCTCTGTCCATATTTCTTTTGCACGTCGGCTGGTCTTGCCCACATAGTATTTCCCGCAAGGACATCTTATCGTGTAAATGACATTTTTTGATTCGCACGTTGCATAGTTTCTCAGCGGAATCTTTTTCCCATTGTTGGGATGCCTAATGTGGTCCCATTTTATGATGTTAGAACAGTGTTGGCAGTTTAAACAGGGGAAGGTCCCTTGTTTTTGTTTTGTGAGAAGTCTTTGGGTCGACTTTTTCGGTTTTTCTGCTTCAATCAAGGTGTCTCATAAATTTCTGCCTCTCTTGTAAGCCAACATTGGCGGTGACGGAAAAAGTCAATTCAGGTTGGGGTCTGATTTTATCAAGTCCCAGTTCTTATTGATGATTTTCTTGATTTGAAAGCTTTGTCCTGAGTACTTCAATGTATAGATGAGGTTGGATTTTGCTGGGGTCTGTTGTTTGGTAAGTAGTGTTTCACGGGAATTGGCTTCAGTCCTCTGAATGGCTTGAGTTACTATTTCATCTGGGAAGCCACGTTCTTGAAATCTCGCTCTCATAGTTTCAAATTCTGTTTGAAGTCTTTCTGTGTTTGAAGTAATGCGTTTGGCTCGTAGGAGCTGACTGTATGGGAGATTCTCTTTCAAGTGAAAGGACGTTATACCAAAGAGACGTGAGGGAGGTGAAGGGCAAACGACACATTACTTGAAAATCTCAAGAGTACAGACATCTTGTGAGCTTCGTGTTGGCCATATGATGGAGCTTTCAAAATATGCATGCAGGTCACATCCAGAGAAACTAAACACATAGCAGGTGAAACAGAGCTTGAATGAGTAGCTGCTTTTGGGGGCACTTTTGCCCCAGCAAGACCAGGGATCCTGGAGGACAGGAGCCTGGATGGCTTAGTAAAGTTAAGTAGCAGGGCGTGTTACATGACTAACACAAAGAGTGTATCTCTAAAGTAGAGATCAAAGAGACATACTGCAGCTGTTCTGTCAGAGGATTCTGTCAGTCAGTTTGGTAGAGTGCAATATTGGTTATAACAGTAGGAATATATAGCAGTGGGTATTGGTAGGTAATATGTATGAGTGGGTTTGACAGGCACATGATCTCCCACGAACACCGGCTTCAGGCAAGCTAGAAGTGGGGAGCCAGAGCTGGCTCGAGCTTGGTGAGCGCCAAATGCCTCACTCTGGCTTGGCTTCAGTGCCTTTGTCAAAGAAGAGCCCACTTGGAGCAGAGCCAAGCATCACATCATACTCTGTTACATTACATTCACAGAACATTCACCACCCAGTGACAATTAAAGGAACTGCATCCAATCATGCTTACCTCTTGCCAGGAATTGCAAGTTTGCGTCAAACTAAGTATGCAGTAGAAGCATGTGTCGCCTGAAACTTGCACAATTGGAAAATGCGCAACAGAACAACTGGCATCCACACTTGACCAATCTATGCAATCTTGGGCACATCACTGTATGTAGTTGGGCCCTATTTAATATGGCTGCCACATTGGCATCCCTTAGAATGTGATGCGTTATAATGTGGACATCCCTTAACTTGCTCATTGCACTGCTGCTTATGAGCCATGTTTCTCTCCTAACAGAGAAGTGGCACAGATGCTCTGCTGCACTGTTTGGTGGGCAAGATGGGCTTCCTATGGCATTTCCCTTTACTGAATAAGGAGCCTGCCAGGATAATTTGTGACCGCCTGCCCACCCCCGGATATGGGCAGTGGTCATAGGGTGTCCACGTACTACCCGGTTAATACATATGGCATTGGGAGGTCACACTAGCCTTGGGCAAGTGGAATCCTGCCTAGAAATGAGGGTTTCCACCGGCCACACAGCCATTTCATGTTTGTCCTCACTCTCCCACCCTCCAGTACATGTGGGTGCTGCCTTTTTCTTACACTTGCCCCTGCTGAAAGACTGGTGGTAGCTCCCCTAGGGTCTGAGCTTGCTAGAAGGTGTGCACAATAACGAGCCCCGGGTCGCTGTGAAACCATGACTACAAGTAGCTGCTCTTTTCACACAGTTGTGCCGCTGTGTGTACAAGTCTGGAAAGTACAGCTGCAAAACACAGGGGGTTGTTGTGGCCACCATTATTTTGCATTCTCGTACAAGCTTCATTCAGGGTGGTAAAATTCAGCCATGACACTTTTGCTTAACATACGGTTTTATATATTTGTTAAGTAGGTTTACATTGTGTTTTGGGTACTTTTAAGTCATGTTTAAGAAATGGGGCATTGTTTAACCTTCTTGAAATTATACATTTAAACACATTTATATCAGTACGAGATGAGAAAGTATGTGGTCACGTGTCTAAAGTGCAATCTTACAGAAAGTTTGTGATCATGGACAAATCATTTAATTTCACTGTGCCATATCTTCCAAAATTGGGATGCCAGCTATAGCTTTCCTATTATCGGGGCAAGGAAGCAGAACATCATGTATGGCTTTGTGTTGGGGGGGGGCAGGGAGGAGGGTGCCAGGTATGGGTTTTGTGTTTGAGGATGGAGAGGCAGACAACCAGGTGTGCCTCTTGTGGCATTTCTGTTTGCATCTCACTCTAAGAGCCAGGACGGGCCCAATTACTTGGCTCTTGCTCAACTCTAACCATACAGTATTTTCCCTCTCCCACTGCTATGGCAAGCCCAAAGCAAGTACTGCCTGTTATTGAAATTTGGTGCATTTGCCCTCCAATTGTAGCAACAGCATGTGACTCTTGGCAGAGGACTTGGCGTACTCTGAGGTTTGGGCAGCTGGCGCTGTGTTGGGTGTCCTGACCCACGTTTAAGCTATCATGCTGCAACATTTGGTGCTGTGGGCTTAGAAAATTCAAGATGGCGGAAAACCCACATGTGCGCCGAAATCCAGGAAAGCTGCGCAGTTTGTGCGCACACCAAAATGGTTGCCTCACTTGCCACCCACCAGTGCGAGAATGATAGGCCGGGTTGCCATGAGGGAAATGGGTTGCCAAAGGAAAAACAGTAGCGCCGGTTAGCTTCAAAGCGCTTTAAAACCACCCTGTGTTTCTCTGAAGGCAGGCTCAAAATGTCTATTTTAAACATTGCAACACATCTAAAAACTCACTGGACACCAGCGGACATTTGGTAGAATGGAGTGTTGTGTGCCTACAAAATCTGGGAAATGAAGAGCCCAAAACAATGCTTATAACAAAACTGCTATGGAGTCAGCAGTTTAAGTTGCACTGGATTTAAAGACACTAAAATCGAAAATGTTTAGATTAAATGAGTGACCTATGTTTGGTGTCACATGCCTTTGTAACTGTTGAAATGTTATAGTTTTGCACTTAGAATCAGCATTCTAGCTGCATATGTAAAAAAATTGTCTTGACTTAAACTGGGAAACAAAAAGTGACATTTTATCTGAAACTTGGCTTAAGGAACTGAATTCTGCCTGGCAACTACCCCCATCAGGAGTGAAACTTGAGTCACAGCTGTGTTCCCAGGCCTAGCTGCCCTTTTGCTGCTCACACCAAAAGGGATATGACACTTCCCTGATTGAATTACCTGGGCTCTGCAGGAAATTGAACAAAGCCCTGTCCTGACTCAGGCAAATGTTTTATTGGCGGGAGTCGTAAATGGGGCTTCCTCTTGGCAGAAACTGGAAAGACTGGTTTCTGTACCATGTGACCTGAAAAGACACACCTCTATAGCCAGAATATGGTTTTAGAAAAAGATGAATAACTCATACTACGGACATGTGAAAATTTTATAAATGACACCATAATTCTTGTGATTTTTCTGCCCACATTTTAAGAGGTTTTTCGAACCGGTGGCATGTTCAGGGGGGTTTTAGCGGAAAAGAGGATATTACTCAAAATGTGTGCATGTGAAAAATCTGACACTTCATCAATTAATGTCCATACTCCTTGCGCACATGTGTGTAAATTTGGGGTAATGTCCGGTATTGCAAATCAGTTAAAAAGTGCAAAATATTGCCATTTCTGAATGCAAGCTCCCAGGAAGAGCAGAGTTTGAACAGGAGATACCTCCTGTGATATGTGAGGGGTGCATATGATTTTAAAACAATATGTACCTCTGCAAATATGTATTTGTTTCAAATCTAGATTTGTGTGTAAGTTGACAGGAGGAGTGGACTCTCTGCAAGCCATAAAATGACATCACGCTGACACACACTTAGCTCCCCCAATCAAGTGAGAAATGGAAGTTTGACCAATTAGAAGCTGAGAGAGAGGTAGGGTCAGTGATGCTCACACACACCCATTTTCAAAACACATAAAAGCAGAGAGACAGGACAGATAGGGACCTTCAAATCCATTTGCAGCTGGAAGCTCTGCCGGGAAAATCCATACTTTACCTCCCTCAACCTTCAGAGAGCAGACATAGAGACTTCAAATCTATCAAATTTCCAGAACCAGAGAGAGAGCAGAGCTGACCCAGGCCAATGTTAGCAGAACCAGAGAGAGCTGACCCAGATCACTGTGAAGTGCAGAGACCAGAGGCGAGTCTAAAACCTGACCAGATCCGTGGCGTGGCCCATTTCACTCAAGAATATAGTGTGAGTACATAGCAAAACTGTGCAGAACCCAATCTCTTAGTTAAAATAATATAATCCAAGCTATTTTAATCTAAGTAGAACTGCCTCCTAACTGTCACCTGTCATTTGTAAAGCTGTCACTTGTCATTTTCTAGTTGCAAGCTGCACTTGTCTTTTTGAACTTTAAAATTTCAAATCTGAAAAACGACCTTTATTCAATCGCTCATATCTCCGCGACCGTTTGTGCTAGAGACTTGCAGTAACTTTCATCTGGAAGCTGAGATCCTAGGCTTTCCTAGGACCCCAAAACGATAGTGATAGTCCTTGTAGTTCCTCTGTAATCGCGCTCGGCGCATCCGCGAATTTTGCCGCGATTTGCAAATTTCTCAACGTGTGAAACAGCAGTTTGCTTGCCTTCCATTTGCCAGAAATTCGTTTAACCTGCTAGTTACACCCTAGATCCTTGCTAACGTGAGCCTGGACTAATATTAACTTGATTTCACTCACCCTGAACCTTCTAGAGGGAATTAAAAGCAAATTTAGCATATTTTTCACTCCATTGCCAGCACATATAAAAGCATTTTGCCTGTGTTTTCAACGTCTGTAGTCTAAGTTGCTGGGTGAACCGAATCACATTTGATTGCATTTCTGAGAACTGTGTGCTTCCCTCCGTTTCCTTGCATTGCATAAAAAGGGGGGGTGAATTGTCCAAGAAAGTGATTACATTGTCTTTTGCTGAAATCCTATCAAGTTATTTTCTGTACTGCATTTCATTCCACATTGCATTTATTTGAAACCATAAAAGTATTGTTGCTATCTTATCCATTTCATGTCAACTGCTTAGTGATTATAAAGAAGTGTGCTAGTGCCAGATTCTCCGTTGTTAATCTTTATCATATCAGATTAAGTGTGCTATTCAATTATTAATTTATTATAAAGCGTGATATATATATATTGTTTAAATTATCAATTAAACCTTTTAACTTGCAAAACAGAACTACTTCTTGGCTCAGTGGGGTCAGGGTTATTCAAAGAGAGGGGTGTTATATAGGGGTAGTCATCCAGAACGCATGAACTGGACATAAAGATATATCAATAAGGGTTTTCATTCAGTATTATAGACTAGGCGTTGACTTAGCTGTAGTGTTGAATTGAATCCTCTTACAAATTGGGGGCTCGTGCCGGACGTCTGGGTTAGAATACCACTTGTGCAGCTTAATACAGTGTGCTAACTGACGGGATACATACATCCAGTCGGATCACCACGCTGCATTACGCTGTGAAGCATTCCTCAAAAGGGACACTCCAAGAAAAGTTCTGTTCTGCAAAAATAAAATACTAACTTCTGTAAGTCAGGACAGAGACCAATCTCTAGAATGACGACCCTGGTAGATATGAAAATAGCCAGAGAGCACTTCTTACATAAACTATTTGTGAGAGGTGAATGGGCTGAGCAGGGCCAGGATGCCTGGTTGCAGGCCATCACGCGACAGGCCACTGAAACAGGGTCAGACTTATGGAGAGATCAGGGTCCATTACATGTGGCCCTGAGTGAACTATATATGGCTCCTAAGGCCAAAGATGAACACGACAAGATTGTTAGGATAGCGGCATATTTATATTTATATATGGGAGCCATACAGAATAAATGTGCTGAAGGCCATGATTTGGCAAAAAGGCAACAGATGGCGTTAGAGAAGGCCCAATCTGATCTGGACTCTTCTGAGCAAAGGCTGCACAGAAGCCAGGAGTCAGAAAATGAGACCAGACAGTACATCACTAAAATAAAGGAGGATATGGATGTGCTGCAAAAGGAAAAGTCAGAACAGGATACCAGATTTCTGGCCTTGCAGACGGAACACCAAGAAGGTTTGGACTCCCTACTGCAAAGCCAGAAAAAGCTGGAGCAACAGCTAGACTTCAATAGGGCATGTGCTGAGCAGGTAGTCACCCTGCAAAGCCACCTAGATAGGGAGAAGGCAGAGAGCAATAAACTGATTCTGAAAGACCTGGATACCCAGGCAGAGTTTGATCAGGAGCGCCAGAAAGCTGGTGCCTTCCAAAGGCAAAGGGACGACCTGACGGTACAGATGCAGACTCTTAGTCAGGAAAGGGACACCTTAGGCCAGGAAGTCTGCCACTTAAAAAGAAAAATGGAAGAAAATCACCTGGCCCACCAGGGACTGGGTGACCTCCAAAAAGAACACCAGAACTTGCTAGAGCACACCAGGAGGGTGGAGGATGCTCTAGCAAGAAAGGAGCAGGCCAATAGGGACACAGCTCAGGAGGTAACCCTCCTGCAGCAAAGACTGGCCCAGTTCTCCAGGACCAACCAGGAAGCACGGAGGGAAAATGAGGCTCTCTGCCAGCACAATGAGAGGCTCCAGCAACAGGTAGCGATGCAGGAGAAACTGATAGAGTCGAGTAAGGCCTTAACAGAGGAACTGAAAGCACAAATGCAGGCTCTTGCATTGCAACAGGGAGCAGGGGCGGATAGAGATGAGGTCCGCTGGGAAAGAGAGATTCCTGACCATAACCGCAGGAGCCCTAACACCAGGGGCCTTCATCTCCCCCAGTCCCTGGACTCTACCACCCCCATGTCCCCTGGCGCACATGAGCACAGGGCCACAGGGATGGCAGATTACTATCCAGCTAAGAGTATGGGGCTCATAGGCCAGTACCACTCAGGAATGGAGGGGTGGGCATCCGGGTATGGGCACCCAAGTACAGTACAGTTCAATGGGGAACCCCAGGAGAGTAGGCCCATTAAGGGCATCCTGAAAACCTCTGCCCAGTTAGGTCAGTGGAGGGGGTACCCATTAAATCCTGGCAGCAAGGAGGAATCTGAAGACTCCTCTGAACTGCGCAGGACACAGGAGACCAGGTCCCCACATTCTGCCAGCCATTCCCAGGCTCGCAGAATCCGGGAAAACCTGGAAGAACAGACGGGAATCTCTGGGAGCAGTGCCTCTGAGTCCGAGGACGAATGGACAAGGGTTACCCGAACCAAAAAGGCCAATAAGGCAAAAAGGGCCTTGCTTAAGGACCCCTTAAAGCAGATTAAGGCGATCAGGAGCGTCATCACGCCTTACCATAAGAACGCTAAGTATTCTGTTTGGGAGCACTGAGAGTTGTTTGAACAAATGATGGAGACTTTCCATTTGAAGGACAGCCAAAGCTGTATTCAATATGTAAAGTGGACCTTCTCCCCGGAATACTCCAGTTTCTTTGCGGGGCTGGAGGACCAAAATCATTTAAGATGGTCCACCTATAAGGCGGCCATCTTGAAACATTTTTCTGTTCACAGAAATCCTCAAGAGGCTCGCAAGGCAGCCTACAATTTGAAATGTGGGGAGGATCAGGCCCCACAAGAATTTGTGCAGGAGTTAAAGCGTGCTTTTGCACAGACCACAAGAAGGGTGCGCACGAATAGCAGAGAATGTATTAATACGTTTTTCCATGCCTTGCCCAAATATATCATGACCCAGCTCGTGAGGGATTTTCACGAGAAAAGATCTTTAGACTGGGTCATTGAACAGGCTACCCGGATCTATGAGGTGCAGAAACCGATAGATAGCAAAAGTAATGCCCAGAAAAACCCCAAAGCCAACAGCACCCCTGCTGCTGCCAAGGTGGCAGAGGTAAAGGTCACCCCCGTTTTGGATTTGGAGATGGGGGGGCCTAAAAACCTACCTGCACCTAATAATGCTAGGCCCAGAAGGTCCTCGGGTCAGTCACAGACAGGGAGCCAAGGAGGCAGCCCCACAAATGGGGTCCCTCGCTCTCCTGATTATGTAAGTCCCCGTTACAAGGGAAATCGACCCATCCTGGGTTATGTGTGGACTCCTCCAGCCCAAGGGGGGGGATCCAGCCAAGCACCTAACCCAGGGAACTTCCCTCCAAACTTCCCACAGGAGGGCAGAAATTTACCAAACCCTGGGCAGAACTTTTTCCCCAGATATCCACCCGACTTTCAGCCCCAAAACCATCCATCCTTCTTTCCCCAATTCCCTGAGCCCAGACCACTGAATCCGGGAGAGGGAAGGCCAAGGGTGGAGGGGTACCCAAATCTTCCCAACCCGGGGTATTACCAGAGGAGGGACAGCTACCCTTCCCGGGATCAGCCCAGGGGAGAAAACAGGGCCCCGTATCAGCCTGAGCGGGTTTCCCAGTTAGAGCGCCAGGTTCAAAACATGGCGCGGGATCTGGGTCACATACTGAGGGCTCAGCAGAACCCTCAGATGGGCCTGCCGGCGCAGAACGCACCCAACTCTGGACCTGGTGCTCCAGAACAATGACGGGGGCAGCACCCCGATAACTCACCGGTTCCCAGGGAGGAGGCACAAAGGGAAGGGGGGTGTAAAGCCTTGGAGGAAGCTTCCTTCCTCACTTTTAAACAGCCCCTGGAAACCCAGGAACCGGAAACAAAATCTCTTGCCCCTGAAAGTCTGCCTCCTAAGGAGCAGAGGGGGGGTAGGAGAAACAAAAGACCCAAACAGACTCAGTTTGAGGAGGAGGTACAGGTCTTCCAATTTGAGGGAGAGGGATCCTCAGAGGATCCTGGGAAAAGGATCTTCTCCTTCAGAGAGGGGGGAACTCCTCCCAAAGAAAAATGGGTCCCTAGGGATGCAAATCCAGACTGGGGAGATGTGGAGACTGAGCTACCGCCGCCCACCATCTCATCCCAGAACCAACCGCAAGAAAATCCCCTGGTTCAAACCCATCCTGGTGACTGCCTCCAAAAAGGGGGGGCAGCCCAGAACCGGAGCCAGGGGAACCCACAATGGCTCTGATCTCCAGTTGCCAAATTTTTCTTTCAGATTCCCAAGGCTCTCCACAGAATTCTGCCCAAATCTCTTCGCTAGCGATGTCCAAAACCAGAAAATTAGCCCACCAGTTGTCCAAAAATGTACATTATCTGTGCCCCCTTGAGGAGAAGGAGGGAAGATATTATGCCCCGGTACAAGTACAGGGGCAGGGTACAATTTTGGCACTGGTGGACACTGGATCTCAAGCTACCCTTCTGTCCAGAAGGGCCTTTGACGAACTGAATGCAGGAAGGGGAGAGAATTACCAAATTCCTCTCACCTCTCTTCCTGGACAACTGCAGAACTTTGACGGGAAGGAAATTCCCGTCGAGGGGACGGCAGATTTGGACATTAAAATTGGGCGACATAAGTTGAAACACCCGGTCATAGTTGTGACCCCAGAGGGCACCCCTTGTTTACTAGGGAATTACCTCCTGAGAAGGTTGTCACCCCTAATAGATTGCGTAAACAAGGTCCTCTGGACCCAGACTAGCCGACCAATAAAATTAAAACAGAGTGTTAACCATGTTAGTTTAAACGGCACCTGCCACATGGTTGAACAAAAATCTGACCAAGTAGAATTCCACTTCCAGAACAACCAAATTCCAGACGTGACAGTAATAGCAGTAGGACAACAGACTGGTGATGGGGGGTCCTCTCTATTTCTGAAAATCAACCTTCCTTCCAGTCTAAAGTGGTATTCCACGCTGGAAGGAAACACTCTGAAATTCTATACCAATCCACAATCTGAAACTCCCACTCCTATAGTCCAGAAAGATGTGAAATCAGCTCAGAGCCTGGCTGAGATTCAGCAAATTGGAGAGCAGTTGTTCATCCCTGTTCAGTTAAATGATGGGAAGGACTCTGTTCTCGCTCGAGTGTGTGTGAACAACGGTAAGAGCTTCATCAGCGAATCCATGTTCCGCCAACTCCCAAAAGATCCAGCCATTCCCACCTTCAAACTGATAGACAAATGGGAAATGGACCTGGAAGCACCTGATTCCAAACATCTCCTGCCAAGCAGGTGTATGCTCAAAATCTCCATTGGCAACAAGAGCATAGTCCACAATTGTTGGGTCGTGCGAGACGTCCCTGCCGCCTTTTACTTAGGCAGTGACATTCTCAATCGCTTTGCCATTAGTTTGGACCTAATAAACTTCAAAGCTTGGTCCCGATTAGCGGATAATCCCATGGGCTTTGATGATCCAGAAAAAGCATTTAGGTCAGCTCAATTGCTACCTTATGCAGTTGAAATTCAGGTTAAAGAGGAAGTCACCATCCCAGAAAGGACCCGACAATTCTCCCTGGAAGTGAGAGTTAAAAGGGGACAAGAATTGAAAAACCCTGATGCTTACATACATCTAAATGCTTCTCTCCAACAGCAAGGGTTGGGGGTAAACCCAACTCCATTAGTCAACATAGAACATGACACCATTCCAATAGAGGTGGATAACAGCGACTTAAAGAGTATTACTCTAGCCGCAGGCACCATTATTGGAATGGCGGTTGATGACCGACATTTTTCCATTGATTTAGGTAATGAACTGTTAGGACCAATCCCCAAGGACTGTGTTGACAGTGACAGTGAGGACAATACAACACCAGACAGGATTTTTACCCGGCATGGGGGGAACTTCCTGGTGTACACTTCCTGCCCCTATGGTAAGGAAGATGTGACTTGTGACTTCAGGAGGGATGAGGTGATTTTCCAGGTCCATGAGGGCTGCCTTTCCCACCTGAAGCCTCCGGTCCAAATCAGCACTCTGACCAGGGACTTCTCCACCCAGCTGGAGGAGGCCGCGGAGATAGCCAAACCAGAAGTCTTTCCAGGCTTCAGGCAGATGGTGGAAGAGAGAGTCAACCTAGCTGATGCCTGTGTGACTCTGGAACAAAAGCAAAAGTTGAAACAAGTTTTCTTGGATTTCCAAGATCTCTTTGCGGTAGACTCATATGACTGTGGTCGCACTGACATCCACACAACAACAATCCCCACGGACCCTGGCATGACTCCAGTGTTTGTGAAGCAATATTGCTTGCCTCTCGCATCAATGGAGTCCCTTACTGAAATAATTAAGAACCTTGAGTCCCGGGGAATAATCCGTCCAGTCCACAGCACCTTCAATAATCCGGTGCTGGGAATATTGAAGCCAAACGGCCAGTGGAGACTCTGCGCCGACCTTAGGGAGCTCAACAAACGGGTCCATACTTCCCGATGGTCTCTGCCCTACATTGACCAAGGGCTGGCCCAGATTCAGGGGTCACAGGTATTCACTGCAATAGACCTGACCAATGGATACTGGACCGTGCCTGTCAGTAGGGAGGACCAATACAAGCTGGCTTTTACCTTTGGGGGCCAGCAGTACACCTGGACCCGGACTCCCTTCGGATACCTCAACTCCGGCAATGAATTCAACATTTTTCTACGCAAGGCCATGCCCGACTTGGGTGCAAGGGGTAACCTGGCTTATGTAGATGATGTCCTCATCAAAAGTTCATCTGTGGAGGAACACATAGCGGAGATCCGTTATGTTCTGACCCAGTTGAGGGCCGCCGGAGCAAAACTTTCCTTTCAGAAAGCACAGTGGTGTAGAACCCGTGTTAATTTCTTGGGGCATGAGATTACTCCTCAGGGCCTCTGTCCCCAGGAAAAGAAAGTGGAAGCACTTCAGAAACTGAAAGACCCCACAACTCTGCGGGAACTAAGGAGCCTCCTTGGACTGACTAATTACAGCAGAAAGTTCATTGAGGGCTACGCAGAGATCACCAGACCCCTGATTCATCTCCTGAAGGGGGGGTCAAGTGGGAATGGGGTCCAGAACAATCCGAGGCAGTAAAACAACTCAAAAGAAGCCTCTCACAAGCGTCTTGCCTAGCTTACCCTGTCAGAAACAAGGAGTTCTTCCTGGAGACAGGGTTCTCTAATACGTGCTTGACGGCAGTATTATACCAAAAGCATGACAAGGTCAATAAAGTAATCTCCTATGCGAGCAAAACTTTATCCTCTGTGGAGGAAAAATTCAACGATTGTGAGAAGGCACTCCTAGCAACGGTGTGGGCATTGAAGAATTACCGCCCGTTTATCCAGGGGGAACACATCATAGTGGAGACTCCACACCAGCCTCTGCAATATCTCCAAAGTGACAGAATCCGGGCCGGAAATGTGAGTAATTCCCAAATTACTTCCTGGATTCTGTCAATGCAAGGCTTTCCTGTGGAGGTCAGATATGGCCAAAACAAGAAGAGTCCACTCGCGCAAGGTCTGGCTGACTTGCATGATTGTGCCAGAGAAAACTGTCTCGAGGACGAAAGTCTAAAAATCAAGGACAACACGGAGGCATACCTTAATTCCCCACACAAAGTCTTTGAAGAGGACAAGTGTGAGGGAATGCCCACTGTCTATGTGGATGGATGCTCTTACCATGTTGACAACAACGGGGAGAAAGAACTGGTGGCTGGCGTAGGGAATGCATGGGTGAATGAGTCCCCAGAACCCTACGCTGGATACAAAATTGGTCCCCGAAGTAGTCAGGTGGCAGAATTGATGGCTGTGCATCAGGCCATCCTCACTGCTGTCCAGCATCAACTCCACGAACTGGTCATAATCACAGATTCGGATTATGCACGGAACGGGTTCGTGGAGCACCTGGTTAATTGGAAAACCAGAGGCATGGTATGTGCTAACAACAAACCCTTGAAACATGGGAAGTTGATCCAAAACATTGATGATCTGGTCACCGCGAATGAGATGACCATCTATTGGAAAAAGATCAAGGGTCATTCCAAAGTAGAGGGACCAGACAAAACTGGAAATGACTTAGCTGATCAGCTGGCCAAAACCGGGGCCATCCAAGGGGATCTAATTGAGATTGAGTCCCTGTTGGGGGAAATCCAGGTCACTGCTATCACTAGGTCCCAGACAAATGCTCACAACGACCTTTCAATTGCACAATGGAGTAAGGAGACCCCTGATGCTGATTTGATTACAGCTCAGAAGGGGGATCCAATTATTGGTAAATTTTACCAACACCTTGAGGACCCTGAGAACTTTCCCCTGACGGATACCGATTACATTGGGAAAGAGGACCTAAGAGTGTTGATGAAATGTCCAAAAATGTTCCGAATCCAAGACGGTTTGCTGGTAAGGAAATCCAAAGCTGGCCACGATCAGTGGGTGGTTCCTACCTCATTCCGAAGCCTGATGTTAAGTCACGCCCATGATGCGGCCACCGCCGGTCATAGGGGGTTTCACACAACATTGGAAATCTTAAGAGAGGTTGCATACTGGCCACACATGGGGCAGGACCTCGACCAATACTTGAAGGGGTGTCTTGTGTGTGCACAATTTCAGCCATCATCTCTCACGCACCGCGCGCCTCTCCAAAAGCGGGGGATGACACTGCCATGGTCAGATTTACAAATCGACTTTGTAGGCCCCGTGATTCGCTCTGCTAGGGGGAATAAGTACATGTTGACTGTGACATGCTTGTTTACCAAGTGGGTGGAATGTCTCCCAACCCCAAATTGCAAGGCAGAAACGGCAGCTGCCTTGATGATTAACCACATCTTTTCCCGTTTTGGTCTACCTCAAAGGATTGAGTCAGACAGAGGTAGCCACTTCACCAGTGAAGTAATGACAAAGATGTGGGAGATACTGGGGGTCAAAAGGAAGTTGCATATTTCTTACCGGCCAGCTTCTTCTGGGGCAGTAGAGAGATATAACCGGACAATTGTGAGCATCTTAAAAAAGTTTGTGGCAGATTCTGGGCCAAGTTGGGATATCCGATTACCTCTGGTCCTAATGGCCATCAGATCTACCCCTTCATCTGCAACCAAAATGTCACCATTTGAATTGATGACTGGGCGCAAGATGGTGCTTCCTCAGCATTTGCTCTACAGGACCCAAGAGCAGACACTGATAAATGCCTCCACTACTCATGAGTATGTGGAAAATTTAAGGAAACACCTCCAACATGCTTTTGCTTACGCTCAGCGGAATCTAGAAAGATCGGCTGATAGCATGAAGACCCACTATGACCTGAAGACTTCCAGGAAGGAATATCAGGTGGGGGACCGGGTCTATCTATACAACTTCCAAAGGAACCAGGCCAAGCAGCGCAAATTTTTGCCTACATGGAAAGGACCCTTTGAGATCATCGACAAGATCTCCCCTGTGGCCTACAAAATCCACATCCCCAAAGGTCCTTTGGCAGCGGGGGAAGACAAGTGGGTCCACATAAACCAGTTGAAATGTTGCCATCCCAGGCACACTCTGCAACAACTGGAGGAATCCTCTGGAATCCTAGCGGGTACTGTCTCAGACTAATTCAGTTCCAATCATAAAACATACCACATCTAGTCTCTAAAATATTGTGATTTGCATGAAACTGTCTCTTAGTTATACTGTTTTTTTTTTCAAAATAAGAATGTAATGTTTTGTTATGATGAAATGCATATGCTGCCCCACTATCTCAACAGTGGTGGAAAAACGTCTATGAGTAGGTATTGCCGCTTTTGCTTTATCATCCTAGGAGAGATGAAACCATGGAGAATGACCAAGGAGGACGATCCGGAGACCGGGAGCAGAGACGCGATGGGCCCTGTGTACCGCCCAATACTCCCATCAGGACCGGCGAGGAGAACCGATCGATCAGTACCGGATGGAGAAGAAGATGCTGAGCTATGCCATTTGCAGAATTGGAAGAAGATTATGCGGACAGACCGGTGCGTGGGTCAAAACCCTTGTGCACCCGACTCCCCATCGACTCAAATTCAAAGTGCAGTCGCATGGGGGGGCTTGTTGGGTGTCCTGACCCACGTTTAAGCTATCATGCTGCAACATTTGGTGCTGTGGGCTTAGAAAATTCAAGATGGCGGAAAACCCACATGTGCGCCGAAATCCAGGAAAGCTGCGCAGTTTGTGCGCACACCAAAATGGTTGCCTCACTTGCCACCCACCAGTGCGAGAATGATAGGCCGGGTTGCCATGAGGGAAATGGGTTGCCAAAGGAAAAACAGTAGCGCCGGTTAGCTTCAAAGCGCTTTAAAACCACCCTGTGTTTCTCTGAAGGCAGGCTCAAAATGTCTATTTTAAACATTGCAACACATCTAAAAACTCACTGGACACCAGCAGACATTTGGTAGAATGGAGTGTTGTGTGCCTACAAAATCTGGGAAATGAAGAGCCCGAAACAATGCTTATAACAAAACTGCTATGGAGTCAGCAGTTTAAGTTGCACTGGATTTAAAGACACTAAAATCGAAAATGTTTAGATTAAATGAGTGACCTATGTTTGGTGTCACATGCCTTTGTAACTGTTGAAATGTCATAGTTTTGCACTTAGAATCAGCATTCTAGCTGCATATGTAAAAAAATTGTCTTGACTTAAACTGGGAAACAAAAAGTGACATTTTATCTGAAACTTGGCTTAAGGAACTGAATTCTGCCTGGCAACTACCCCCATCAGGAGTGAAACTTGAGTCACAGCTGTGTTCCCAGGCCTAGCTGCCCTTTTGCTGCTCACACCAAAAGGGATATGACACTTCCCTGATTGAATTACCTGGGCTCTGCAGGAAATTGAACAAAGCCCTGTCCTGACTCAGGCAAATGTTTTATTGGCGGGAGTCGTAAATGGGGCTTCCTCTTGGCAGAAACTGGAAAGACTGGTTTCTGTACCATGTGACCTGAAAAGACACACCTCTATAGCCAGAATATGGTTTTAGAAAAAGATGAATAACTCATAGTACGGACATGTGAAAATTTTATAAATGACACCATAATTCTTGTGATTTTTCTGCCCACATTTTAAGAGGTTTTTCGAACCGGTAGCATGTTCAGGGGGGTTTTAGCGGAAAAGAGGATATTACTCAAAATGTGTGCATGTGAAAAATCTGACACTTCATCAATTAATGTCCATACTCCTTGCGCACATGTGTGTAAATTTGGGGTAATGTCCGGTATTGCAAATCAGTTAAAAAGTGCAAAATATTGCCATTTCTGAATGCAAGCTCCCAGGAAGAGCAGAGTTTGAACAGGAGATACCTCCTGTGATATGTGAGGGGTGCATATGATTTTAAAACAATATGTACCTCTGCAAATATGTATTTGTTTCAAATCTAGATTTGTGTGTAAGTTGACAGGAGGAGTGGACTCTCTGCAAGCCATAAAATGACATCACGCTGACACACACTTAGCTCCCCCAATCAAGTGAGAAATGGAAGTTTGACCAATTAGAAGCTGAGAGAGAGGTAGGGTCAGTGATGCTCACACACACCCATTTTCAAAACACATAAAAGCAGAGAGACAGGACAGATAGGGACCTTCAAATCCATTTGCAGCTGGAAGCTCTGCCGGGAAAATCCATACTTTACCTCCCTCAACCTTCAGAGAGCAGACATAGAGACTTCAAATCTATCAAATTTCCAGAACCAGAGAGAGAGCAGAGCTGACCCAGGCCAATGTTAGCAGAACCAGAGAGAGCTGACCCAGATCACTGTGAAGTGCAGAGACCAGAGGCGAGTCTAAAACCTGACCAGATCCGTGGCGTGGCCCATTTCACTCAAGAATATAGTGTGAGTACATAGCAATACTGTGCAGAACCCAATCTCTTAGTTAAAATAATATAATCCAAGCTATTTTAATCTAAGTAGAACTGCCTCCTAACTGTCACCTGTCATTTGTAAAGCTGTCACTTGTCATTTTCTAGTTGCAAGCTGCACTTGTCTTTTTGAACTTTAAAATTTCAAATCTGAAAAACGACCTTTATTCAATCGCTCATATCTCCGCGACCGTTTGTGCTAGAGACTTGCAGTAACTTTCATCTGGAAGCTGAGATCCTAGGCTTTCCTAGGACCCCAAAACGATAGTGATAGTCCTTGTAGTTCCTCTGTAATCGCGCTCGGCGCATCCGCGAATTTTGCCGCGATTTGCAAATTTCTCAACGTGTGAAACAGCAGTTTTCTTGCCTTCCATTTGCCAGAAATTCGTTTAACCTGCTAGTTACACCCTAGATCCTTGCTAAAGTGAGCCTGGACTAATATTAACTTGATTTCACTCACCCTGAACCTTCTAGAGGGAATTAAAAGCAAATTTAGCATATTTTTCACTCCATTGCCAGCACATATAAAAGCATTTTGCCTGTGTTTTCAACGTCTGTAGTCTAAGTTGCTGGGTGAACCGAATCACATTTGATTGCATTTCTGAGAACTGTGTGCTTCCCTCCGTTTCCTTGCATTGCATAAAAAGGGGGGGTGAATTGTCCAAGAAAGTGATTACATTGTCTTTTGCTGAAATCCTATCAAGTTATTTTCTGTACTGCATTTCATTCCACATTGCATTCATTTGAAACCATAAAAGTATTGTTGCTATCTTATCCATTTCATGTCAACTCCTTAGTGATTATAAAGAAGTGTGCTAGTGCCAGATTCTCCGTTGTTAATCTTTATCATATCAGATTAAGTGTGCTATTCAATTATTAATTTATTATAAAGTGTGATATATATATATTGTTTAAATTATCAATTAAACCTTTTAACTTGCAAAACAGAACTACTTCTTGGCTCAGTGGGGTCAGGGTTATTCAAAGAGAGGGGTGTTATATAGGGGTAGTCATCCAGAACGCATGAACTGGACATAAAGATATATCAATAAGGGTTTTCATTCAGTATTATAGACTAGGCGTTGACTTAGCTGTAGTGTTGAATTGAATCCTCTTACAGCTGCTTCCTCCACCGTGCTGCAGGTGGCCCCACCCATAGCCGTGTGACATCATCACGTGAGGTCACGTGGCCATCCACCTGGACCCTGTCCTTAAGCTTGCTACTGCAACCTCTTACCTCATCCTGCCGCAAGTGACTCTAGGCAGTCGACTCTGCGTCCTCTGAAGCGTGTGCTGCTTCCTTCAACGAGCTGTGGGTGGCTCCGCCCCCAGGTGTGTGACATCATCACGTTGGCCTTCCTCACCTTTATTGCGTGTCTTCCCTGGGTGTCCATCACCCAGGTGTCCAGTTCTAAGGGCGGAAGTACCAAGGGTATCACCAATCCTTGTCTGCTCCTACTCGCACAAGGGTGTATGTTTATCCTACTCATACAGAACTCATTATTGCTATATTATGGGTCATTGACTTGCTCTATCATATCTTCACATGCTCATTTCTTCATTTTCTTTCCTTTTACTATGTCTTGCTTTATGAACTTTCCTGTTTGCTTTAGGAATCACCCAAGACAACAGATGTCTCATGTTGCCTCTCACTCGCCTTTACCTATCCTTATGTCTCCGACTGTACTGCGCCTTACTTTATTCCGGTCTATGGAATGCACATTCTATTGTATCTAAAACTGATTTACTTCTAGACCTCATCTTCTCCTTCAAATGTTAGTTTCTTTGCATTAGTGAGGCTTGGCTCTGACATCATGACATGGCATTAGTTTCTGTTCTCACTAAACATCTTTCTTCCTTCTCTAATTCTCCTATGCCCCTTTGCTCTGGGAGTGGTACTGGCCTACCAATCCTACCTTGTTGGTTCATTGGCCACTCTTCCTACCACCTTACCGCTTTACTCTTCCTTTGAGTAACATTTTCTGTCTTTTTCCTCTCCTGCTCCTATGTCTAATCTGACCATTTATCCTCCTGCGGGCTCTCTTGGTTCCTTCTTGGATAATCTTGGTTCTCTGCTAGTTTCCATTTACTCTTCTGATTCCTCAATAATTATACCTTTAATATTCATCTTCCTCAACCTGACTTATTGCCCTTTACTCTTTATCACCTGAGCTACTATCTTAAACATTTGTCTTCTCCCCCCACTCATTCAAAAGGTGGTGTCCTTGACCTAATCTTTATCTCCCTTGATCTTGACTCCACTGACTATTACCACTCATGCTCTACCGCCTGCTGATCATTTTCGTGTCTGTTCATTGCTTCAGTTTTTTCATAATATTTCATCATATTTCCCATTCCGAGTATCATCCACCTACCTGCGTTGAGTTTCATCTCACCTTTCAACCAGTCACTTGTCCTCTTCTACTGATGCTGATTCCCATCTCACTAGTTTCTACTCTGCTATTACCTCTTCTCTTGAATATTGCTTTTCCTCTATCTGAATTTCAAAATAGGAACATACATCCTTGGACCTGGCGTTCTCCTTTCTTAAAATCATTAAGGAAAAGAGCCTGTAGGGCTGAACGTCATTGGCTAAAAACTAAATCTTGCTCCAACTATCATTTATTCTCAACAGCACTTAACTCTTTTACCTCAAACAAGCCTAGACCACCTATTTATAAACAATTATTTCTTCTGTGGCTAATTCCCCTAGACTGCTTTTCAACACTCTTAACATACCTTTGGCCCCTCCCTCAGCTGATCCATCTTTGCCCACCAATCTTTCTCCATTGGACTTTGACAACTTCTTTCTCATAAAGAATGAAACCATTAGATCTTCTGTTTATACTGTGACTTGCCGCACCAATATTGGTCCACTTGTCTCACTGGTTTTCCTCTTCATTTGTTTCTTCTTACTCAGTCTCTTCTTCCTTCTCTTCTTTTTCACGTATTTCTGAAGGAGACATTATAGCTTTGATCTCACAGACTCACCCTACTGCTGCTTCTTCAGATCCTCTCCCAGCTTCCTTGAAACACTTATGTATAGGCACGTTATAAATGCCTTATCATATCATATCAAGTCTATTTTTACTCCGTTTGCTCCATTTCCCGCCACTCTGTTTAATCTTTCTCTTTCTGAAGGTTCCTTTCCTCCAGCATTTACGCTATCCATTGTCCATCTTCTCAAGAAACCCTCTCTTCCTTCAGATCCTTTCAAATGTTTGCCTAATCTCTCTCCTCTCATACCGATCCAAGCTCCTGGAACATCTGGTTCATTCACAACTTTTCTCTCATCTTAACCTACACAACTTACTTCCTCCTCAACAATGTGGTTTTCGGCCCGGTTTCTCTCCTGAAGCCACTCTCTTGGCAGTTTCTAATTCCATTTGTCATGCACATCACTTGATACTCTCTTCGCTTCTGATCCTGCTTAACCTAAGTGCCACATTCGGCACTGTAGATCACCCCACCTCGCTCTCTACTCTTTCTTTCCTTGGTCTCTACAGCACTGTTCTAAAATTGTTTTCCTCTTACCTCTCCAATTATTATTTCTCTGTCTCTTGGAAGGGTTCCACTTCATGTCCCTTTCCTCTTTCTCAAAGTGTCCCTCAGGGCTCAGTTCTTGGTCCTGTCTCATTCAGTCTCTATATTTCTTCTCTTCCATCTCTGATTACAAGCTTTGGTTTTCAGTTTCTCTACGCTGATGACACACTGATTCTTCTTTCTTTTCCCACCTTCAACGATTCTATTCATCACTGCCTTTCCTACTTCCACTCCACAATCTCTTCCTAGATGTGTTCTCGCATTTTGGGTCTGAATTCTAAGAAAATAGATATCTTAATTTGTCTTGTCTCCTCCAAGATTTTTCCTCCTCTCTCTATTTAATTCTTACCGCTTCGACTCCCCATGTATTCTCAAGCACGCAATCTAGGAATCATCTCTGACCCTTTTCTTTCCTTTCAAACTCATATCACATCTGTTATTCGCTGCTGTAAATTACACCTGTTCAACATTAGGAAAATTCATCACTTGCTTACCTTCTCTTCCACCAAAACTCTTGCTTCAATCCTTGGTTCTTTCCTGCCTGTACAGTTGTTGTTCACTTTATGTTGGGCTCCCTAACTAGGTCTTTCTCCCTTTACGTTTGATTCTGCACTCGGCTGTTAGAATTCTATTACGTTTACCTCCCTCCACTCATAGCTTTCCTTATCTTGCCCACCTCAAGTGGTTACCAGTTCAGCGTCATTGGGAACTTCATCTTTTTTGCCTTGTTTTCAGGTGTATTCACTCTGTTGCACCTGCATACCTCTGTTCCCTAATTGCTATTTATCATCCTGCTTGTAACTTCCAGTCTTAGGACACATTCTCTGACTAATTTTGTGTAAGGTCAGAGTTCACTTAGTATATACATTGTCTTATAGGCTATAGAAGTCCCGTGTACATCTCACTACTGACCCACACCAGAATACGTGATATGAGACAGATTGGTTCTTAAATGTATCAAATTGTATCAAACTAAATCAAATTGTATCAGCTAAGATTTATCACAAATTACTTTTTATTGTCAATAAAACTAGGGCAACAGTACACACTTTATCATCTGCCTAAAATAACTTTGTAATAAGTTTATTTTTAATTCAATTATTCTAATGAATAAGACCGCCTAATAATGAATTTACGTGAATTAATAATGAATAAAAAATTTGGCAGATTAAAATTACACATGGGGAATATAATTTACAACCATTATCTCCACCACATCGTGCCCTTGGGCACAATGACATTGAAACTTGTACACTAAGTAACTTTTCTGGCCAAAAGATGGTGGCTGCTTTTCCGCGAGTAGCAAGGGAGGAAGGACTTCCCACATAACCATGGCAACCACTATAAACATGTTACGTGGCATCTGGCGCGGCATTCACAGTTCTGAGGCCGACGCGCAGAGACAAACATTAGTAATTTTCAGGTAAGCCCTAACAATTATTGTACGAGGTTCGCTCTCGCCACAGGAATTGACAGCAACCACTTGTCAAGTTGATCGGCACGTCATCACAGATTTAGACAATTGAACGAATACACGTTTTCAGACCATAAGCCAAATTGAGGTACCGATCCTCGGGGTATCACGAGATAAGTTCTGGGCAATCACTATTAAAACAACACGAAGGACCATTACCAGATTTGGGGCACACCGTGTAGGAATTCACAAAGTTTATGGAGGGCAAAATTAGCACCTTATGAGACTAGTTTCGTTTGATAAAGTAGAATCAGACATTACTGTGGCTATATTAGAAGAGCTCAATACTAGCAACAATTAACAATTGCAATCAGACCATAGGGTAACATGGCAAGAACATGTGTTTAACGTATGAACACTCAGGTATGAACAACTTTAATAGATCACAGTGACATTAAGAAACCGCAGTTAGCAAACATGGATGTAAGTTTGGAATGGATCTTCTAAGCTGCTTCAGAGATTGGTTTGAATGACGCACGACCAATACATTACAGCTGGGATTCAAACCCGGGAATCTCAGGGAACCAAAATCAAATTCAGCATGGAATCGTTACTATTGGAACCTATGGTAGGAGACAACTATTTTGATCACTAATGGACTGCAACCAGTTATGGACAATATAACTCCAATGGGGCAGGCGGGAATGGCCAGGCTAACAGCATTTGAAAACTCATATAGTAAATGTAAGAGGATTAAACAATGACCAGTGAGACAATGTACATACTAATTGAACTCTGACCTTACACAAAATTAATCGGAGAGTGTGACCTATTTATGATCTTATCTGCCTTATGTTATTACTTTATTTACATAATTTCATATATCTTTTTGCATTTCTTGTTTTTTCTTGTACCCCACTTATCCTTACCCATCACCCCTCCCTGTTCTCTGTCTCTACACACCACAATATGTGTGTATGTGAAGCGAATATATAATAAGCCCTGATTTGAAAAATGCTCAGGAAGAGCCGAAACAGGTGTCATGAACAAGGGCTCTCCTTCGGGAGATCTGTGATCCTTACAAACCTTTGTGAATCATAACATTTAAAATTGAAATCTAAATAAACATGTGTGGCGCAGTTCATGTGAGAAAGCAACAAACCTATGCTTAACCTCGGAGGTGGTGTAGTGGTTCCTCCGAACACTCTTTCACACACACGCAACACCTCCATATTGTTTATTTAAGAGGTTGCGAGGCCGAAGACGTCGACTCCCGAAAATAACCCCCAATCAAGTGCATGTTATGGATGTCATATGTCAAGAGAAGCCTCAAATGACACAATAAGCCACATGTCATGATTAAAAGACAGCAATAAAGTGTATACCATTACATTGCCAGAAATACACAAAAGGAGAAATGGCTCATCACTAAGGCATATGGGCATTCACACACATTTTCCATGTACTACTATCTATAATAATATTTTTGGCCTCCTTTACATTTCACTAAAGCAATATCTTCTAGCCAAACAGTGAAGAGTATACTCTTGCTGTTTGAAAAAAAATAAAAACTTTATTTATAAAGTGCTTGACATTAAAACAAAAGAAGAAAGTAGCAGCATTAACGCGAGTGACAATCTTACATTTTCAATTACGCACATTGGCTCTGCAGTAGTCGAGGCATGGTACAAAGTAAGCAGTCAATTAGGCCCAATAGAAGCAACATAGAGAAAATGGAGAGGGGGAGAGTCACAAGTAGGTCAGCGAGCTCTCATTGCCATGTGCATTCAATTGTATTGACAACAAGTAATTGCGAAAAGGAGGATGGACCATCGCTCTTCTAGATCAGATGCCCATGTCACAGCTCGTAGCCAGTGTGTCGCAGAAGGGCAGGCGGGGCGCAAACCATAACAATAATATGCATCGGACTGCCAGAAACATACAGAGGCTCACCAGTCTATGAAAATCACATTGCAGTTGCTCAAACTTATGAAACAGACAGTTTAACGGGGTGGGCTCAATGGTGCAGCTGAATATTGTAGACATAATATCACATGCCCCATCCCAGAACACCCCCAGTTTTAGACAGTCTGAAAGCACGTGGAGGTATCCCATTCCATCCGAGTGACATCTAGGGCACAGAGCAGAATGAGTGTGTGAAAAGAGGTGTAAGGCCTCATTACATGGTAGGCGGTAAGGGTTTACCGGTACCGGTATTTTACCGGTACCGGTAAATCCTTACTGCCTTACTACGAGGTCCCTTTGCGGGTTGGGGAATTTAACGCCTGCTTTTTGCAGGCGTTAAAAACCAACCCGCAAAGGGACCAGTGGAGCTAATTACGGTACCGCAGTTTGCGGTGCCGTAATTAGCGCCTTCCCCATTCCCATAGAGACCTATGGGGCAGAAATGGGAATGGGGAAGGGCAATGGCGGAAGGGGGATTTACCGCCCCTCCAACCTTGGGATGGGGCGGTAAATCCCCTTTCCGCCAAGGCGGTGCCGGTATTTTACCGGCATGAGCCATGGCGCTAATAGCGCCATGGCTCACCGCCTACCGTGTAATGAGGCCCATAGTAATGTTACTGCTTGCTTTGTTCTCCTTCTTCTCCCATCCCTCTTGCCTTACTTGTTCTATGCACTTGCACTATCAGAAATGTCGACATGCCTATTACGATAGTTATTTTTCACATTCTGTATTGTTTCAAGGACTTTAACTGAATGTAACTGTATTTTCCTATGCTCCCTCCCTCCTTGAAGCGCTTTGAAACACATTGTGTATAGGCTCTATATAAATAAACAATCAATCAATCAATCAATCAATTATGGGTCGGGCGGTCCGGAAATAACAGTGGCAGTAAACCCGCCGCCACTGTTGATTCCAGACCGCCCGATCTCGAGTCCTGCAGGCGGGAGGTGATGTTCCCGCCAGGTCTTACCTGGCGGGTTTAACACCGCCCGCCTGCAGGCGGACGTGGAAACACCGGCACCATCACAAGATGGTGCCGGTGTTTCCACTTCCCCATTCCCATTGAGTCCTATGGGACTCAATGGGAATGGGGATTTACCGAATTCCGCCTCCGGGATTCCCGGGACACCAGGGTCGTAATGCCCTGGTAATTCCGGGAGTCACGGAGGCGGAATGGTAATATGAGTCCGGCGGTAACCGAGCCAGAAAAACCAGCTGGTTGCCGCCGGACTCGTAATGAGGCCCTTTGTGTTGCTTTTTGGATTTGCAGAATGGCATCCTTAATTCTGGATAACATATGATGACGTTTGTTTCCAGATAAGCCACCATGATCATTTGCAATCTACTGTCCTCCAGGAAACGTGCTTATGCAACAGAGGGAATACTGGTGAACTGAACGTTTTACCCAAGAGTGTCTTCAGAGCTGAAATTAGGGATTTTTTGCAGAACAGTTCGACAAGCAGTAAGAAGAAAGACTCGAAAACTGGAAACCTACGTACACCATATGGTAAATGAGCACCCTAAAAGGCACTCAGAAAATTGGCGACAGTAACTAGAAGACTTTTTAAATGTCTGTTTTGTGTCATGTATTCTTCAAATTTGACACGCCGTAAAACAAAAGCATCTGTAAACTGTGATATCATCCATTTGGACATTAAACATTCAAACAGGTTCCGCAATAGTTCTACTTCCATGGATGCTGTTATGAACAGAGCAACCCAGAAAAACATGTTTTGAAAACAGACAAACAGATTCACATGATCAGGCTGCTTTAGGACAGGTTTGTGCATGGGCACCGACTTCAGGTTTTCCCAGGGGGGAGAGGGGGTGCCAGCGCCCCGAAAAAAAAAGTCCCATGGGTTAGTGGGGCTACTTCGTTGCTTCGGACATCTGTGTTAGGTGTCTCTGCCCGTGCTGTCTGCTGGAGCGTGCCGTGGTGGGTTACTAGCCGGGTTCTGCGTTTTGGGAGAGGCCGTGGCATGTCTCTGTAACTATCTAGTAATCCAGAATCGACCGCCCGCCCCCACCGTCTACCCCCAGTAAAAAAAAAATCAATTTCCAGCACTGCAGTGGACCAGGGATAGCATCAGTATATCAGTATATACGCTACATAAGCTTCATAAATAAATAAATAAATCAGAGCAGGAGCGGGGCATTCCAAAACACACTCAAGAAGGGCCAACATCCGCGCGTGGGGCGAGGACCCTGGGCACGAGGCTCAACTCTTCTGAGCACCTGAGGTTGGGCATACTTGGTCTTTGTTTCACCACGTGGGACTGCAGACAAAGTACCCCCTTGGCCTACTAACCGCTGAAGGCCACAATGACTAAGCGGCATTTCACACTAAAGACGGGTGGCCAGTGCAGACCCCACAGAGTGGGGTCATATGCTCGAAGCGCAAGATGCACTGCAATATTTAAGCAGCTGTGTTCTGCAACAGCTGGAGTTAAGTGTAAGACACACAAGAATCTTTGCAGGTAGTGCACTTCGCGTCGAGCCAAAAGTTGAAGTCCAGAGTCGGGGTTACGTGCCAAAATATTACAGGGAATCACCTAACTTCATTTGGAAACTCTTATTACCAAAACTGAGAAGATCACCTATGCGGGTGTGAGGGCCCGTATACAGTCCAGTAACATATAGAGTGATCAAAGAGTAACCCCAGCTTATGAGGAAAGCAATAAACAGCCTCTGATTTTCTCATTGAAAAAGGCTTTTTTTTAAAAATCAGGGCCGGTCCTTTATGTCTTACAAAAGAATATTCCTTTTACTCCGTTGGAATTCCATGGCTCAGGGAATAGACTCCTCCAGTAAGACGTGTCCTGAGAAATGTGTGTGCCTTCCGCGTGCCCATATAAAGAGCTGGGTCAACCAACATGAAGGCAGACCTTTCTTTCAATCCTAGCTCCCTTCTGTTCGTGCAGTCCTACCCTCACAGCAATGTAATTACTCATTGCAGTTCAAAGCAGAGAATAGTAATAACATGGCATTTGTATGTAGCACTTTATGCCAGATTCTCACGGCTTCTAAGCACTGCAATGATAGGTGTTGCCATTACCCAATTTAATGTGGTACTCGATTTATCAACCACCAAAAGATGAAATGCTGAGTCAGCCTGCCGGGATTCAAATTTACGAAGTACAGTGTCTGGGAGTTGCTAGGTCTGGAAAAGATCAGGGGCTAAGCTAACGTTGGGACTGGCGGGACTGGGGGCTAGCTAGCATCTTGGTTGTAGCACCTGAGCTTCTATCTAGGGCTACAAGCAAAAGACCCGGGCTATAGCCCCCTTCACCCCCCCCCCCCACCTAGCAGCTTCGTGTCTGAGGAGAGCACTTACTTTGTGAGCCATTCAATTTGGGAGCAGTATCCAAAATGGCCAGTGCGCGGTCACTGGAGACAGAACGGTCTGTCCTTCCCTAGCAATGATAATAGCCCCTACGTCATACATCGATGGGCCTAGAACAATACCACCATGGGAGGAGGCCAGGCGCGCCTTGGCAGCATCATCTCGCGTCAAATTATGTTAATGGCGACAGCACCAGTGAAAGGCTAATGTCTAGCTCGGCTCCGTGTGTCGTGTGCATTTGCAAGGCTGTACAGGCCTGGGCCGGCGGTTTTCTGCCCTTCTCTTCCAACGTCTTTAAAAGAGCCCTCTTCAACCTTGGCATGTGAGACCAGGCTATTTGTATCTATATTGATAGTAACAACATTAGAGATCATGCCTGTAGAACTAGCAGGGACCTTTAGAGAAAGTTCAATTTCCTGTGAGTTCTGCACACCTTTGTTGGAGTCATATGTTATGACTCATATGTTGGTTCAGGGCAGCAAAATCCAACTGAACCATTCGCCTTTCTTCTGTAGCCTCTTCTCATACTAGTGTGAATTTCCTATGCACGGGTATACATATAGAGTATAGAGACCCGTGTTTATTTATTTATTTTGCACATTGAAAGCGCTCACGCAGCACGCGGGCATGTTACATGAATTGTTTTTTTAGTTGTGTAGTTGTTTTTGTCTTAGTTGCAAATTTATAATGCGCTTAAATACCCAGAGGTTTTTAAGCGCAGAACGGGGATCGAACATGTATTGCTTCGTGTCGTCTTGCTTCCAAAGCGAGCACGCTGCAGCTGAGCTATCCCCCCGGGTTTATCAATAAAGCACCCTCCTGCACCCCGAGGAAGCCACACACAGAGTAGGCAGCGAACCACTGAAATCCTCTCTTCCTCCAGGAACATTTTGATAAACTGTTTTTTCATTATAGAAAAAAGGGATGGAAAGTTGTTACGGTACAGGGATGAGGGAGTCAAGGGCAAGCAGGTTTTGTGAAAAAGGTGTTAAGGGTAATGTGGTGGGCAAGGGCGTGTGGTATGTTTCTGAGGCGGAGAGGTTAAGAAATTGGTGTAATGGGTTGCAGGTAAGGAATACGGGTTCAGGGGTGCTTACCTTAGCTGACACGGGCTCACGGGCTGAACTCTGCTGCTGTGCTGGTGTAGCGCTTCCGCCTGCAGCCAAAGACTATCCGCTTTTCTCCAAACCAGTTCTGTCCAGATACTTGCATCACACTCTTTGCTAAAGCGCCCCCCACACTTGACTCCACCCACAGGGGGGGGCAGATTCTTTATGAATACGAATAGAGAGGTTAGCTTGAACTATTGGGTGCACCATGTTTAATAAAAGAGGAGCTCTGGCGCAGTTGGCTACTTTCTACGTCTATGCATTTTAAGCATAGGTGCATGAAATAAGACGCAGAGACACGTGAGAAGTGGCGGGGATTGCCATGGTAGCAGTCCCTTGTTTTTAATATGGCGGTTACACATACCCACCAAGGTACACTGTCAGTGCTCTATACATAATCCATAACCAGGGTCGGACTGGGGCATAAAATGGTCTCGGGCACCAACCAAAAAGTGGCCAACGTTACAAATGGGAATTCATTCCTTTTGTGACGTTGTTTGAATAGTACCGAAGGGGGGGGGGGAGTTGATGCAATGTGATGCAAATGGTACATTTTAAAGAATATTTATTTAGCAATACTGGTCAAAACTATTAGCCACAGAATGAAATAACTCATCAAACTGGCCAACATTAGCCAAAAAAGTGCCCCACTTTGACCCCAAAAACGGGCCCACACAAGCATTTTGCGTTTTTGGTTCAGCCATTTGCCTATTGCCCCATAAGCCAGTCTGAGCCTGTCTATAGCCAATTATAATACAAACTAAATAAACTAGCTAACCAAGAACTGTTAATACAAGTTTACAAGCCATGTTTCCCAAATGCCTTCTTGGCGGCCATTTTACACTCAACGTGTAGACTGGTGGTAATAATAATACTCATCATGCGTTTTCTTATAGTACTTCTTGTCTGTGACTGTTACCTCTCCAATGAGTTATATGATTAAATAGATTTGAAAACAATGGCAAGAGGTAAAGGAAAAAGTGGGCATGATAGAAAGGAGACCAAGTGAAACTAGAGCATTGGTAATGCGCAACTGCACAACCCCTCTTGGAACACTAATAATTGGAAAGAGTAAGGGTAGAGTAGGACGTCAGGGAGGGAGTTTATATAGAAAAGGCATGCTGCCTTTAGGTCTTTTTTTTCTAGCTCAAGTAACATCTTAGACAGTTAGGGTTACTAATCGGTATTTACTAACCTGGGGCTAGGGAACCCTTGGTTAGGGAGGAGGCGCCTCACAAGTCGGGAGAGAGAGACAAACAGTCATAGGTCCCACAAAATATTAATAAAAACCCTTGAACCAACTAAGACCGCTGGAGTATTCGTTGAGTAATCTGTGACAAATAATAACACTGATTTAATAAATCTGGAAAAATGGGTTAAAAAACCCTTGCAAAATGTGAACATAAGAATCACCAAATCTGAGGCAAGAATGAGCAATTTGTATGACTCATAAAGGAAGCGCTAAGAGCCAACTACATTCACCAAAGATACAGCCATCAAGGTCTCAAAGCATATTATCGACCTGGGAAGCAGAACCTGAAGAGGGAACTTTTAGAATCTCCTGTAGAAGGACAGGATCTGGTTCCCGAAGAGGTTGCTCACTTAGTGGACAATCTGGTGGTATTTGTAGAGAAGTGAGACAGTACCCTTGGGTGACTGTCTGTAGTGCCAATTTAGCTGAAGTAATGAAATGCCATTCTTGCAGATACTGGGTCAACCTGCCTCCCGCTGTAAAGTAAAGTAGTAAAGCGCTCAGAGAGGTTTTGGGCCTGTTGTTGTGGAAAAGGGCAGTGAGGCGGTGTCTGCCTGAGCAGTTATTCCTCCCCGGCCCCTGGGAGCATGTGAGAACCTCCCTTGTCCTCTTTGGGTAGCATGACCTCTTCCCCTTTGGCCAAAAGAGTAGCAGTGAAAAGAACACCCTCTCCAAGCCTGCATAGACTGATGTTGTTGTTGTGGCTGACGGATGGCTTCCCCTAAGGATTTTTCTACAGCCTTTCAAGCCTGTAGCTTTTCTAGGATGCAGTCCACCTTTGGTCCAAAAAAGTTGGACCTATCAAAAGGCATGTCCAGGAGCCTTGATTGGATGTCAGGGATAAACCCACACCTGCATAAGCACACACATCTCCTGATCACTGCACTCAATCCCATACACCGGCCGACGCAATCTGACACACCAAGGCCTGACTGACGGGACTCCCTCAGGGTCAGCCGCTTCTCCAAGCAACGAGTTGGGGGGAGATCTCTCTCTGCAGCAGGGGCCTCCCTCTGGAACAGCCTTCCTGCCTCCCTGAAACTTGAGGAGAACCATCTCTGGTTCCGGAAGCACCTCAAAACCTTCCTCTTTGCTTCTGCTTTCTCTCCCCCTCTCCCCTGCTAAATCACTGAAACTGTACTGAATCATCAACTGGGCCACTCACCAATCTCGGTCCTTGGCCCAGCCACTCTCCCCTGCACTGCCGCCCTGGCAACCCCTGCACTGCGGGACTGTCTCTGTATCCCTACAGCCCCCCTTCCCAGCACTTGTCTGCACTTATCTTGCACTTGCCACCAGCTGGCCCTTATTATTTATCTTGTATGTTACTAACCCTGTACTTTCCCCTCTCCCTTTCCCCCTGCACTTTTCCCGTCCCCCTACCGATGCACTTGCGCGATCTGAATGACACCTGGCCTAGTAGGATCATTGTCTGTCTCCCCTTGTTCCCCCCTCCCTGCCTCGTCGCGCCTTGAAACACTTGTGTATAGGCGCGTTACAAATGCCATATCATATCATATCATGTCATATCATTGATGAGATTATTGAAGCTATCTCTCATCTCCCCTTCGGGAATATTTTCTGCAGCCTGAGAAATTACATTCTATAGTGTGTAAGTGTATTTAGCCAGAGCACAAGATGCATTAATGGCTTTTAGTGCCCTGCTTCGAGCACAGAATATCCTCTTTGCCAGTGCGACGTATTTCTTATCGTCCCTATTTGGGGGGGATGGTCGGATAAGCTGTGTCCTTTGAAGTGAAAGTAGCCACCTGCACCACCAAACTATCTGATGAAGAGTGCCCACAGAGGAAGTCAGGGGCAACAGAAGGTCTGTACTTCTTCACCATCTTCACACTAGGAGCGATGGCTGGTTTACGCCGGTTTTCCAGATTAATTTATTTAGTGCTGTATGGAAGGGCAGCAGAGGCTCCTTAGGAGGGCCACTATCCAAAATGTCTGTAAGGTCATTCTGAGCAAGGTCCTTAGCAGGACATCCACAAGCCAAATACTCAATCATCCCATTTATGACCATTTTATAGGCCGCATTTGGGTGAGAGTGTATGTCTGGTATGTCAAATTCAAACTCAGGAGAGGTATCCAGACCACTGACAGTTTACAGACAAGTGGCTAGGTCTTCAAGTGGGAATTGGTCCGAGACCAACTCGTCTGGAACATTAGGAGTTCTATAACATTCATACCTGAAGGGTACAATGTCATCTTCCTCCTCATCTTCTTCAAAGATGGACCCAAAGGATCTAAAGAAATCTGTCTCTGATTTAGGCTTAAAACTCAAAGTTGGATCTGAGGTCAACGTTGACGGGCCCTTCAACTCCTTTGAGGAGGAATTCAGAGTAGTTTTTTGCTTTGATGAAGTCTCCATGATCAACGCTGTCGACGATAAACAAGACGACATCCCTGAGGTCTTCAGACTCTGGCTTTTGGGTGCGTGGGGCGAAATCTTGCTGGATTCCCTGCCGGTCTTGGAAGATGCAGTGGGTTAAAAGCCTTTTCTCTAATCTTTTTCCATTCGGCCACAGAAGCAGTCTTATCAGGAAAATGTACCTGATGCTTTTCAGGTTGTGAGTTAGAGGATGAGGAACAAGGGTGCTGTTTCTTCTCCTTCAGTGACAACGAAGAGGAAGAATGATGGGAATCGCTCCTAGATCTTAACTGTTTAGAATGTCGAGATTGCTTCTTGGGTCTTCCTGGAGACTTGTCTCTGGTGGAGCCTCTACCTCTGAAAGATTTTCTCTTCGAAGGTGTAGAAGACAGAGACTTCGAAACTGACAGACCTAATGTGAGCTTTGATCTTCTCTCCTTCAATGTTTTCAAGGTCATTGATTGGCAGGAGCTGTATTCAATGTCTTTGTATTCTTTGCTGAGGCACCAGACACAAAACCTTTGCGGATCAGTAATCGTCATCTTCTAATCAAAATCCACACATCTCTTGAAGCCTGTCTTCGGCATAGACATCGAGAATATTTTTACTCAAAAAGGATAATGACGTTATTGAGAGATTCGCTGAGGCGAGTCGAACCATTCCGAGAGTGTGCTGTGCATGAGAAAAGACGAACTAAGGCAACAGGCACAGTGCTCGTTATTTATACAATCATCAATGTTACATCCGAATGCGGGAATGGTAGCCGTCAAGGGACATTGACGCTATGCTGCACACCGGCATCTGCTGTCAAAGAATTTCTGTGACTGCAACACTGGATATGAATATCTAAAATAAAGTACTCATGGGTGGACACAATCCATTAAAAAGGGAATTTACAGACCCAGCCATGGCCCGAAGGGGAGTGGCAGCAAAAACGAACCCCAATCCTTGACCCCCTTGTGCTGGTATGTTTCTGTGCAGAACCATGTCTCCAGCCTTGCCTCTGAGTACATATGCTAACCAGTCTTCTCTTTCCATTACAGATGCGGAGTCCACAGAAAGTGAGGTGAACATAGCGAAGCGAAGAGAAAAGTCAGGAAGATAAGAAGCAGTACCTATTGTATGGAACTCATGGTGGCAACAGTAAAAACAGACAACAGTGATCACAGTTCAAGGGTGTTTATTAAACTGAAAACGCAGGGTGGAAAAACGCCTAATCGGTGCAAGCTTTGACCAAATATTAATAAGGCAGTCCTAGTGGCGTTGTGTCAAATAAAAGAGCCTATACTAGGAAAACCTATTGCCAATCCTTACTCTAAATACAAAAGAAGTGTGGGATAAGGAAGTGTTGACTAAATGATAAGTCAGGATGCGATACTTGAGGTACCCCTTCCGCACATTTTTAGCACGGGACAAGGTGGTACTTAGGAGCACAGCACACGCTCAAGCTTTCCCAGCACAAGCTAACAGTTCTGCTTTCAGCAATTAGGGCATCCATTGGTTAATTCTCTTTTCTGTCAAAAAGTCTCTTGCCGCCGGGGCCTGATGGGTTCAAAAAAACACACAAAAAGATCCTTTCCAAAATGCATGTTGGGGTGATGACTTTCCACCCCTGGATCTCCCTTGCCAGGTTTGGACCTAAATGACAAGGGGGACAATTCACTTCCCCTGTTCTTCCAATGCTTATTGCATTCACAAATCTTAATGTCTTTTTGAACAGTTCAAGCTTCTCCCCTTTTTGTTGGGGTCCCTCTGCCGGGTTAACTCTTGCCAACTTTCACTCAAATAGTTCAATGTGGACATCCCTTAGATTGGGCTCACTCCTGTCAACACACTGTTCATTCGTTAATTTCACCAAGCAGGATTTATTTCCCTTCACTTCACATTCATCTGTCGGTCAAAGACTTTTGACAGTACAGAGGATTTTACCAGACCCCTGTATGACCATTTTGACCTCTTTTTGCCTCTTCCCAATGCCTTCTAGTTACGCTAGTCTTCTACCATCAGGTAATCACCCAGAGTTTCCTACCTAAACACCCACATTGTGCCAGACTGTTCTTTTGCTGGTTTTCCCCTCTTTTATCAATATTTGCTTTTTACCTTCCAAAGTTCAAATTATCAGTTGACTACTTTTCGTTCGACACGGTTTGATTTCTTATCGACCCCCCCCTCGACTCACCGGCTGTGATGAACCGCTTGGCTTTCTCCTCTCTGAAGTCAAGGTTAGTACCACAGAGAATAGCATCTCTCCCTGGCTTGGTAATCAGCAGAGGAGGGTCTTGTGTACCATTGACATCTGCTTCAACACATGCTGGCTATTGTTTGTGGTCTTATGTTTCCTTCTGCAGAGGTTTCACAGGTATTGCTCAGAAAGGGCAAGGTCACTTCTCTCCTTGTCACCATCTCGATATGCGTGGTCTTTCTCCTCCTCTTGAACTGCCGTGATGAGTTAGCTCTCATGTCGTGGGTTTTGCCTTGCTCGTGCTGTGCTCTCGGGCTCCACCTTTTATCCCTGTGGGGAAGGGAAAGGGCCGTCTGGTGTGTGTGATTCTGGTCAATTGCCTGACTTTGCCTGACCTTTGTGTTGGGACATGTCAGGTAAACGGCTCTGGTGTTACTTCATTGTGTTTCATGTTGTGCAAGAGTGTTCATGTCAGAAAAGGTATGGGGGGCAGTGTTTTTGAAGGTCCTAAGTGGTAAGATGAGGAAACGTTGTAAAAAGAAGGGGGATACTGCATCTCACCCATCATTTTCCCACTGCCGAGGACCCCCATCCAGGTGATCCTCCCTCACAGTTCCACCCCCAGGAACTGGATCCAATAGCGATGGCCGTGTCCTGGCCCCCTGGATGAATGATCCCTGGGGACTAGTTGGGAAACACTTTCAGGTTCTTCACACTACCTTACAGAGGTGCTAGCGCTGCAGAGACCCGATCACTGCATCGTAGTGACAAGAGATAGACCCAGCTCCAGTCATATGGAGACCTGGAGCCGCTGCGCAGAACCTCTGCCCAGAAATGCAGCACTCCTGGGCGGCTGCAGAACGAACTGGACCAGTTTGGCTTGATGTTAATCCCAATCCACTAGACCACCTTGGACTTGAAGGGGGGGGGACTATCCCCGGACTTCCCGTAGGGTCCCAGATGATGCGACAGTAAAAACAAACTTAGGTCTCTGTCTTTCAGCATCGGCAGATCTCTGGGTGGCAAATCCACATGGAGAAAGTGGGCAGGACTAAGGCCCATTGTGTGCAGGGAGGAAACAAGCTGATTGGATAGGGACAGTTGACCAACATCAGAAAGAGAGGGATATGTAACTCGGGCATAGGAAACAGGAAGTGTAGGTGAATCGGGAGAGGTCAGAGAAGGAGGTGGACAGCAAACAAGAGAGCAGCAGGCAGGAAGAGGGAACAGCAGATTGTGGAGAGCAGTTTTGGAGCGGGTGGTGCATTGGTTTAGGAGTGTTTTTGGCTCTGTAGTGTGAGTGTGCATGTTTGTGAGATGAGTGGTTAGAAAAGACAGTGTAAGGTGTGAATGTGAGAAACTTGGTGCAGAATGAAAAGAGGGGAGGTAGTAGTAAGAGGAGTCTTAGTAGTGGGAGGAGTGGAGTAGTTGAAATAAAGTTACTGGACTCCAAGGTAAGTTGAATTCTTTATTCAGTAATCTCTTCAATGCCCCTCCAGCTTCTCCTTGCAGCCTCTCGCTTTGCTCTCTCAACCGCCTCTAGTTCTCTTCGCTCCTCCATTCCAGATTCCACTTTGCACATTCTAGTTCTGCATTAATCAGAACACTACACAGCTCCCTTCCGTGTGACCAAAAACACAAAGAGTAAAAACTATGTACAGTATCCTTATGCAGGTGAACAGTAATGCAACACACTACCAAACAGGAACAAACATTACCTAAGAGACATGACCTAAAGAATGCAGAAAACAAACACATACAGTAAATTCAAATGGTAGCTTCTCTTTGGCAGATTCACTCCACATAACTCCTGCAAATATTTCGGTCTGTGATATTCCCTCTTGGGATGACCATAACCTCTTGCCTTCCGACATCACTTCGCAGCATATCCATCATTGAGTTGCTCATTCCTGCAATACCGATTCAGGACTTTCTCCGCACTCTATTAACATTCCAAAATCTGCAATCCAAGGTTCTTACTGCCGCATGTAAACTCTCGATAACTTTGACAGGCTTGCACCACACCAAATCACCACTCTTTCTTCCGAGTGAACACACCCAAGCACCCGCACAGACAACCTCTGCCTTTGAAGCTTTCCTCTGACCTAAATGAGTTTTATCATCCTCTTGTGTCCTCATAACCTACTCCCTGACATCATGCATATTCATCTCAATCGAATTATCCCTACCCAACCGTGGGAGGCACACCCTGGTATTGGGTTTCGTCCATCTGAGCATCTCAAACGGAGACAAACCTGTGGTCGCCTGGGGCATGAACCTGTAAGCCACTACTGTGTCATCTGTGTCTTTTCCTTGTAGCCTCTCTCTTTGGTCTCTCAGCCTCCTCTAGTTCTCTTCCCTCATCCATTCCAGATTCCACTCTGCACATTCTAGTTCTGCATAAAGCAGAACGCTACAGTAGTAGCAGTAGTCAGAGGAGGAGGGGTAAAAATAGTAGGAGGAGGAGGCGTGGTAGTAGTAAAAGGAGGAGTTGCAAGAGCTGTAGTAGTGAGGGCAGGGTGGTAATAAAAGGAGGAATGATAGTGGAAAGAGGACCAGTAGGAGTAGTAGGCTAGTAGTGGTAGTGGAAGAGGCGTGGTAGTAGTAGTAATGGGGGCAGGAGGTTTGGAAGGGGTATAAGTGGAGTAGGAGGGAGGAACAGTTGACATTAAAGGATGGAGGCAGGAGAAAGGAGGAGTGAAACATCAGAGGGACAGGAAGATGGAAGGGAGGAGGAGCAGGTAGAGAAGAAGTTAAAAGGTGACTGAGCGGGAGTGGAATCAGGTGAATCTTACTAAGGCAAAATACCTAACTTACCCCTTAGAACACTAACATCTGTTGAGGGCAGGGAAAGATAGGAAGTCCCTAAGGGTGATAGAGAGCCTGTTTTTAGGGAGAACATCACTGTAACAAGGCAGATATTAGAAAGTAGGGGTCAACAATCTCTAGCACTAATCAGGGGCTAGGGAAGCATTGTCTAGGGAGGACGTTCACGGCCAGTCACTAGAGAGAGCGACAGCCATAAGCCCCACAAATATTTTTATAAAAACCCTTGAACCGTCCTTGAGATTGTTAGGATCTTACTCTGGCCCATCCTCTTTAAATTATGGAACACCCTATTTACTAAGTGTGTGAATGACCTCACAGTCCAATCTGCCTGGGTGTAATTATTCTCCCTCTCTTCTCTACAATGTCTTTACTTCCCTTCTGCTCATTTTGGTCTGCTACCTTCTTATCTCTCCCTATCCCCGAACATTCTTAGACCCCTTTCATCTCTACTCTCTCATAAAGGCTTTCCTACACTTTGCTTCATCTTTCCTTTGGTGTTCCTTCTCCTTGTGTATTTGTATTTAGTTGAGGAACGTGGATTTCAATTTCGATCAGGAAGTCCTTACAATAACACATTTACAAATGACAGAAGCATTCCCCTGAATGTTACCTGAACAATAGTACAAAGATGAGAAAAAGTGGAGTGCCAGTTTATGAGGGTTTGGGCAAAGTGGGACACAGACCAGGCTCCAAACAAACCAAAACACAAGAATATTAGAAACAGGTGAATTAAAAAGGTGACATTAACCTAGTACTGTATACATATAGAAAATGACATTGTTACATTATTACGTGGCAGGTGGAGGGAGCTGCGCAGGGAGATTGAGGAGAAGGCTGGGGAGCTTCCTCTTCGGCAAGTAAGTGAAGTTTAAGCAGAGCTCTGAAGAGATCCAAAGTAAGGCTGGCTTGTAGGTTTCAATGGAGCAGAGCTTGTAGAGTTAAAGAGCCGGAGGAGGAGAGGCACAGGGCTTGAATAGTGAGGTTGAGTGCAGAGGAGGGGTGGAGGCAACAAGAGGGTGAGTAGACAGAGAGACAGTCAGACAGGTACTGACAAGACCATTTATAGCTTTGCAGGCTTGGAGAATGAACTTGATAAGGGAGCAGTTGTGCATGAAGAACCAATCAGCATGGTTTCTGTAGGTAGAGGTAGGTGAGGACCAGTGCACGTTATCGAGAGTGTGGGTAGCAAAGTAGTGGACTTTGTCTAGAGGGAGGCAGGGGTAGAGAGGAAGGCCAAGGAGTAAGTATACGCAGTAATCAAGTTTGCTGTATTAGTATCTGTATTTATTAGAAGAAAAGCAATATCAACTTTGTTCCAAAATCACTTACAATAACATATTTACAAATGATAGAGGCAGAAAAACAGAGGATAAAACAAAACAAACAGAAAAGAATATATAAGGAGCAGGTGATTTACAAATCTATCATTAACCTAAGGGGTGGCCTGCTTCAAACTGTAGAGGAGTACTGTATAAATATTCAGAATGACAATATTAAGCCACACAGGCGGGAGTAGTGGGATCAGCTGGGGGGGGGGTGGTTGGAGAAGAGGAAAATGTGTGCTCCCTCTTTGGCAAGTAACTGAAGTTTAAGCTGAGTTTTGAAGAGACCCACAGTTGGTATGGCTTTGAATGTGATGGGCAATGGGTTCTAGTGGAGTGGGCCGAGTAGGGAGAAAGAGCGAAAGTGAGAGGAGGCCCAGGGAGGGTATGGGATGGTGAGGTTGAGTGCAGAGGAGGGTCATAGGGAACAAGATGGTGATTAAACTGAGATAGAATTAATCAGACATGTGCTGAGGATGAAGACAAAGACTCTCTCTGCTTCTATTTGCATCATCTCCTCATTCCCTCTGGTGTTCCCATAATGTTCACCTTTCTCAACCTTTTTCCAACCTCTCTTTTTTCTTGCCTTCTTTGTTTCTCCACCTTGTCTCCTCTCTCACTTGGTCTCCTCTTCTCATCTCTGCCACCTCCTCCTTTTTACTTTCTCTCCATGTACTCTCCACCTCCTCTCTCCTCATCACCTTCACCTACTCATTATTTCATCACACTTTACTCTGCACTCTCTGTCACTACAGCACCTCTGCACTCCAACTAGTAACTCTCACACTTTTCCCCCTGCAGCTGGGAACGGACAAACTGAACGTGACATTGGTATCAGCTGTGTTAGAATTGGGAGCAGGTCTGGTGATTTGGTAATGTTTGGAATGACTATCCATTGCCAAGGTGGTCTGTGTTGCATGGGGGACCGCCCTGCATATCCACGTGTAGAGCTTCTAAAGCCGTTGACCACCATCTTATATTTAATCTGATAACATCTATTCAGCAAGTTCCCATGACGGCAGTCTGTCCTCCCATCTGGTTTCCCTCCATTGCATGATTTGTGGCTTCTCTCTGGAAACTGTGGGTCCCTGCCGTCTGCTGGGAACAGTGTTTGGGCTAGCACTCGCAAACGTCTCTCCATCTGCCAAATGGGATTCCTTATGGGTATCTACCGACTCAGCACGCAAATTCCCATGGATGCGGATCAGTGTACAGCTCCCTTCTCACTTCCCTTTTCAATGTTCCTCAAATGATTCTCAGGCCATAACAGGTTTCTAGGGCTGGGAAGATAGCTCGTGTTTACAGGTAATGTGTTTGTCTTCAAAGCAAGTCAACATGTCACAGGTTTGAAACCTGGTCCCGCTCTTAGTGGCTGGTCTCCGGCATGAAGTGTGATATAAACACTCAATCAAATGTTTTGGTTTTGGGCAGTAGTAGGTCTGTATGTAAGTAGGTGATTTATATAGAAAACCTACCTAGAAAGCAACGGAGCACTGTACAATTAAGTTAAGTAGAGCATAGCAGGGGACAAGTAGAGGATTGTCTTGTCAGTCTATGGTCTTCATTTGTATTGAAGTGTTTCTTGAAGAGCATGGTCTTCAAATCTTTCCTGAATAGCAGGAATAAGGGAGACAACCCAATGTTAGAAGGAAGGTTGTTCCAGTGTGGGGAGCATAGAGGAGAATTATCATTTGCTGGCTGCCTTCTCCTTCTTCCACTTCTTTGATTCCAGTCTAGCAATATCTTGGCTCTAGTTGTTGCATTGAGTCCTGAGATGTTCACCTTTTTAGCTAAGTGCATTGACGTCTTGTACCTTAGAGCTTTGTAGGTGATGCAGGCTGTCATGAAGGTGATGCAACCTTGGAGTGTGTGTCAACCAGTGTATTTCCTTGAGAGTGTGTCAAATTTCTTTAGTCCTGTGATGGGGTGTGCAGCAGCATGCTAGACAGGTTTAAGAGGGGCCAGAGTAGTGGTTGGGACACCTGCTAGGAAGGTATTGCCACCATCAAGGTCGAGTACACCAGGGCCTGGACAATATCTCGGGAGGATAGCTCAGGGGCAACATGCTCGCCTTGGAACAAGACGATGTGGAGCAACACAGGTTCGATCCCCGGGTCTGCGCTTAGAAACCTATGGGTATTAAGCACGTTATAAATAACCTATCATATCAATGAATCTGATGTTGGAGGTGTGAATGAGGGGTTTGACTTGCCAAAGGGAGTGTTGGTACCATGCTGTTTATGTCTTCCTGACAATGTTTACTTTGAAGTTCGGAATCGATGGTGAAGCCGAGGGACTTGCACTAGGGACGAGTTGGGGGAAATGCAGTCAAGCTCAATCTGTGTCAACCAGTTTTTAGTGCATTTGATGGCACCCCTGAGGACAATGAACTCTGTTTTGGTACAGCTGTGTTTCAAGTATGCATTTGACGTCCAGGCTTGAATGGTGGAAAGGCAGTGGGCCTCATTACGACCCAGGCGGTAAGTTACCGCCTGGGTCGTACCTTTACCACCATGGCGTAAACTATGTTTACGCCATGGTGGTTGGCGGACTTACCGCCCCATTTCGAGGTTGGCGGGGCGGTAAGTCCCCAATCCCCATTTAGCCTTCCCCATTCCCATTTTTGCCCCATAGGGCATAATGGGAGTGGGGAGGGCGTTAATTACGCCACCGTAAATTACGTAATTAACAACAAGGTCCCTTAGCGCCATGGATTTTAACAAATTCTGAGGACGTGGAGTTCCAGTGTGTTTTTTTTTAGTAGGGGAAGGGTCTAGCCATCTTTCAATCCATCGAGGAAGATGCCATCCATGATTGAGGCGTTGATAGTGGGGAGGAGATGACTGGGACCCCTTCCTGTGATATTCTCCAGGATGGAGGAAGGGATGATGTCTTCATATGAGGTGGTGTTGAGTAATGTGAGGATATTTGTGAGTTCTTCCAGTGTTAGTGTCTTGAATTCTTACCATGTTGGGACATGGCACGATGGTATGACAGGGGTTTATATAGTGGGTAGGGTATCATCAATGTGGAGACAGCCCTTGTCAATTCTGTCTTTGAAGAACTTGTTGATTACATTGTATCTCTCTCTGTATTAGGATACTGCCGGGGAAAATAGAGGGGTAGTGCAGTGTTTGATGACCTTGAAGAGAGCTCGGCTATTGTTGGAGGTTTCTGCTGTGGATGTTATGTAGCAATGCGCTTTGGCTGAAGTGATGAGGATCCAGTGGGCTGAGCAGAGGCTTTTCAAGTTGGTGAGATCTTAGCAGTGTTTATTTCCAGATCTCTTCTAGTTTGTGGGTGGCATATTTACTGTCAGTGAGCTCTTGTGTGTACCAGGGTGTGAATGACTTGGTTGCTGGTTCATAATTTCAATGATCCATGGATGTTGGCAGAATCAGTTAGAGTGAGGTTGAGCTGGTTGGAAATATTTTGACCAGGTGGTGAGGTTTTCATCTAGGGCATTCAAGGAGATGTTTTTAAATGAGCACTGGGACATCTGGTAGTTTATGTTTACATTGATGGGAGACAATTAGTTCTGGAGCTTGATAGGTATGGCTGCATGGTCAGTGGTGTTGACTTGTATAGGTTGGAGGTATATCAGGACAAGAGTGTTTTGCCATTGGTGTGAGTGGGATCAGTGATGAGTGGTGTGATGTGGAGTTTGCCCAAGACATCAAGGGTACTTCCTCTGGTTTTCTTTGATGCTTGTGTTCCTGGCAGATTGAGGTCTACTAGGAAGAGATTGATGGAATGTGGGACAGGGTCAGGAGCTTGACCCTGTCAGGAAGGGAGAGTGACTTATCTCAGGCAGGGAGGGAAGGCCTACCATGGTGGAAGCTAGAGCCAGTCTTAACTCAGAGGGGGATGGTGGCAGTTGGGAGCCCCAAACCCTGTCCCTTCCCTATGTGCTAGGGTGATTGATCATTCTAGCACTCTTAATCCAAATGCTGGCCAGATCTCTCTGCTTAGTTCAGTTAACAATACCAGCTACCCCAGTGATGAAACAGAGAAACAGAAGCCTACAGTAACTTCTCAAGCAGGGCAGCCGGGAGGTTAGCTCAGAGGCAACATGTTTGTCTTGGAAGAAAGACAATACAGAATGTCACGTGTTTGAATCTCTGTCTCATGCTTAGAGGCTGGTCTTCGGCATTAAGCACAATATAAAAGCTCCATTTAATTTTCTTTATACCACAACCGTCAGCACTCTAGCCTGAAACCGCTGCATGACATAGAATAGACCAAGCCAACCGTCGGCACATAGGCAGAATGCTGCCATCCACATACACTCACCAGCAGCATAGCAGCGGAGTACCATTGTCACACAGAAGAGCCGCCGCTCAAGGAAGAGCAACCTCTGCCTGGCACCAGAGCCGTGAACAATCTCTTTAACACAGACTATCTTGCAATGGATGTAATCCCTCATAGGAACTGCAGCTCTGATGATAGTGGGCCGCCATTACCGTTCTACAGCAGTCCCACATGGGAGAAATGGGTGGGGTTTTGAGACCCTTATATATATTCCAATGTTTGTAACATCTCCCAGGTGGGGATGGCAGGTCAAGACTGGCCTGAGGAATCATAAGTGGAGAGACAATAGGGATAGGAGGGAGAAGATATAAGGAACAACAGGAAACAGAAAGGTGTGAGTTGTTCCAGTGAGGTCAGCAGAGAAGGAGGTGGTGGTGGCCGAGAGCCCAGAAGGAGAAAGGATAGTGGAAAGGAGCGTGGACACGGTTTAAATAGAAGGTGAGATATTGGCTGGTGAGAGAAAGTGGTACTATGCTGTGAGTGTGCATGTAATATGTGTGAGTAAAAGGTAGGAGGAGAGTAGGGGGTGAGTGAGGAAACTGAGGGAGTTCAGGAGGTGGGGTGGAGTAGTAGTGATGTGAAGGTGGGGATAGTGGCAGAGTGGAGGTAAGAGTAGTAAAGGTGTGGCGGTAGATTAGTAGTGACCTGGAGGTGGGTGAAGTGACAGTGTAGAGGTGCAAGCAGAGGTTGAGAAGGGCGGAGCGAGTAGTAGTGGGGTGTAAGTAGATGAATAAGTAGAGAGGAGAGTGAGAGTAGGCGGGTCTAAGATTGGCAGGTAGAGGCGAGTAGCAGGAGAAGGATAATGTCTATCAGGCAGTGATAAGGAGAGGAGGAGAGTGGAGAAAGAGAAAGGCATAGATGCAATAATATCCAGGGAAAGGTGCAGAAGGGCTTGGTAGACCAGGCGAGGAGAAAGAGAGAGGGAATAGATTGGATGGAATAGCAAGGGAGGAGGAGAGTGGCGACAGAGAAAGGCAGAGATGCAATAAGATCCAGGGAGAGGTGCAGAAGGGCTTGGTAGACCAGGCGAGGACCCTGAGTGACTGCAAGGCACTTTTCCAACTTCATTTATCACCTAGAATGTTACTGGAGGAAGTCTCATTAGAGACTGTGTATGCATTGAGTCCATCACAAATAGTCATATAGCTTTTAAATCACAGGGGTTACTGATCACTCCTACCAATCTAGGGTTAAGAGAGCCTGAATTAGTTTGGGACTGAGTATCCCTAGGTTAAGGAGAAAGGGACAGCCACGAGGCCCATTGCTAATCTGATAATAAATACCATTGAACCTTATCTGGGAGCTGGTGTGTTCTTGAGGCTAGTGTGACGAATGATTGACAATTGATACAGTGAAGAGGTCAGGGATTTTATCCAGGAAGGCTTTGTTACTTGGTAGTGGGCGGTAATTCAGGGCGAAAGTAGCAGCTGCAGTGTGGGAAAGAAGAAACTGACACGTCAGGAGTTCCGCAGATTTAATGGGTGTGGGGTCCTGGAGCATGGGAGTCAATGAAGTCTTGTGAATGACTGTGTGGTCCCCACCATACTTCTCTGTATTGTTGAGATGCTGGATGCTGTAGTCAGTAGAAACAAGGACATCTAGGCTGTGGGAGGAGTCCCGAGCAAGACATGTTTCTGTTGTGAAGAGTGTGTCAAGTTTGTGTGGGGTGATTATATGAACAATGTCTGCCACATGGGGTACAGCGGGGGTGTGCTTTGATGAGCAGGAGGTTCCATGTGTGTTTGTGTGGAAAGAAACGGATTATCAGTTTTGAGTGGGAAGTTGATGAGGATGTATGGGTTAGAGCTGTAATGGTTATTGGTGTGTGCTCTGTGTTTGCGTGTTCGAGGTAGGGTGGGGGTAGGCCTAGGTGTATAAGGGGTGTTAGGGTTCTCTGGGTGCACAGGAAATGGATTTCAGCCTGTGGCTCTTTCCCCAGGCCCTTACAAGACCAAACAGGTATTGTACAGGTCGAAACCTTTGTCTCTGTCAGCCCTAGTGAGTAGGGTTTTAAAGGCAGGGAGGGGGAAGAGCCACGGAGAGGGAGACAGGAAGCAGTCACAGGAGCAGTTTAACAAATGGAAAAATAGCAGACAAAAAACAGAGACAAAATGGAGACAAACAAGGACTTTAAAGGGGGGTTTAAAAACAGGGAGTAGGAGGAGCCACAAGGAGGGAGGCAGGGGAAGCAGGAAGAAATCACATGATCGGGGAAACAGCCCAAAAACTGAGACAAAATGGGGTTTCTGCAAACAAGGTTAGTGATGGAATGGTGCACCCTACGGAGTGTGTACCCCCTCCGTGGCCTATATCATGAAGAAGGTGGAGCTCCCCATGCCCCAGGGTCAAGCCAATCCCTAGCCACCTGCATGTGACCACGTGACAGGATGTTAAGTAGAGACCTGGAATGCCCGCCCACTGTCGGTTCTCTGACCATCACTTTAAGAGGGTTTTTCTGCTGGCTTATATATGGCTGTGAGGGACTTGAGTGTGAGGGCATCAGCCTTTTCTTTCATCTACACTTCTGTTAATAAACAAAGTGTAATGGCGTTAAACAGCAGTTTGTGCTTTTGAACCATGCTAACTACCTTATCTCAGAACATGTGCATATGCCCATAGAGGCTATAACAGCATAGTTAGTTGCTAACTCCAGAAAATCATTGGCCACTCATTTGTCTCTGCAACACCAGTCAAGAATGTAAGCTGTTTGTTGCTAGCTAGCCACCTCAATAATTCTGTTATTTCCAACCAAAGTCTGGCGTGCTTCCAGATTAGCATCTGCATTCACCTGGTGGAGGTGTAGAGCTGAGTTGCCATGCACCTTCTAGCCAATAGTGGCCAAGGCCCCTTTCTCTGTGCCCAGTGGGACCAATTGATGTGTGCTGTGTCCGTGATAATGCTGCGGTTGGCTCCCACAGCATACCTTTGGGATGTCTGCTTCATGGGGGCAGGACCAGAACACTGCACGGCATGAGCAGATTTTGAAAAAATGGGAGGCGACTGCGCGGGAAAACTTGTGCACCGGGCCCTCAAGTCACGTGCTCTTCTGCTCAAGTCCAGTGACTTTGTCAGTAAGAGCACTCTTTGCAGCTCTGCTGCGTGTTTTTTTATTTTTTAGGCGCACCATTTTTCTTTTTCTAATTGGGTGCAGTACATTATTTGTACTGGTCCGTCTCTATTCCCAAATCCTGGGGGCACACTCGCTGCCACTCTTGTGGTAGGCCTTTCACTATGGCGGAATGCTACCACGCGTGTCTGGAGTGCCCAGTACTCTATCTCTATTGCATGCTCTTTGGGTTCACACTTGTCCAGGCTCTCGCGCTTGGAGGAACTCTTCCAGCAGCCGGTCCCTGAACAGTTCAAGAACTTTCTAGGAGGTAAGGCAGAGTGTTAATGTAACAGTGCTCCCGGCATCGGTGATATCTTTCCTGTGGCCCAGTTGGTTCAAAAGGGTCCAGCAACCCTGTGTGAGCGCTATCATTCTGATCCTCCTGGGCGTTCAGCTGTGATGCTGCACTGCCAGTCCCCTATTAGAAAGCCTCTCAGACCGGTGCTGGGGCAATGCGGTAGCGGCCCTGCAGTTATAGGTAAATTGCTCAACCCATAGGGAGAGCACTTTTTGGGCAGCGTATAACTTTGCCCCATCCTAGAAGAATCCTTACCAAACTTTGCAAAAAAAGTATTTTGTCCTGACAGCATTTTTCTGTGAAGTCTGGTGAGGTTTCGTCAATGGAGGGGCAAAGTTGTAGGGGGGTCCCAAAATGTCTGTTTCTTCCATAGACGCAATGGAAACAAGATTTTGATCTCGTCTACAGCCCAAACCACTGGATGGATCTTCAGCAAATTTGCTGCAGGAGTGGCGGCTTGGTGTAGTAGTTCTTTTCAAAATGGCCCAAAAGTAGGTACAAAAAGAAGTGTGATATCTGGGTTCGGTCCACAGACTCACTTCCCTGTTCAGTCCGCGGACGGGCATCCGATTGGCCTAGAGGGCGGCATGATGTCCGCAGACATCGAACGCACCCACTGATTGGATGGTGAAAAGCGCAAAGTGCGGCATATTTTTGGAAACGCCTGCCATGTTGGATTCGCGGACAGCCGCTGGTGTCCGCAAACATCGCGGTTAAACATATTAAAAACACAACATTGAACTTATCAAACAATCTATGGGGGGATGAGGATCGAATGGGATATGTCCGTAAGAAGCCAAAAAATGGGTGTTTTCCATCCCCAAAGTCTGCAAATAGTCTGGATGTTCGGGTGTGGTTCTGTGATGTTTTCGCAAACACTTCAGATATTCGGGGACATCTGTGCCTATTTCTGCATTTCAGGGTTGGTGAAAAGCAGTTTTTGGATGGCTCATAACTTGGATGCCACTCAATAAAACTGCATGAACTTGTGGAATTTTATTCTAGACCTGATATTGAATGGTTTTGGCAAATGTGGAGCTGTTTTGTCAAGAGAGAACAAAATTAGAGGGGGGGTCCCAAAATAATGTAAAGGCTATTTGACGAATCTGCACAAAAGTTAGCAAAACGATTTTGAATCTAAATGTTTTTGCAAAGTTGTGTGGGATTCTGTCATTGGGTGCAAAATTAGAGGGAGGGTCCCAAAATATTGTGAAGGCTTATAAATTTGGTGCAATATGACGAATCTACACAAACGATTGCAAAAAGATTTTAGATCTAGATATAAATGTTTTTGAAACGTTTGGTGGGATTTTGTCAAGAGGGGGCTAAAATACAGGAGGGTCTCAAAATTTTTAGATGGCTTATAACTTTGTTGCCGTTTGACGAATGTGGACAAAAGATTTCAGAAAGATTCCATACCCAAGCGTGAATGTTTGTGTAAAGTCTGAATTTAATTTGTCAAGTGGGGGCTAAGTTATATGACTACTGTATGTACAGACATTCTGACACTTAAATAAAACATGGGTGGATTTCCAGCAAACCCGTGTAAGGAGCACTGGGAAGGACCTTATAGCATGGTTTTGCAAATGTGCCTGTGTTTTATTTTTTGACAAGTGTCATAATGTAGGTACAAAAAAATAGTGACATACCTTTGGTGACTGAGGTATAGCCTATGGCAATGGCCAATGGCCAGATTGTTCGGGTCATGGCATAAGGTCATGATTCAGACAATCTGGCTACTGGCCATGACCATGAGGGACGACAAATGGGAGTAAAGTGGCCATGTCCACCTAGGACCGGATATGTGGTACAGTTATTTGAATGTGGGATAGGTTTGAAAGGGAAAATAAAATGTGCTTGTGGTAATATTGTCATAGGGTTCTCTCTTTGCCTTCTGCTGGCTGCCATGGAGAAGGGGGAGGGGCTCTGTACGGAGCCACACCTTCCCTTTCCATGGAGGCCATCTTGGAAAAGGATTTTTCTTCCTACAGTGTCCGGTGTTGGAAGAAAGATCCTTTTTTTTTTAGCACTCCGGTTTCCCGCTTTGGTAACCTGGGGTGCTAATTGCCTTCATTCATCCCCCATTGCAGGGTCTGGAATGGGGTATAACGGTCCAGAGCCCTCATTATCTGCCCTCGCTTCACTTGGGCCGATAACTTGGGCTGCCGGGCTGTTGAACGCTGGGATGAACGCCAAATGATTGCCATTGGCATAACACAAAATGCTAACGGAAATGTTGGAACACCTTATTGAGTCTATGTACTTTAGTGAGAAATGTAAAGTAGATGGAGTCTATAGGACTTCTTTTTTAGTTCTATTTTTTTAACTGAAAGATGGTACTAAAGCAACCTTTCTTTTGTTGTTTTTTTGATGTTTTTCTTTTTTCAGGAGAGCTTAGGACGTAAGCTGGGGAGGGAAATGAGGGAAGAGACACCAAGCACTAATATGTTATGTTATGTTATTTTATGTTACTTGTCGTGTATATTGCACCTTATGTATCATTGGTATGATCTCAAAGAGCTGGTAGGTTGAACACCCTCGGGAACCGCAGTTCAGTCAGTAGAGAGAGAGAGTGTGGTATGGTGTGTGGGTGCACCGGATATGTGTGCAGCTGGAGTGGTTGTTGCATGATAGCTGCTTCTTAGCGGTAGGCGTGGAGCTGAGGAAATCAGTTGGATGTGTTCAGTCTGGAGGGTGAACACCCAGACTGAAATCTGGCTGCGTTAGGCCTGAGGAGACGCTTAAGCTGGCTGGAATGTGCTCAGCTAGCTTCTTTTAATTAGGATGATGTGGAGTTCGTGGGGTCATGTTATTATAGGAAGAGCTAGACCAAATGTGTCATAGTACAGCTGTGTTCTAGTTGAATGATGGTGTATAGGGGAGAGTAAGCATAGTAATGTGATATGGTGGATATCAGTAAGCGCCTGCGATCAAGCACAAGAGCAGGACAGGGGGCATTCATTAGGCACAGTTTCTAAGTTCAACAATAAGTGTGAGACACCTAGACATGATATCATTCAGAAGTCTATCCAAGTGTGGGATATGTTATCATTCACAATTCCAACTAAGTGAGGGATATGCTACAATCATAATTCTATCTAGATGAGGCACATGCTATCATTCACAATTCCTTTTAGGTGTGACACATGCTATGATTCACAATTCTATCTAAGTGTGGGATATGCTATCTTTACAATTGAATCGAACTGTGGCACATGCTATCATTCACAGTTCGATCTAAGTGTGGGCCATGCTATCATTTACAATTCCATCTAAGTGTGGTACATGCTATCATTTACAATTCCACTAAGTGAGGGATATTCTACCAACCATATGCTATAATTCACAATTCCATCTAAGTGTTGCACATGCTATCATTTACAATCCAGTCTAAGTGTGGGACATGCTATCATTTACAATTCCATCTAAGTGTGGCACATGCTATCATTCACAGTTCGATCTAAGTGTGGGACATGCTATCATTTACAATTCCATCTAAGTGTGGTACATGCTATCATTTACAATTCCACTAAGTGAGGGATATTCTACCAACCATATGCTATAATTCACAATTCCATCTAAGTGTTGCACATGCTATCATTTACAATTCAGTCTAAGTGTGGGACATGCTATCATTTACAATTCCATCTAAGTGTGGCACATGCTATCATTGACAATTCCTTTCAGGTGTGACACACATTATCATTCACAATTCTATCTAAGTGTGGCACATGCAATCATTTACAATTCCATCTAAGTGTGGCACAAGCTATCATTTACAATTCCAACTAAGTGAGGGATATGCTACCAATCATATGCTATCATTCACAATTCCACTACCACCTTTCCATCCACTCCATACTTTCCTGCCACTCCGTCCTTTCCATCCACTCCATCCTTTCCATCCACCCCATCCTTTCCATTCACTCCATCCTTTCAATCCACTCCATCCTTTCAATCCGCATGGAGAACGGGTGCTGTCACTATTCGCACCGTAGATGATGATATTAGTGACACTTTCTAGATTCAACTTTAACACAGTGATGCTATTAGGTGTACTTTCTAGAATGAACTTTAACACGCTATTAGGGCACATTCAATTATGTTGGGAACACCTTCTGAGTTCAACTTTAATCCAGTGACGCTATTAGGCACTCTTTCTAAATTCAACATTAACCCAGATACGCTATTGGGGGACACTCAATGATGTTGGGAATACCTTCTGAGTTCAACTTTAACACAGTGACGCTATTAGACACTCTTTCTAAAATCAACTTTGACAATGATACGCTATTGGGGCACACTCAATGATGTTGGGAATACCTTCCGAGTTCAACTTTAGCACAGTGATACTATCAGGGCACACTCAATGATGTTGGGAGTACCTTCAGAGTTCAACTTTAACACAGTGACTCTATTGGGCATGTTTTCTAAATTCAACTTTAACAGTGGTGCTATTAGGCACACTTTCTAAATTCAACTTTGGCACAGTGACTCTATTAGGCACACTTTCTAAATTCAACTTTGGCACAGTGACTCTATTAGGCACACTTTCTGATTCAACTTTGGCAAGTGACGCTATTAGGCACACTTTCTAGATCCAACTTTGGCACAGTGACGCTATTAGGCACACTTTCTAGATTCGACTTTGGCACAGTGACGCTATTAGGCACACTTTCTAGATTCAACTTTGGCACAGTGACTCTATTAGGTCTATCAAGTAAGATGGTAGATATTGCATACAGGGCAACAGTTACAGTCGGTTTGCAGTGGTTATAAGTATGCATTATGTAAATCTATGGAAGTCTATGCAATGGAAGGTAGGGTAGAGTGGCAGGGGCTTTCTGGAGTAGAGTAATTGCTCTACACCCCACCCATGCCACACTCACAGTTTTACTTGGTATTTGCTGACTGCTGGCTTCATTGGCTTCCCCTGCGGACACCTGCTGACACTTCCTGGAGCCGCTTCTGTTGGAGTCGCCCTTTGCCTTGGGCCCTTAGCCGCAAGGGCTGCCAGGCAGAGGGCTGCTGGGGAGACCGGTGATGAAGGGCGGTTGAACCAATCAAGGGGTGGGGTTGGTGGGTATGGGATGCAGGAGGAGGGAGGGGAACACAGGGACCCACACAAAAGGAGGGGAAATGGAGACGCTGAATGAAGAGGCCTGGGGGCAGTAAAGACAGCACAAGCAGCAGTGGTCTAGGCCCAAGGTGGCCAGAAACCACTTGATCTCATCTAGGGCGCAGAGGATGTTTGGGGTGCACACCAGCAGGGACGGTATCCAGGTCAGATAGAGGAGGCCTTAATCAGCCAATCACTGGTGCAGGGCGGGCGGTAGGCGGGAGGAGTGAGGGGAACACAGGGACCCACCGAAAGGAGGGGAAATGGTGACGCTGCATGCGGGGCCCTGGGGGCAGTAAAGACAGCACAAGCAGCGGTGGTCTAGACCCAAGGTGGCCAGAAACCACGTTATCTCACCTGGGGGTGCAGAGGATGTTTGGGGCGCATACCAGCAAGGCTGATGAGGCTGCCTTCAGATCCAGGGAGCACATCCAGTCTCCCCTGCACAGTGTCTCTGCAATAAACACTGGCATAACCATCTTGAATTTTTGAAGAGAGAGGGAGAGGTTCAGGGTTGAAAGGACCAACACAACTCTCAGGCCAGCCTGGTTCTTCTTTTGTATGGCAAAAGTCCTGGAGTAGAAGCCCAAGCCCCGCTGGGAGGCTGTGACTTCTTCCACTGATTGGCTCTCTATGAGCGAACAAATTTCCGTCAACAGAGTTGTTGTCCCAATCTGTGCGAGTGGAGAGGAAGAGAGAGGAGAGGGAGGAATTGGTAAACGGTAACCTGTGGACACTACGGATAGGATCCAGGGGTCCGTGAACTTCTGACGTCAAGACTGTGCATGAAAGGCAAGCCAGCCTCCCACCAGATACATGTGGATCCGAAGGGGCACGTTATGCCTTCTTTCCCTCCCTGCACTTGCAAGGTCTAAATGACACAAGGCATAGTAAAATCGTTTGTCTTGTCCTCCCTCTGTCTTCCCTACCTGGACTTGTCGTGCCTAGAAACGATTGTGCATAGGCGCGTTATAAATGCCTCATCATGCCATATCTTACCTTATTAAGTACAAACTCATCTTAATGATTAGACTGTTCTATCTTTCGCGTGCCCCTTTTTCACTCCCACCGGATGATCTAAACCACTAGTGTTAATTCTCTGGTTGCTATTGTAAAGTGCTCTACTCATCCCTTGCAAGATCCACTCCAAGAAGTTCCAGCAATTCTTGTTTTATTTTTTATTTTAAACTGAGTGTGTTTCAGTATATTACAAACGGTTCACACGTTTTAAATACATTTAAAAATACATCTCACAACACATAATTCATTAAAATCTTTTCACTATTTTTCCATAACCTCGTTAATGCTAGATTTAAGTATGTGCTTCTTCCTAAAATACATCTTTGCCAAAACCCATTGGTATCAATCATTTTAAAGGATAGTTCCGGGACTTTTTTTTATTGTCCCTACGGTTCGGCCATGTGTTTTTAAGCATAACTCGGTAGATCATAGAAAACTTTCCTATGGACCTTACCCGACTTTTCGTCCATTAACGCACTCGAAATCAGCCGCCATTTTCTGATAATCCTATCATTTCCCCCCATCGCCCTGGCTCACCTGCTTTTGCGGCACTAAATCAAATCCCCCGCCCCTGAAACAGACTTTATCAAAACATTCATATTCCCCGCCTCTATCTGTGACGTGACTGAGCTGCGTAGGCAAACGCGCCCAGGCGTCTTCTACGCAACTCCACACAGAACCCGGAAATCAACACAGATGAGCTCACACAACACAGCGCGCCACAATTGGGAATATGAAACTGTACTTTTAAATTAAACCGCAAGATTGTAAATTTGGTAAAGTACATTTATTTGACATCAAATGTTTTGAGAATATTCAGCGATTTGCATTTTTATTTGCTCTCGATCCAAAATAGTTCGTCTTGAGGCAAGCGATGTTCGTGTGCAGTACACAGGGTGTTGGTTTACGATAAAATAAGCTCTTCGGTCGCACTGATAATCGCATGGCTGTTCCAACAACGAGGCACTAGGCCACCACAACGGTCTGTATGTTGCATCTAGCCGTTAGTACCGCGTAAGGGCATACTTGTACTTGGCGATCGTCCCATAAGATGGTCAGGGTGGTAACGTTGTTCACGCGGAGAAGCAACTGGCGGTTAAAAAACCCATCCGCCGGTGTCTGGTACTCGTGACACATGCAATAATGAATGATGTACCTGTTTGAAAAACATAAAAAATGAAATTAATCTCACCATCAGATCTTTATTAAAATTATTCATTTTATATATTAGGTCGGGAAATTATTTCATAGCTAGGACAGTGCAACTGGGTATTATACGTCAAGGGGGGGCTGTAGGATACTGAGACAGTCCCCCAGTGCAGGGGTTGACAGGGAGGCAGTGCAGGTGGAGAGTGGAAGGGCCCAGGACCGAGGTCGCAGACAGTGGACCAGTTGTAGCAGGGGAGAGGGAAAGAGAAAGCAGAAGCAAAGAGGAAGGTTTTGAGGTGCTTCCGTAAAAAGGAGATGGTTCTCCTCAAGATAGTGCGCGGTACAAAACAATATGCCACATAGAACGAACAAGTACAACTTAACCCGTCTTTAAAGCTACTGTATAGTAATTAAATTGCGGTATAAACTCATCTAAAGAGTTACTTACATTATATTTGCATTTTCCATTGTGTCTGTGCGTAGGGCAGCCCCGAAATACCACTCCTTCTATGCCGACGTTATTTCTTCTAATGAACGAACATTAAATGGCTTTCGTTTCTGAAATTTTATTCATTATCGTTTCTTACGTTATTGCACCACACCCCCAAAAAGAAGTCTTTCGGGATGGTCCCGGCCTGTCAAGGTCAAATAACAATGGAACCTTATACTGAGTCGTGGGCCATTCCGGCACCCGAGCAAAAAATCAAAGCAGCTGACCTTCACTTTGAACGAGCACACATTCCTAGTTAGCTACATTCAGTGTAAGGCCATCTCACAGGACTTGAAATTTACACTCCATCTTTGCATTTTGTCTGCGTGCTTTGCAGCCCTAGAGAACCATAAATACGGAGACATTCTATATTTTTTGAAAAATGATTTATATTACTGTTTGGTTTAATTTAATGCGCAAATGAACAAGGTTGGATAGACACATTGCATGTACACTGAGCAATCACTTTTATTTACACATTACATAGATACACATATTCAATGGGCCTGCGACATGAGGAGACTCGATAGAACAGACAATCAAATTACAATCATTTAAACCGTGATGTGTATTTCTCAATGAGCTCTTCTTTAGGTGGACATGGAACACAGGCAATGTTGGGTGGCAATGCAGTTGTCCCCTGCACAGGTTCGTTCACAACTCCATTTATGTGCCTATCTAGGACGTCAACAATAAGTCTTTCAATAAACTCATATTGCATATCCTCAAACACTGGTTTGATCACCCATTGTTTACTTCTTTTAGTGAAGGCCTTATTGTAGCGAAGCGTCCCTAAAGTTCCGGTCGTCCTACTTTGATGACGGCCAACATTATGGTTATGTGCCAAGACCGCTAGAAGAGTCCGATTTATCATGCCCTCCATGCCAAAATGCAATCGTTTTGGCCTGTACTTTAGGCACATATTGTGGAACACCTCCAAATCTCCTGTGTGGCAGAATTCCGTGAGTCCCCTCAAATCTCTTGTTATAGTTTTATCAAATACAATCTTTTCAATGGCTTTGTGAGTGGGTGATGAAGGAATCAACCACTTCTTCTTCCGTGCCTCCTCTGTGGACAAATGGCCATGTTCACAATTGTGGAAATGTTGGTTTGTGTTCCAACGGTGAACGTTGGTACAGTGTAGCATTACTGACCGCCATTTTTCCAGTAGAATTTCCAACGACCCTCCACATGTTTTTGAGCTCCACCAAAGATGGTTGCTGATTGACTTGGACCACTGTGAAATACCTTGCATATCTTTTTTTTTACCTGCAGCCGACATTTTTTTATTGATTGTTTTTGCAAGATGCCAAACGTCAAATTGGTGATTTATATTTTTGTACTCTTCTCTCATTGTCTTGGCAATTGAAACGTGTCTGTCCGTGGCTATCAGGTCGATCACCATTCCCCGCGATTGTAGTTCTTGCAATGATGCTACAAAGCCAACTTTCTCCATGGCCACTGAGGATGTACTTTGTGACACCTGCACGACCACCAAACTCACAATTTTCTTACTTTCCATGTCCTGAAAGTGGTAGGTGCAGTACTTGGCTGAAAATCCTGGGCTGTCGCACTGTCCATCACCGGCTAGCCTGAACCGTTTGCCCGCGAATGTACTATCAATAGACATTTTTTCCATTCTCCAAGCTTCGCTAATGGCTGGAAATAGATAATCGGTTTGGTATTTGTAGAACTGAGTTTTCGCAATGAAATGGATTCCCACAAACTGAAAGAAAGACTCTAACTTTTTAAAACTTGAACCACTAAAAAGTGCAGCCGCTGCACAAAGTAGATTGCCTGCTGGCAGTTGCCCCAGCATGGGTTGTGCAGACCATGAGAAAGGATGATATTTTGTACAGGTGGCATGTATTTTAAGGTTAGTGCCTCGAATTGCACGAGTCACATTAATCAATGGCTCCCCACATACTTCCCCACCAACCGAATGCCCACATTTCATCCGAATAATAATATCAATCAAACAACTATCGAATACAATGAATTTGGCCTCTTTCCTTATACTGTCACTCTGCATCCCAGCTGGTTCGGCCTGTAACGTTGAGGACATGTCACTCACATGAAAGGTAGAATCTCTGATATCGTCTTCCGCTATGTTCAGTGATATTGATGGTGTTTCATTGTCGTCCACTTCATTCTCTTCCATTGCAACATCTGTTCCTTCTCCGGCGATGGGTGAATAAGACAATTTCTTCAACTTTCTCGCGGTCTTAGTTTTTGCGGGTGTGGATTCTGTGAATTGATCTCCGACTGCATCCGAACTACCAGGAGGACATTCACTATCAATGGCTGGATGTGGTATAGCTCCGTTGTCAATCACTTCATATTCTTCCCATTGGCACGATGCATCTCCAGTCTCAAGTCCCTGCCAAAAGGTTTGACAAGCAACATCTCTCGTTCGCTTCACTGTCTGTGTAGATCTAGTTCGTACACCCACTCGCAACTAGAGGACAGATTGGAAAAGGGATGTTCAGTTTAAACACAACTTACAGTATTGAACTATTAACAGTGAAAAACAACATAATATATTGACCAGGACGCTAACCTTCTTTTGCTTTCTTTTCTTTGAAACTTTCTTGCCTCGAACTTCAACATCAGGACGCTGTTGCTCCGACTCGTGTGTGCATGTCTCCACTTCCTCTTGCGCTGCAACGACTATATTTTCATGATAAGCACATCCATCACGCACTGACGCTCCATCGACTCCCTGAAACATAGAACTTTCATTAGTATGTATAATAATATCGAAAACACAAAATGTACTTGGGGACCAATACCCACGTACATCTCAATAGCAAAACACGAATGAACGCTTTGTGTAGAACATTCAAACGACAATTATTCACGCATAGTTGATCTAGTTAGATGGAACTGTCAAGATCCATACCTCGGGCTCCTCATAGACTTCCATTGATGATATTATTGAAGATGATGCTTCAGTAACTCCCTGAAACACAGTAATTGCATTAGTATGGTTTCTATTTTGATAAAAAGAACAGAAACTTTGTGCAGGCGTCAACGGCTCATCTAAATAGACCTGCACAAATGATCAGTTGTCTAAAATAAATAATGGATATCTAAATATGATTCGATTTGTTCGATCGTTGGAAGTGTCACCACCCAGAGATCTGCATCAACTACTAGGGGTGATGTTCTTGTAGAAGAAGCTCCGTCATCTCCCTGAAACATAGTACTTGCGTTAATAAAGAAGGAAGTATAGCGGATGTAATCACGTCATATGATTTCGCTTGATCGAACTGTCAGTATCCATACCTCGAAATGCATAAGAACATCAAGGGACGATGTAACTGCGGTGCACACTTCTGCAAGCTGTTGCGCCGACCCGTAACTGCATGCTCCCCCTTCTTCTTGGACTAATGCTCCATCGACTCCCTGAAACATAGGACTTTCATTAGTAATGAACACAATATTGAAAAAAGAAGACACATAGGAGGGCGACGACAGAAGGACATATCAATGGCTAAAAACGAAAGAAACATTGTGTGTAACAATCACGCTACAAGAATGCAAGATCTGATGATCTCCATCGATGGAACTCTCCGGAAACGTACCTCGAGCATCTGAGTGACATCAACGGTAGTCGTCAATACGTTGGACTCCTCAGCATCTCCCTGAAAGACAGTACTTGCATTATTTTGGATAACAATAATTATAACTGAAAACAAAGACTAGAGGACGAGTACAAGGGTGTACCATTAGGTAAAATAATTACACGATAAATTAAAACTATTGATTTACATGCCTAAAACAAGTCAGTGGCAGAATAGCCAAGTAAGATTACCCGATAGGCGCTTGAAGTGGCTGATGACTGCAATAACGACACGGATGGAGAATCTTCCGCCTTCATATTGAGTGGATACATAAATGGGGAAATTATTGTTAGCTAATGCTACACACTACCGCAAGGCCGAGAGATAAATACGTAAACTTGACTCACCAGTGGAGGGATGTGGACGAATAGAGTGGGAATAGCGGTTGAGAGCAATTTTCGCCTCGCTCGCGGTGTGTTCTTCTTTATTAGCAATGATGTGGAGTACATGTCAGAGGTAAAGTGCCTGCTGCAGATGCGGTATCGATCACCCCTCTTGTCCGCAAAGACTTCTAGGACTCTACTTTCAAGCTCAGACAGTGGATATCCGCAATATCGGACCCATTCTCTTATCTGATCTATTGTTTTAGGGAAAACATGCATTATAGTACCTTCAGATTTATTATGGGTCTTCGAAGGGCAACCGCCAATGGAACAGGCAGGCATTGTGGAAAGTTCTGAAAAGTAAAGATCAACAATTCTCTATGAATACCAATGTAAACTCAGAACATGTGACTAGTTCCTTGCATGTACTGTCTTGAACGAAAAGAAATTGGACGCAAAATGATTATGGTACATGGCCTTACCTTGACGAACAAACAGTTAGATGCAGGGATCAGAGTAGTTTCTTGTCGTAGAACAGGGAGCAGTTCACAGGTTGCAAACTGAGGAGTTTCCTCGAAGTGGTCACGGAAGTTCACAGAGACGAAGAGCAGATAACCAGCACCTTCACGGGTTGACTAGCAAAGCGCAAAGAAGTGCTCATTAGAAATATGAAGTGGGTTATAAAGAATTCGAAACAGGGGTGTTTTTGTGAATGAATGACGTGTATATGTCGTGGCATTATGCGGTTTGCAGGGGGCCGTCCAGCGTGAGGGGGGATGCTTGGCAGGAGACGCGGGGTCTGGAGGTAGACATGGGAACAACAACCCATGCTCTATAGACCACTTTGAAGTGTACATGGTCTTTGGCACCTCTTGGCCTTTATCGCTCCCTGACAGCTCCAGTTGTCAGCACAAGTACCCCGGTGCGAACTGCCTTTGATAGGGCGGGGGGTGGATTGGGGCGGTGGTCGTGCAGACAAGACACAGGAAGACTCGTGAATGGAGACACACTTATGTGGATTGCAGGGGGCCGTCCAGCGTGAGGGGGGATGCTTGGCAGGAGACACGGGGTCTGGAGGTAGACATGGGAACAACAACCCATGCTCTATAGACCACTTTGAAGTGTACATGGTCTTTGGCACCTCTTGGCCTTTATCACTCCCTGACAGCTCCAGTTGCCAGCACAAGTACCCCGGTGCGAACTGCCTTTGATAGGGCGGGGGGTGGATTGGGGCGGTGGTCGTGCAGACAAGACACAGGAAGACTTGTGAATGGAGACACACTTATGTGGATTGCAGGGGGCCGTCCAGCGTGAGGGGGGATGCTTCGCAGGAGACACGGGGTCTGGAGGTAGACATGGGAACAACAACCCATGCTCTATAGACCACTTTGAAGTGTACATGGTCTTTGGCACCTAGGCAGTTAGTCAGCAGCAGGCTGGCCTGTGGTGGCAAGGCGGCACGGGCCAGAAGGGGTCATCTCTGTACCTGGTGCCCAAAAGGATGATTTATTATGATCAACCATATTGATTATTTACCTATAACCATGTTTTGTATCAATAAAATCCAACGGCCTTCCTTTTATTGCCAACGCTTGAACAAAGTGGTGTGGTAAGTATTTTTGGGGGAGGAGGCAAGGCCGGGAGGCTTGATGCCAACCCGCAAAATAACATATGTATGTCTGCTGCATATGGGTTCAACGGTTATGTGGATTGAAGGTGGGCGGCCAGCGTGAGAGAGGATGCTGGCCGGAGACATGTGGTGTGACAAGACAAGGCACAGGAAGACTATTCAATGGAGACACACTAGATTCATTTAAAAAATCAAAACAACCATTGTTAAAATATATGTTGGGTTTTATTTTAGATCTTAATTTCAATTGAACATAAATAATAAACATTACACATTGTAAAGTTCCGGTTGCAGCACATCCAGGGAAAATCCGCGGTATTGTCCACTGTCGCTGGGGAAATGTTGTCTAATGGCAAGTACCGCACAGGCAGGTATTACTCTCCGAACGCGGTGTCCGAGCCTCCCGTGAAGCCACCAAGTGAAGCAACGATAGGCCACCAGCCTGTACCACCTGTGAAAACGAAAGATGCAAACTGTATTAAAATGACAAAACTTTCTTATCACTGTCGATTCAGGTAAAAAATGTCATTCTGCTTTGAAAAAAATTCTATCTAGAAAATGCACAATATGGAACCAATTTACATGCATTCTAATGATATGTAGATGTAATTTTATATGTGGGAGACGACCATGACATAGTAGTGGCATCACTGACATCAAAACCAGAGTATACTTACTCGTTACTCGGATTACGCGGACGAACAGTGCCGCGAAGTTCGTGCATAAGCACCATCATCATCCTCAACACGGTCCGTGAGAGGCAGGCTTCCCTGAACTCTGGCAGCTCGGTGATGCATTGCGGACTTGGCTCGCCTTCCGAAATGTAGGCCAAGCACCCGGAATTTTCACGGCAGCAGCAGTTCTCCTCCTCAGTTGGCATTAGCTCGCACCGATTGCACGTGCACCAGGTGGAGACGCCGTCCATGCGACATGGTCCAGGCTCTTCATCCGTTGACTGGTCCTCCCAACTGCCATCCGAATCCCCATCGTTTTCGCGTGCTTGCCTTTCCAGTAGTTCTTCCTCGGTGTACTCGGGCTCGTACATATACGGCATTATTGTAGCCATTGTGTGGTAAAGAAAGTAAAATAATTTACAGAGATGGTACAGGTGTTCACAAGGCCTAGAAGCGGCGAAGGTAGCTGACCAGAGCACAGAAACGAGTCACAGAATACTCAAAGTAACACAGAGAGAGTAATGGAATCGAAAATCTGCTGCTGTGTGTTGTGAAACGGTGTGTTTATACTTATTGAGGAAAGAGGCGTCCTGCCATTTCCATGGCGACACTTCATTAGCTGAGGCGCAGCGATTGTTGACACGAAACGTGCTTTGGCGTTGGGAAATGGGCGGTACGCGTCTGCTGATGTCAGGCTCAGGGGCGGGGGATTTGATTTAATGCCGCAAAAGCAGGTGAGCCAGGGCGATGGGGGGAAATGATAGGATTATCAGAAAATGGCGGCTGATTTCGAGTCCGTTAATGGACGAAAAGTCGGGTAAGGTCCATAGGAAAGTTTTCTACGATCTACCGAGTTATGCTTAAAAACACATGGCCGAACCGTAGGGACAATAAAAAAAAAAGTCCCGGAACTATCCTTTAACACAGCGCACAAAGTAACTAAAAAGTACCCAACGCATATTTAACAGCTGCGCATATGAGGTTTATAAGTGCTGAGCAGTCTCCAATTAATCTTTATTTTTATATATTCTCCAACATCTTTTGTCGACTGCAAGACCTAATCTAGCCCCAATAACATTTGTTTGTTTGTTTGTTTGTTTGTTTATTTGTATAGCACACAAAACTCTGAGGTATCTAGGCGCTTAAGCTTAGTTTCAGTGCTTCACGTTACAGAAAGGAAGCATACAAGGTGTATTACAACATCACAGACTGTACAGTGATATATCATACGAAAAGTGCAAGGAGAGCAGTACAGGATAGTTACATCCATTGAGCCTGGTCCCATGTTACGGGTGGCGGGGCATATATGCAAGTGACAAATCAGTGGGCAAATAGATGGTGCCTCCCATTTTACAGGGTGGCAGCAATACACAAGTGCGAAACGTGCAGCAATAGGCAAATATGTGGTGCCTACCCCATTTTACAGGGCGGCAGCAACACACAAATGTGAAAAGATCCAGAAGTAGGCAAGTACATGGTGCCTACCCATCTTACAGGGTGGCAGCAACATACAAATGCGAAAAGTCCAGCAGTAGGCAAGTACATGGTGCCTACCCATTTTACAGGGTGGGAGCAACACACAAATGTGAAAAGTCCAGCAGTAGGCAAGTACATGGTGCCTACTACCCATTTTACAGGGCGGCAGCAACACACAAATGCGAAAAGTCCAGCAGTACGAAAGTACATGGTGCCTACCCATCTTACAGGGTGGCAGCAACACACAAATGCGAAAAGTCCAGCAGTAGGCAAGTACATGGTGCCTACCCATTTTACAGGGTGGGAGCAACACACAAATGTGAAAAGTCCAGCAGTAGGCAAGTACATGGTGCCTACTACCCATTTTACAGGGCGGCAGCAACACACAAATGTGAAAAGATCCAGCAGTAGGCAAGTACATGGTGCCTACCCATCTTACAGGGTGGCAGCAACACACAAATGTGAAAAGTCCAGCAGTAGGCAAGTACATGGTGCCTACCCATTTTACAGGGTGGGAGCAACACACAAATGTGAAAAGTCCAGCAGTAGGCAAGTACATGGTGCCTACTACCCATTTTACAGGGCGGCAGCAACACACAAATGCGAAAATTCCAGCAGTACTTAAGTACATGGTGCCTACGCATTTTACAGGGTGGCAGCAACACACAAATGCGAAAAGTCCAGCAGTAGGCAAGTACATGGTGCCTACCCATTTTACAGGGTGGGAGCAACACACAAATGTGAAAAGTCCAGCAGTAGGCAAGTACATGGTGCCTACTACCCATTTTACAGGGCGGCAGCAACACACAAATGCGAAAAGTCCAGCAGTACGAAAGTACATGGTGCCTACCCATTTTACAGGGTGGCAGCAACACACAAATGCGAAAAGTCCAGCAGTAGGCAAGTACATGGTGCCTACTACCCATTTTACAGGGCGGCAGCAACACACAAATGCGAAAAGTCCAGCATTACGAAAGTACATGGTGCCTACCCATTTTACAGGGTGGCAGCAACACACAAATGCGAAAAGTCCAGCAGTAGGCAAGTACATGGTGCCTACCCATTTTACAGGGTGGGAGCAACACACAAATGTGAAAAGTCCAGCAGTAGGCAAGTACATGGTGCCTACTACCCATTTTACAGGGCGGCAGCAACACACAAATGCGAAAAGTCCAGCAGTACGAAAGTACATGGTGCCTACCCATCTTACAGGGCGGGAGCAACACACAAATGTGAAAAGTCCAGCAGTAGGCAAGTACATGGTGCCTACCCATTTTACAGGGTGGGAGCAACACACAAACGTGAAAAGTCCAGCAGTAGGCAAGTACATGGTGCCTTCTACCCATTTTACAGGGCGGCAGCAACACACAAATGCGAAAAGTCCAGCAGTAGGAAAGTACATGGTGCCTACTACCCATTTTACAGGGCGGCAGCAACACACAAATGCGAAAAGTCCAGCAGTACGAAAGTACATGGTGCCTTCTACCCATTTTACAGGGCGGGAGCAACACACAAATGTGAAAAGTCCAGCAGTAGGCAAGTACATGGTGCCTACTACCCATTATACAGGGCGGCAGCAACACACAAATGCGAAAAGTCCAGCAGTAGGCAAGTACATGGTGCCTACCCATTTTACAGGGTGGGAGCAACACACAAATGTGAAAAGTCCAGCAGTAGGCAAGTACATGGTGCCTACTACCCATTTTACAGGGCGGCAGCAACACACAAATGCGAAAAGTCCAGCAGTAGGCAAGTACATGGTGCCTACTACCCATTTTACAGGGCGGCAGCAACACACAAATGCGAAAAGTCCAGCAGTAGGCAAGTACATGGTGCCTACCCATCTTACAGGGTGGCAGCAACACACAAATGCGAAAAGTCCAGCAGTAGGCAAGTACATGGTGCCTACTACCCATTTTACAGGGCGGCAGCAACACACAAATGCGAAAAGTCCAGCAGTAGGCAAGTACATGGTGCCTACCCATCTTACAGGGTGGCAGCAACACACAAATGCGAAAAGTCCAGCAGTAGGCAAGTACATGGTGCCTACCCATTTTACAGGGTGGGAGCAACACACAAATGTGAAAAGTCCAGCAGTAGGGAAGTACATGGTGCCTACCCATTTTACAGGGTGGGAGCAACACACAAATGTGAAAAGTCCAGCAGTAGGCAAGTACATGGTGCCTTCTACCCATTATACAGGGCGGCAGCAACACACAAATGTGAAAAGTCCAGCAGTAGGCAAGTACATGGTGCCTACTACCCATTTTGCAGGGTGGGAGCAACACACAAATGTGAAAAGTCCAGCAGTAGGCAAGTACATGGTGCCTACTACCCATTTTGCAGGGTGGGAGCAACACACAAATGTGAAAAGTCCAGCAGTAGGCAAGTACATGGTGCCTACTACCCATTTTACAGGGCGGCAGCAACACACAAATGTGAAAAGTCCAGCAGTAGGCAAGTACATGGTGCCTACTACCCATTTTACAGGGCGGCAGCAACACACAAATGCAAAAGGTCCAGAAAGAGGTGATTATTTGGTGCCTGACCCAAATTGCAGGGCGGCAGCACGTGAAAGCGGTAGTCCGACCCGTGGGCATGTACCTTTAAACGAGGAGCGAAATGGAATCTCATACACATAGAAATGCGTCTCAATTTTCAGTCTGAGAAACGTATTAGATATGGTAGAGGGCCCATAAATGTATAACCCATCTGGTCTGGCATACGGTATGCTTTTAGCATAAGAATGTGGCCATAACTTTCCAGCCAATCCCACGGCTTGAATTTCCTTCTTCATTCTCTTAATCATGACAGTAATTCCTTCATTTTCCTCGATTGCCCAATCAGTCCTCTGTAAGAAGAAATCATTAATTTTGGTAAATTCACGAATCACTCTACTTGCACCATTTTTCTTGATTGACCCAATTAGAGCTAACATGAGACTTTCAGGAGTGTAATAAGCTTTCAAACACAGTGTGACCATCTGAATAGATAACAATGTTTGTAGCAAAAGAAGCCCCAGATCTAACCTGAGGGCTTGGGCAAGAACGCATTGAGGGAGTCCAAGTACTGGTCTAGATACCTTGACTTACATCTTATTCAACCAATCCCTATGATCCAGCAAGTTGGCTTCAAGGCCATGGAACATTGTGTGGACTATGCTTTGTTTATATGCAAGGATGATCGCTTTCAGACTGTATCCGTCGGAGGTATTGAGGAATTTCTTTACTGCCAACATCAATGCCATAGCTTTAGTGGTGTGCCTGTCTAACCAAGCAGACTCCTTGGTATCATCATTCTTAATGGTAGCCCCAAGGTAAATCACACAACATTGTGGTTTTAATCTATTCATTGCGTAGGTCTGATACTGTTTTTTGGACCTCGTTCTGCCAAAACACATTGGGTCTCATTACGAGTTGACGGTAGCCATGTCGGTAAAACTGGCACGGCTGCAGAAAAACTTGTGAATTTACCGGCACTCGGCAATGGGGACGAACATGGTCATTCCGACTCTGGCAGACCTGGTCCGTCCCCATTGCCGGGTGCCGGTATTCATTTTTCCCCATTCCCATTTGAGCCCCATTGGGCACAATGGAAATGGGGAGGTCGAATGCACCGGCACCATTCATGAATGGCGCCGGTGCATCTGACCTGTTGTGCTCGTGGGTGCCGGTCTGCCCGCCAGGTCGGACCTGGCAGGCAGAAAGGCACCCGCGAGAACAACTTGTAGTTTGCGGGTCCGGTAGTAACGGCGCTGTTAGCTTACCGGCGCCGTTACTACCGGACGGATAAACTCGTAATGAGGCCCATTATCTTTGTTTTTCAGGTATTGACCTTCAAATTCTTAAAAGCAGCACATGTGTGAATCACTACTAGACTGCATGCCATTCCCATAGCAGTGTGCACACTGACGACATCGTCCGCATACGCTCATCCACTGTACGGGTTAAATAAATAAGTGAACAAGTCTGGTAGTTCTGACAACTTTAGATCGAAAAGATTATGACAAATCTTCCAACCAGAATTCTTCCGTCCACAGTGAAATGCCAGCTGACTCACAATGGCAGGCAGAATCGATGGCAGGGTGTCACGCTCCGTGTTGTGTATTCAAAGTACAGAAGTTAGACACCGAATGGTGCCACAGAAAACTTCATTAAATGCAGAGGGTAAAACCTACTGTGTCGCACGTACACCCACTGAATTCTATCTCAGAGCTGAGTCCCAAAATGTCAAAAACCCACCGAGCATGTATTGGAACCAAGAGTGGCTAAGAGATGCTGCACAAGGGAGTAGGGTATGAATGATTCAGGACTGAGTGTATAGGAAGTGGGGTACGATTTGACTAATCCTTCCAATCATTTACAGGAGAGAAAAGAAATGCACTCTTTTTGATAAGATTTGGGGGAAGTTTATGCTTATGTTCTCGACTCTGATTGATTTTGTTATGGATCTGGGGGTGCGGGGGTCAGCTGGAGAGGTGGGGGATGTTTGGTCTGTATTTACTTTTTAATGTACATAGTTCTGTTAATAGGTTATATATACAGCTGTTTTATTGGCAATTTGTTTGTACTGATTTGAATTTCTAATTTTGTGTATTTTGTATCTCAATAAATGAAAACAAATAATAAAAAAAATACAATACAATCATTGTTTGTAGGTATAACTCAAGGAGATACACACATTTTCAGAATTGCTAATCAACTATCATATTGTGCCGTTTATGATTCTGAATTCTCTCATTGCACTTCATTGCATGCGCACACACACATGGCACATATATACTGAAAAGATGGTGGATTGATGAGACTAATTATTACAGGCAGTCGGACAGGCCATAGCGTGCCCTGAAGAAGCGAAGGATAGAAACAGGTATTTCACTACTGCATTCAGTAATGCCAGAGGCACATGGCAGATTTCCCTCTGGTGTTCTAACCCTGGGAGCTAGGCTTCTAAATATATAATTTTATATATTAACTGGATCGCTGTGCAGTTTCAGGCATCGGGCGTGGTGCCCTCAAGTTACCCGGCTTTCGCCGGTTCAGACCTCTGCATTGTCAACCGTCCATCATGCCAGGGCTGGAGACGAAGTTCGGAGCAAGTTTAATTCGATGATTACAGGGCGAGGCCGCGCAGACACGGCGTTGAGGCGTTATTTATATAAAACGCTCATGTTTAAGGAAAAAGTCATCTATTCGCCTGGAAGCCTGCTCTGTCCGTGGCCCCTCCCGACTGGGAAAAGAATACCGCCGATATAAATAATGGCTCATAATCTCCCATTCGGAGAAACAATGGGCACCTTGCTGGCAGACCTTGCGAATGCGCAGGTCCAGGAACGGCACAAAGGAGCACAAGGCCAAACGTCTCTGTGCAGCAAGCGTCCTCTTTCCCTACCTTCTTCATTACACACAGCTGGAGACATCCGGAGCCTGTTATTTATCACATAGGATGGGACATTTATATACTATATACTGCTGTTCCTTCCTCGCTCCTTTCCCAGAATTGGAGTTCTGAGCTCATAAAGGCAGCTGCGCCAGCAGGGTCTGTGGGCCCTGGATAGCCCTCGGTATTATGAATTGCGGTGAAAATATTGGCCAAGTTAATGGAAAATAGACGAAAACCTCAAATAAGCTGTTCAAAATAAAATTAGCAAATTAATATTTGATATCCTTAAGTGCGAAAAACAATTGAGTATGGTGCAGTTTTCCACGGCTATAGTGCACTCATGCAAACAGTTACTTTGCAGAGTGGCCTAAGTCACAGAGGATACGATACCCAGAAGCTCTTAATGTTATGGTTTGCCCCCCCCACTCTCTCATCTCGCCCAGAAACCATATTATTGTCTAAATGCAGCATATTCAGGTCCTGTGCCAGCTCCACAGGAATTAGACATAAGCTTTGCCAGCCCTACATATGTATATGTGTATGTATTTGAAGAACAGGGATGTGAATTTTCCATCAGGCATGACTTAAAGTAACACATTTACAGATGGCAGATGCATTCCACCTATGGGTGCATGTGCAGTACCACAACGATGAGAACAAGTGGTATGCCAGGTTAGGAGGGTGTTACAAAGCGGGCCACATTTATTATTATTTATTTCCTACTCCTCTCACCCTATCTATTATTTACTGTTGTGAATAACTGAGCGCATCTCTGTATCTGTATGTATCTTCTCCACAAGCCTAAAGCGCCTAGCTACCTCAGGGTTTAGTGCGCTATATAAGCAGATAAAACAAACAAACAAACATAACAGGGACAAAACAAAACAAACAGAAAAATATATGGAGAACAAAAGAGGTGACGTACAAAGGTAACATTAACCTAAGGGGCAAGTGCTTCAAACTAAAGAGGATTACTATTTAAATATACACAATTACATTATTAAATGTCGCTGGAGGCAGTGGGGGAGTCAGGGAGGGAGGATGGGGGTGTGGGTTGTAGGAACTTACTCTTTAGCAAGTAAGTGAAGCTTAAGCCGAGCTTTGAAGAGATCCACAGTCGGGCTGACTTTGATTGTTACGGGTTCCGGTGGAGCGGGGCGAGTAGGGAGAAAGAGCGAACGTGAGAGGAGAAACAGGGAGGGTGTGGGATGGTGAGGTTGAATGCAGAGGAGGCTCAGAGGGAACACAACGGTAATTAAACTGAGCTACATTCAGACATGTACTGAGGAGCAAGATCATTGATAGCTCTGCATGTTAAGAGAAGGAACTTGAAAAGAGAGTGGTTCTGCACGGGGAGCCAAACAACATGGTGTCGGTAGCTAGAAATGGGGAGGATCTGGGTAGGTTGAAGAAAGTGTGCAAAAGTTTAGGAGTTTGTCCAGAGGGAGGAAGAAGGAGCGGGGAAGGCCAAGGAGCAGGATTTAGCAGAAGTCAAGTTCGCTGAGCACGAGAGTGGAGATTAGAGTTTTTGTAGAGTGGTAATAAGAAAAGGATGGATTTTCTGAATATTGAGGAGGTTACTACAAGCAGCAGATGCAGTGACAGTGTTGAATTGTTGTAGACATACGTTGCTATCAAAGAGTACCCCACAATTGCAAGCCTTTCGTGACGGAGAAAGAAGATCAGGCACGAAGGAGATAGGAGAAGGCAGGTTGGGGATGGCATTGGAATCAGGTAGAAAGATGGCTTCCGTTTTTGAGCCAGGGGTGAACCATCCAGTGAGGAATTTCAGTGAGACAGTTCGTAATCCGTTCCGAGATGGCTGGCTTGAAGGAGGGAAAGGAGAACACTATATGAGTGTGATCAGCAAAAAGGTGATAGTTGTAGCCAAAGGATGAGATATGTTTTCCTATAAAGACTGATATGTTGGCAAGTGAATATCTTGAAACAGGATATCAGAGTGGTCAGGTGCAGGCAAAAGGCAACATTTTGAAAGCCTCTGTATATCTGAGGAGGAATAAAAAGCATTGAAAGCACTACACGTGAAGAGAAAGTGGTTAAAAGCAGTTGGGCGAACAGCAGAAGGGGGAACTGTGAAGTGGGAGCAAAAGAGAACCTAAAGGCTGCAAACCCGGTGAAGGAAGAGATAGACTGAGTATAAAGTCAGCAAAGAGTCAAGTAATGTCAAGGAGGACACTTGGACAAGGTCTCAAGCCAAAACATAACGCCAAGGGTCACTGGCGGCATGACCTGTAATGGGTGGACTGTGCAGTCTGACAATTGTGCCCAGACCAGAGAGCCTCAACCAAGTGCATGGAAGTTGCTGAAGAAAACTTAAGAAGTGTTTGTTGAAATGTTGCTGCATCTGTGCTTGAAGCTTGGGGAAGGGAACCCTGAGCTCTTTCAGAACATTGGTTTTGGTGAACCGGTACTTGAAGCTTGGGGAAGGGAACCCTAAGCTTTTTCGGAACATTGCTCTGGTGAACCAGTACTTGAGGTTTGGAGAAGGGAACTCTAAGCTCCTTCTGAACTTTGTATATGGAAACAAAGTGTACTTGGAGGGAAGATATACTCAATTCCTGAAAGAACAGTTGAAGCCTATAATTGTTGGAACTGTATCCTGAACCTGGGGAAAGAGGGAGCTAGAGACTGCTCCAGACTTTATGTTGAACACTGTTTGATTTAGAATAACCCTACACTATATTGGTGTATTGGATGTGAGAGCAAACATAGGTTTTGACATAGACAGACGTTTGATTTGGATTTATGGACATAGACTTTCCTTAGTTTCTTTGGGTAGGGAAATTCCCACCATAGTCATAGGGCAAGTTCGTTATTACATCTATCCTGATAATTAATAAAAGTCATATTGTTGAATTCACATTATGTCAGCTCTTGATACAATGCTTGTCTCACACGTCATTTAAGTCAAAATATTCCATAATTTTGTCTGTCAGATGGTCCTTAAACGGCACATCGGACTACACCTCATCCCTCAGTTTCCAATGTCGGAATGGGTGGCGGACCCCTGTGCAATATACAAATAGCAAACAGCATGGTCTGACAGTTACCTACCAACGTAACCTGTATTACAAAACTCATTCAAGCATTCTGCTCTAGCAAAGAGGTAGTCTATCCTTGTGGGGAGCCTATGGGGGGACAAGTAATAAATAAGTATACCCTGAGTTTTGCATTCTGGAATCTCCAGATAGCTACAAGGTTCAAGTCAGCCAGTTACATAGGGATCATGCAGGTGGAGATGGCCATGTGAATTTACTGTCAGATCTGTCCAACACTGGGAACAGTGTACAGTTTAAGTACCCTCCCCATATTCATAAGACTTCCCTTAATGGGGCCAACCTCCTGTGCAAGGAATGAACAAATCTGGAGGCCCCATGGTTTGGGGCATAAGTGTTGATAATATACACCTCCCTAGTTTTCATATAACCAGGGGCCATCACCATCCTACCCTCATTATCAGTATGGGTCTCCAGCAGTTTAAAGGGGACCGGGGCCACAACCCAGATTAGTGCCCCCTGGTGTATGTTGAATAGTAAGCTCCATATCCTGTACCTCCCCATCTATTCATTAGATTACACTGTCCAGTGTTCATGAGGGGAACCTCTTGTAAGAGTGCTGTCATCACCCACTTACTGTGGATATACATTCCAATGCTGTTTCTTTTAATCAATCAATGAACTTTATTCAGATAACAGTATCCATACAAGTACAAAACAGATATAAAAAAGACAGTTGCATAAAATTCATACATGAAAGCATTAAAATTCAGCCAACCCCTTAAAAATGGAACGGAAACATAAAAACACCATTACTCCACCCACCTACTTAAGGGGGAGGTGTACTTTGGTTTGTTGGCAAAAGGGCCTCTTTATCCTGCATAATCTTCTGGTGCATTTTCTGTGCCTTGCGTACAAAGATCGACAGGGCCCAGGCTGTCAGTGGGGCTTGTGCTTTAAGCAGAAAACGAGGTGCTGGCTCGTACCATGTAAAGTTTTTCCCTCTAATAACAGGGACCAGCACCCACCTTCTTAACAGCGTGTAAGTAGGGCAAAAGAACAAGAAATGTGCCAGGTCCTCTAGACCCATGCCACATCGAGGACAGACAGTATGAATGCTCAGTCCCATTAATTACTCCCCCCCAATGGTAGACAGTTAAAACGGGCTCTCATGATGTGACTTCTTTGGGATTTGTTGTGGGACCAAACCAAATAGTTTTTAATTTAATTTGTTTTTAATAGCATAACATGCCTATTCAATGGTTTTATTGTCTCTGAAGTTTCTCTATCGTCATGAATCCAAGCTCTCACTTTCTTTCCCATTTTGCGGCTCCTCGGCCTGGTCATTAGGCTTGGCATATCAAAGTGCCCTTCCAGATTTCAATTCTGTCATGTTTGTTTTATATATTGGAGCAATTTTATTTCGTTTGCCGCTTTGTGCGTAGCATTGTTTCTTATAAAGTGCTGGGAAAGAGAAGCATTGGGATTTGCCCAAAGCCTGAGCCACAATGAAATCTGTTCTCTTGCCACCTTATCCACGATGTATCATATACCCACTTCATTGTGGACCGCAAAGTTCGGAGGCAACAATGGTAGGGCAAACAACAATTTCAAAAAGGCATTTTCTTGATGAATTTCCTTCTGATTCCCATATACCCAACTCGCTGCACCATATTTTACAATTGGCCTGGTCCTGGCCATATAGATCTTTCTAACTATGTTTAGCGGCTGTTGCCTTTGCAGCCCCATGAAGCAAAAAATACCCTCTACTGACTGCCTCATACTGCACAGTTGTTTTTTAAAATGAGATTCAGGAGAAAACGCCTCTGAAAAACAGACCCCCAGATAGTCAAATGAATTGACCGTGGAATTGGATCTGTTCCATACCACATGGTCCTAAACCTCCCCATCTTCCTAGTTGGACCACAGTACATTACTGCACATTTTTTCGAGTTTCTTTTAATATAGCTATTCAGTTCCGGGACATTCCAAGAAACCACAGTCAACTGAGTAACCATGAAGCCATACCCAAAACTTCCAGGTCGCCCCCTCAACATCCCCTGTCCAACGTACTGAACTGCCCTGAGCCACAGAGCATGGGCAGGCATACACAGTGCCTCCAAGAGGTAGAAATAGCAGCATACGGGCAAGCATAAAAACCACAAAAAAACGTTCTAGAAAACCAGAACCAAAGCTCAAGAGTACATTGCTATTCAAGCAAACACGCCTATTCCGTCCTGCCCAAAGAATTTGCAGCAAGAGGCGTGGGTGTACTCTACCAGTGGGTACAGCTTGCGAAAGTAAGACAATGGGGGGGACGATAACTTGGTGCAATGTAAACAGAGGAGTTTCAGTAGAAGAACGTGAACATCTCAATCGTGCATCCGATCGATGCAGCAAAAATCAGGTACCATGCTTGGTCTCTATTCGTGAGGGCAGATGCTCAGCTGCCCCCAGTCCCAAAAGTTCAAGGGGCTGCAATCTCTTCTTTCAATGCTTGCTTATATTCTTGTCCCAGATTGCACCCATGTTGTTTGCGTCTATCCAATGGTGCAAATCCTCAGGGGAATCAAAGAAGTGGGAGTTCCCATTGCATAGCACTTTCAGTTGAGCCGGGTAGATCAGCATGTATTTTATCCCTTGCTGATGGAGTCGCTCCTTAGCCGGGGCAAACATATTGCTCTTCCTCTGGACTTGCACAGTGTACTCTGTGTACATAGCTAGCGTAGAAGATGCTCTCTTTGTAAGGTCATCATCCCTGGAGAATTTTAGGATTTGTTCCCTGTCTCTGTCAGGGATGGCACTCTATTAAGAGTGGCACAGGACACCCAAAAAGGGTTTGGGTGGTTGTGCCTAAATAAAGTGGACAGAGAAGCACACACACAGCTGAAAGGAAAGAGAACGAAGAGTAGGCAGGAATAGCAAGGAAAAGGTACAGAATGAATTCCCTCTTGGGGTGTATGCAGATATAGGAAAAGAGTATTCCACGAAGCCTTCTGCACAGTTTGCTAGTTTGCTATAACAGAGGCCCACGCTATTTGCTCATGGCTTGGAACAGCAGCTATGGGTGTCTGTAATGTAGAAACGAGACAAGGGAAGGGGCAGAGGTTGACTGATGGGAACCAACAGACAAGATCTGTACAAAAGGGTCTACAAACAGGACAAGAGAAGATACTTACAGACAAATCCAGGAAAAGGAGGTTGATAGCAAACTAGCAGAAGGAAATGAAGGGAAAGTCGTGTAACAGGATAGGATAGCAGAGGACAGTAAGGAACAAGGTTGAGAGCTCAGAGGAGCAGGAAAGCAATGAGCAAGCCCACAGGAGCAGGGCTGTAAGGTAGAGAGCCCAGAGGAAAAGGGCTTAGGGCAGCAGAGTAAAGCAGGCTGCACGGCAAGGAACCCAGAAGGGCAGGGCAGCAAGGAGGGGACCCTGAGGGGCAGGGCCGCTGACCGTAGAAGGTTGCAGAGGACTGTAGAGGGCTGCTAGGCCGAGAACCCAGCGGAAAAAGGTAGGTAGTAGACAGCGGAGCGTGATAAGCTGCAAAGTAGGAAGCCCAGAGGACAAGGGCTATAGGCAGCCGGAGTGAGGCAGGCTGCAGAGCAGGGAGCCCAGAGGACAAGGGCTGAAGGCAGCCGGAGTGAGGCAGGCTGCAGAGCAGGGAGCCCAGAGGACAAGGGCCGAGGCTGGAAAGCAGCAGAGCGTGATCAGCTGCAATGTAGAGAGCCCGGCAGGGCAAGGGCGGAGGCTGGAAGGCAGCAGAGCTTGATCGGCTGCAATGTGGAGAGCCCGGCAGGGCAAGGGCGGAGGCTGGAAGGCAGCAGAGCGTGATCGGCTGCAATGTGGAGAGCCCGGCAGGGCAAGGGCGGAGGCTGGAAGGCAGCAGAGCGTGATCGGCTGCAATTTGGAGAGCCCGGCATGGCAAGGGCGGAGGCTGGAAGGCAGCAGAGCGTGATCGGCTGCAATGTGGAGAGCCCGGCAGGGCAAGGGCGGAGGCTGGAAGGCAGCAGAGCGTGATCGGCTGCAATGTGGAGAGCCCGGCAGGGCAAGGGCGGAGGCTGGAAGGCAGCAGAGCGTGATCGGCTGCAATGTGGAGAGCCCGGCAGGGCAAGGGCGGAAGCTGGAAGGCAGCAGAGCGTGATCGGCTGCAATGTGGAGAGCCCGGCAGGGCAAGGGCGGAGGCTGGAAGGCAGCAGAGCGTGATCGGCTGCAATGTGGAGCCTGGAAGAGTAGGGCTGAGGCAGGGAGCCCAAAAGGCTAGGGCTGTAGGCAGCAGGGTGTAGCAGGCTGGAAGGCAGGAGCCCACCAGGGCACTGGAACAAAGAGCAGGTGAAATCAGGAAACAGAATACAAAGTTTGTAGCTCGAAGCGAATAAGGTGCCGGAAGGACTCTCAATGCAAGAGACTGAGCTCTCGCAGGCAGCAGCCTTTATACTGCCCAGCCCAGCACAGAGGCAGGCTAATTGGTTGCACCTGGCTCAGCACACCTGCAGACAATCGGCCACCTCCCTCTCTGTTCCTGAGCTGGTGGAAGCAGAGCAAATCCCTAGGGCTTCTGGGGATTGTAGTTCTGATGAAAAAAAATAGGAATAGCCAGGAATGGATGATTATAGCCAAGTGCATTATGGTAAGTGTAGTTTTCTGGGAAAAATAAAAAGGCACCAAAGTCTTGCAAATGGGAAATAAAGTCCAAATAGTGAATAGCGGTTGATCCAGGAGTTTTCTGTAGATAAATGAATAACAATTTGTCCATATTGATTGCCAATGTATGCGCCCATGGCGCAGGCATGACAGTATGCCCCTCTCCAGGTCCCTCTCCAGGCTCCCTGAAGACTGACCAACAGGAAGAAGATCTGTCACACTGTGAAAGAGTCTTATTCCAAAAAGGCATATCATGAAGCACAAAAAACTGTTTAAGGTTGTAATGTGGGAGTCTTGAAAGGTGGAGACGGTATCAATGTGCTGAACCTTTACGGTAGAAATCAGAAAAGACAAAGTCTTTGGAGCACAAAACCCAACAGAGTGTTCATGAATAGAGGAACTGTGAATGTCTGTTACAGGTTCCATGGCAAAGCTTGCTTTGAAAGGTGACAGTAAGGTGGTGAAAGGTGGAGCCAGAGGTACAGCAGAGTTGGTTGCTTTAGCAAGGTTTCCCAAGGCATCAGACACAGCAATGGCAGAGTCAAGATTAGCCGCAGAAACGTCAGGAGTCACAGTGGCAGGTTCTCCATGATTTGTAGGAATTTCAGAAGCCACCGCAGCAGAGAGATCATGAATGGCTGTGGATAGTTCCGATGCTGTAGCAACTGGGAGAGTGGGTGCCATAGAAGAACCAGCGGACAGAGACGCACCTGAGACTGATAGAGCAGAGTCTGGTAGTTTTAGTGCTGCAGAGGCGCCAGCAAGAACAACCGGAGCTGTAGTCCCAAAAGAAAAGTTGTTATCTGACTTAGCAACAGGTTCTCTCCTTGCAGGCAGAGAGGAAGGGGGTGCTTCTGCTGCGAAAAGAGAGATGTGAGCTGCTGCAACAGTAGCAGATTTAGAAGTATTAGCAGGAGGAGCAGCAGAGATTGGGCTAGCAGATACAGGAACAGGTAATAAGACAGATGTGGGGTCATGATTGGTGGAAGCAGAGCAAATCCCTAGGGCTTCTGGGGATTGTAGTTCTGATGAAAAAAAATAGGAATAGCCAGGAATGGATGATTATAGCCGAGTGCATTATGGTAAGTGTAGTTTTCTGGGAAAAATAAAAAGGCACCAAAGTCTTGCAAATGGGAAATAAAGTCCAAATAGTGAATAGCGGTTGATCCAGGAGTTTTCTGTAGATAAATGAATAACAATTTGTCCATATTGATTGCCAATGTATGCGCCCATGGCGCAGGTATGACAGTCTCAGAAGTTCAGCACCCTCACAATAAGTGGTCTCTGAGGGGCCCGAGGCGGTGGTGTCTTTGTCAGGGATTGGGGTGCTCTCTCAATTGTAAAGCCATGCTTCAGCGCAGATGGGGCAATTTCCGACAGATTAATGACTTTTTGTTATCATCAGTGTATTTTTGGGCAGCGCAAATGAAATAATTATCTTCTACGCCCCTTTTAGACCCTTCAAGGTGAATTTGGTTAACTTGAATTTGGCAGTCTTATAAATTGAACTTTTATGGGTGTTTGGTGGGTGTAAAGTCATGGTCAGGCTTAGTCAAAATATCTTTTTTAATTATGATTTTTTGTTTCTTGCACCAGCAATTTATGAAAGGTCCAGATCTTCAATCAAAATTGAAACACAGTATATCAGTTATCTAGTGACCGTCTGGTGTATTGTTATAATTTGTATGTTCTAAAATGTTCTGGGCTGTCTAAAGATTAATTGGTATGTCATTAGTGTGCCCTGATGAAGATGACTATTTTTGGTCGTCAAAACTATGCTTATGGTGATATTTTTAAAATGAGATACTCGTAGTAGGCACTTAGCACTTTTTGAATAAAAATTCTTCTTTGCACTGACTTCTATCCACTGTTTACATATACAGTGGCTAAAATGTACTACACTTAGCAGTGCCCCATGAAGCAGTTTCTTTTAGATTTTTTCTAAGAACTTTTTGGATAAATAATATGTATTTATATACAATTTAAACATGTTATTGTGTGGTTTAAAAAATCGTTTTATCCTATTGTTATTCCTGTATAACTAATAAAATATGTGATTTTAATTATTCACCTGACTAAGCCTTTTACCACCCCTTCACTCACTCAAGTCAATTAACTTCTTGAATAATTGTATTTATCCGTATGACCTCCTGCTCTGTTTTTGTATTTAGTTCCCCTGGTCCACGGGGTAGGGGATACCCATCCTTTTTGCTGCAATTTCCTACAACAACAGATTCTCAACATAATTGGTCAGATCCTGTCCCTCTTCTCCCTCTAGAAGAACCAGAATCCTAATGTTATTTCTGTGGGATCTCCTTTCTACGTCATCCACCTTATTTTCCAGCATCCATGCAGTTAGATCTTGTATCAGAGCCTGCAGCTCCTTCGTGACGGTCATATTGTCAATTAAGTTGCACTCCATTACACTCATTCTGTTGACAAGGGAGTGTGCATTCTTTAGTAGCAGGTTGATGTCAATTTTCACCTCATCAATCTTAGATTCTACAGAGGATCACAGGGACGCAATGTGCTCCCGTATCAGAGTCTCATCTTGATGTTCAACAGGGAACTGCATCGGCTGTGCCAGATCTGATGCAGAGGGGGATAAGGTTTTCCTACGCTGTTTATTGGTGAAGGCCTTAATTTTAGTTTGCTTCACACTTCCTGCAGGTCTTGGGTTTGGCATGGGTCGGGACAAGTCTAACCAGCTATCTGAGATATATAAGCCCAACAAACTAGGTACTTCACGTATACTATGGCATCTACAGCTCCTATCAGGTCGGTGTACCAATCTCAGGTAAGTAGCGCTGTGTTCTAGAAAGCCACAATCCAGGAGAGGCAGTTACCTGGAGCCTTCCTATCACAAGAGGCAATCGAAAACGCACCAGCTGCCACCCACCATATACCAGCCGCTAATGTGCAATTCTGAAGGGGGGGCTAGCTTCCATTGAGTGAAGACATTGCTCTCTTGGGCTCCTGAGTCCCCAGCAATCCACAGCAACCTGACAGCAGGGTATTCTCTTCATTCCTCTGACCAGGAGCAGGACAAATACTACAATACCACATGGTGCACTAGCCCTGCCACGATAGTCACCGCCAGTCCGCTCAGCTCCCGGGACAAAGGAGCAGTCTGTTCCACAGGGTCTGCAGTAGTTTGTTTCTTCCGCAGCATATCTGCAGTATTGCAAGTCAGCCTGCCTTTCACCACGCTATATGAACCTGTCTTCTCGTCCCTGTGTACTGCGCCGCCATCTTGGAGGGCGCAGGACCTTCGTGTTAAGCACTCACAGAACTTTGATCATCGCCCCATCCACAAAGATATGATATGGCATTTGTAATGCGCCTATACACAAGTGTTTCAAGGTGCGACAATGTAAATTCCAAATCAAGGCGAGGGTCGCCCACATCCACCACACTGCAAATATTTGTGTCACAGATGGACTTCAAGCATGGAGTAATCATCAGGTAGAGAGGATCACTAAGGAGCTCAAGAGAGCATGTCTTCACTCCATGGAAGTTAGCCACCCGCCTTCAGAAATTGCACATTTACGGCTCCAAAAAATGTTTTCTTTGACGTGTTTTGAACAGCTTTAAACATGCGGTTACAAAAGGCAAAAATACAAATTTTTGAAAACCACCGTAGCCAATTTTTAAGATATTAACGTTTTAACACATGCGCAATGACAAAAACGTTTTTGTCATGAATAAATATGAACGTGCGAACTATTGAGAAGAACACCACACACAATATGATAAACCACACGTCAACTATACACACATCACCCAATTTTGAGATATTTACCTTTTAAGATGTATCTATATTTAGGGCATGCCCTGAAGAAATGGCCATCTTCCATAGGAACTGTATCTATAGGCGTATGTACGTACGTACGCTTATGTACGTACTTTACACACTTCACATCAGGAAGCACATCAAAGCCAGGGTTCACTTTGATGTCAGCTTTCAGGTGATGTAATGAATGGCCATTTTAATATGAACTGCACAAACAGGAGTATGAGTTTCCTAGTTCAAACATAACGCGATTAAATCTCTTCAAAGCTCACATGAATGTCAAGGCTAACTTTGATATCAGTTTTCAGATGAAACTGATGTGCACAAACTGTACAAAGCAGCACATTAGTTTTACAAATTGTGCATTAGACATTTTCAATATCCAGAAAACTCACATGAAAGTCAAGGCTGACTGATGTCAGTTTTCATGAGTTGTTATGAATGGGCAATTTTAATATGAACTGTACAAACAGGCGTATTAGTTTCATATTTCCGACATTATGTCATTACGCTCCTACAATACATGCTCCTATGACATGACCACCTGCGGCACATGCTCGTACGACATGTGTTCCTACAGCACATGCTCTTAAAACACACTCCGGCATGTGCTCCTCTATATACAGTCTTATGACAGAAGCTCTAACGACACAAGCTCCTAGAGCAATGCTCATATGACACATTCTCCTACCACACACATTCCTACGATGTGTGCACCTTCAACACACGGTCCTAAGACACACGCTCCTATGACACATGCTCTTATGACATGCACACCTAAAATATGCACTCCTAGGACATGTGCATTTATGACACATGCACCTACAACACATAGTCCTGTGACACATGGGCTACAACACACAATCTTATGACATTCTTTCCTATTAAACACTCCCTTATGACACGCTTTCCTATGGTACTCTCTCCTATTACACGCTCTATGGCACGCACTCTTGCGATGTAATACAAATAAAATACAACACCCACTCCTGTGACATGCTCTCCTATGACACAAGCACCTACTAAACATGGTCCAACAACACACACTCCTTCAGCACATTCTCCTATGATATGTGCACCTACGACATGCACACCAACAACATGCGAAACTACGATACGTGTTCCTGCAACATGTGCTCCTACGACATGCGCTCCTACAACACGTGCTCCTACAGCACACTCTACAACAACATGTACTCCTATGACATGTGCTCCTACAAGACATCGGGCCTCATTACACGGATGGCGGTAGGGATTTACCGGTACCGGTAAAATACCGGTACCGGTAAATCCCTACCGCCTTACTACGAGGTCCCTTTGCGGGTTGGGGGATTTAACGCCTGCTTTTTGCAGGCTTTAAAATCCAACCCGCTAAGGGACCTCGGAGCTAATTACAGCACCACAAAATTGCGGTGCCGTAATTAGCGCCTTCCCCATCCCCATACAGCCCTATGGGGCAGAAATGGGAATGGGGAAGGGCAATGGCAGAAAGGGGATTTACCGCCCCTCCAACCTTGGAATGGGGCGGTAAATCCCCTTTCCGCCAAGGCGGTGCCGGTATTTTACCGGCATGAGCCATGGCGCTAATAGCGCCATGGCTCACCGCCTACCGGGTAATGAGGCCCATCCTCTTAAGACACACTCTTATTACAGAAGCTCTTCTGACACAAAATCTTAGGACATACGCTTGTACGACACAAGCTCCTACGACACAAAGTCCAACAACAGGCTTGCATGTTGTACACTTCTACGCCATGCCCTCTTATGCCATGAACTCCTAGGACATGCGCTCCTGCAAAATATGCGCCTAATGCACACAGTCCTATGGCACACACTCCTATGATATGTTCCTGCGACACACTTTCCTACCACACACACACTCTTATGGCATGCTCCCCTATGACATACTCTCTTATGACATGCTCTCCTACGACACACACGCATACGATATGCTCTCCTATGTAACGCTCTCCTATGACACGCACTCCTACAACATGTGCTCCTACGACACTCGTACCTATGATGTGCACTTCTATGGCATGCTCTCCTATGACACATGTTCCTACAACACGGGCGTCTGCAACATGTGCACCTACAACACATATCCTATGACACATGCTCCTACAACATGCGCACCTACGACATGTACAACTATGCCACCCACTCCTACGACATGCGGTCCTATGACCTGCGTTTGTACAACACACGCTTCTACAGCACAAGCTACTTCAATACCCCCTCTTACAACACACTCCAAATTGCGTACCTACAACATACACTCTTACAACAGAAGCTCTATGACAGACGCTCCTGGGACATACACTCCTACGACACACGCTCCTATTACACACGTTCCTACGACACAATCCTACAAACTGCTCTCCTATTACACACTCTCCTACGACACACTCTCCTACAGTATGTACTCCTTTGACACGTGCTTATATGACACATGCTCCTACTACACATGCTCTCATGACACAAACTCCTAGGACATGCACTCCTACGACACGGGTACCTACAACACATACACCTATGATAACCGCTCCTACGACACACGGTACTATAACCTGCATTCCTATGACACACGCTTCAACGGCACAAGCTACTACAACACACCCTCTTACAACACACTCCAACATGAGCTCTTACAACATACACTCTTACAACAGAAGCTCTTACGACAGAATCTCCTGGTGCACACACACCTATGACACACGCTCCTATTACAAATGTTCCTACGACACAATCCTACAAAATGCTCTCCTGTGACACACTCTCCTACGACACGCTCTCCTACAGTATATGCTCCTATGACACATGCTTCTATGACACATGCTCCTACTACACATGGGAACCAATGACCCATGCACCTACAACTCACACACCTACAACACATGACAAATGCTCCTACAAGATGTGCTTCTACAACAAATGCACTCATGAACCAATATGACATGCACACTGTGAGAAACCAGCAGGTGTCTCACCCGCTAGTGTATGGAAGACATGGGCCCTCATTACAACACCGGCGCTAAACCATGGCGCTATTAGCACCATGGTTGGTGCCAGTGTTGTAACAGGTCCGCCATGGTTCAATGGGGAATTACCACCCCATTCCAAGGTTGGCAGGGCGGTAATTCCTCATTGAACCATGGCCCTTCCCCATTCCCATTTTCGCCCCGTAGGGCTCTATGGGAATGGGGAAGGCGCTAAGGTCTAGACCAGCCGTTCAGGTCGGGTCCCGCAAAGGGACCTCGTAGTAAGGCGCTAATGGGTTAACGGTGCCGCAGCCTTTTAAGGCGCCGTTAAACACTTAGCGCCAGGGTCCTAATGAGGCCCATGGTATCAAACAATAAGACATACAAAAGTGTTCACAGTTCAAGGGTGTTTCTTGAACTTCAACTGGGTTTGAAAAATGCCTATCTAATCCTAAATCTAAAGATGAGAGCAAGCTACGACCATCAAATAATAATAACGTAGTTCTAGTGGTGTCTTCTCAAAATAAAAGGGCCTATACTAATAAACATATTGCCAATCCTTACTTCTAAATACAAATAGTGTACAAACAATGTTATGCAAAAGAAAAGTGTTCAAGAAACAATATGTCAGGATATTCAAGCCGTTGGAATCCCTTCCACTCGTTTTCAGCACGGGACATGCCAGCACACTCGAGCTTAGCACAGTCTCTGGCTTCTCTTGCACGAGGATGCAGTTCAAATCACAGTATCAGGGCCTTCTGTATCAAAGTTTCTTTGCCATTCAAAGTCTCTTACTTCAGAGGGTCTGATACGACAAACAAACATTAAAAAGTTCCTTACTCCTCAGCATTTTCATGTACAACTTCTTGGGTGATTTTTGACTCACTCCGGGTCCCCCTGCGCCGGGCTCAGACCCACTTCAACACAAAATCTTCAATTGGTCTCCGTCTGCCGGGGTCGAACCAGACTCATGTATTTCCAAACGTGCTCTATTTTATCAAAATTGAAGACTTTTGACTGTGGATTTTACTTCACCGGGTGCAGGACCACTTCGATTCACATTTATTTGTTCACTTTCAAATGATCTCCCTCTGCCGGGCTCGGATCAAATACATCTGCTTTTGTTACTCCTCAGCTGGATACCTTACAGAGACCTTCAAGTGATTAATCACGCGGTGCCGGACCACTCTGTCAAAGCTATTGTAGCTTGCTTTAAAGTTCAATCACTCATCAGCAGTTTAACTTCAATCACGTCTCTTATCACGCGCGTTTTGACAATGTTCATTCCAGCGCTCGACATGCAATGTTGCTGCTTGCAACCTTGGCTTCAACACAGACCAGTCCTGTATCAGTCTCCCTAACTCACTGGCTGTGTTGATTTCACTGACACTGCTTTGTTCTGGGAGCCAAGGACAGTAAAACGTGGCTGGTGATTCTCCCTGCCTTGATTATTGACACAGGAGAGCCCTGGGTAGCTCCGACACACAATGAAGGATTCTTCGACCTGTTTTCCAGATCTTACGGTTTCAAATCTAGAGGACTCATGAAAGCAAAGGTTCCTTGGCGAAAAGATCAAAGTTACCTCCCTCCTTGTGATCCCTTTCTGTTTCACTGTCTTTCTTCTCTCGTTAAACTGACATCTCTGAACTACTGTTTCCTTGTGTGTTTTGCCTCGCTCAGAGTGTGCTCTCGTGCTCCGCCTTTTATCCGTGTGAGGAAGTGTAATGGAAGTTAGGTGTGAGTGCTTATCAATAATTGCCTGACCAGACTGTCAGTGAGAAAGTGTTTGTGGTGTAAAAGGTGGCGGGGAGTAGAGTTCTTAAATATTCTACCGGGTAGGATGGGGTAAAGGTGTTACAAGGAAGGGGATACTTCGTCTTACCATCCAGTGTCCCACTCTCATTCCCCGAAGACCCCTCACCCAGGTGATCCTCCCACACTGGTCCACCACCAGGACCTGGATCCAAGAGCGAAGGCCGCGTCCTGGCCACCTGGATGACAGATCCCCAGGCACTAGTGGGTGAGACACCTTCTGGTTTCTCAAACTAGTCCTGGGGTGGGGTCTGTCACTCAGGTGGCTAGGGCACGACCATCACCTTTGGATCCAGACCCTGGGGGTGGACAAGTGCAGGATGATCATCTGGATGAGGGGTCTTCAGGTAGTGGGATGCCTGATGGCGAGAGGTGGCATCCCTCTCTTCCCTGCAATACCTTCACCCCATTCTACCCAGTAGGATAAATGGAAAATCTATCCCCCACCCCCATTTTCCTGCATAAACACTTTCAAACGGACAGCCCGCTCTGGGAGAAAACAGACTCACACCTGAGCCGTGTACCTGACATGTGTCTACTATGGTCAGGCAAAGTCAGGTAATTAGTGGCAACCATTCACACCTGACTTCCATTAAACTTCACCACACGGATAAAAGACAGAGCATGAGAGCACAATCTGAGCGAGGCAAAGCACACAAAGAAACAGTAATTTCGAGACGGCAGCTGAATGAGGGAAGAAAGACGGCAAACCACAAAGACATTACACAAGGAGGGAGATACCCTTGATGTTTATGGCAGAAAGACATTACTTTCTAGGCACCTTTGGATTTCAGAGCATAAGGCCAAGAAACCATACGGAAGAATCCTGTATTATGTGTCGGAGATACCCGGAACCATCCTGCACGGCTGGTCAAGTCAGAGAGAAGCAGCAGCCACCGTGGTACCGTCCTTGCCTCCGAGATCAAAGAATGATCAACACAGGTGATGAGTTGGAGAAAACAAATCAAGACCGCTCAGTGTTGAAGTCAAGGATGCAAGTGGCAACATTGTATATCAAGTGCAAGGGTAAAGATTGCTGAAGATGTGTGATGAAAGACGCAAGGACAGCCTAACTGCTGATGGATGTTTGAACTGTATCAAAGAAGATACAATATTAGTAACATAGTGGTCCGGTACTGCAAGTGTGCTCAATCGAGGGTCTCTGTAAGATATTCAGCCGAGAAGTGGCAGAAACAAAAGTAAAGGATAAAGAATAAGAATTGGTGTGAATCAAAGTGGTCCTGCAACGGTTTAAGCGAAACCCATCACACAATGAAAAGTCTTTGGTTTCTGTTCTGAGCCCGAACGAGGGGGATCTGTGGTCCGAGCCCGAATGAGGGAGACCAATTGCGAACCTGTGAATGTGAAATTCCTGATAAGAATGGAACTTTGGTGTTTGTTTGCTATGTCATGCCCTCTGCAATAAGAGATGGTCATTTGGAGAGATACTTTGGCAGAAGGCACTGATACCTATGCTTTGAACTGTTTCCTCATGGCCAAGAAGCCAGAGTGCGTGTGAAGCTCCAACGTGCAGCCTTGTCCTGTGTTGAAAACATGGGGAAGGGAAGCAAACTGCTCAACTATCCTGACATATTATTTATTGGCAATAGGTTATTAGTATAGGCCCTTTTATTTTGCCAGAGACTCCACTAGGGCTGCGTTATTATTATTTGATGGTCGTAGCTTGCTCCTTACATTTAGGATTAGATAGGCGTTCAACCAACCCATTGAAGCTCAATAAACACCCTTGAACTGTGATCACTTGTGTCTGTCTTTACTATTTGATACAATGCCTTCCTATGGCATGCACAGCACCTAAAACACACACTCCTTGGACATGACCCTCTATGACACGTGCACATGTGAAACGTGCACCTACAACACATGGTCCTGCGAAACACGGTCCTACGGTACACACTCCTATGACATGCTCTCATATGACATGCTCTCCTATGTCACATTCTCCTACGACACCTGCTCCTACAAAACGCGCTCCTATGACACAAGCTCCTGCTACATGCACTCCAACAAATGCTCTTAAAGCACACACACCTATGACACATGCACCTATGATGCATACACATACGACACACAGTAGTACGACACACATTGTTACAACACACCCTCCTATGAAACATGCTCCAACACACACTATTACTACCGATGCTCCTCCGCCATGTTGTTCTATGGCATGCAAACCTACAATGTGCACATCAACCACATGCAGATCTATAACGCATGAGTTTCACACTTCATATATTATGCCATTACATCTCCTGAAAACGTACATGAAAGTCAGGGCTGACTTTGTTGTCAATTTTCCTGTAGAGTATGTACATTATACATGCTCAGAATAAATGTATACATTGCATACGAAATGTACAAGGACATGTACAGTATTTACATTACACAGATTAAAAATGAATGTACAGCTTCTATACAAACATCCATGTACATTATGCCAGCTTAATATTAATGTACAGCTTCTATAAAAAAAAGGTACACAGACATGTAGATTATATACATTATGCATGCTCAGAATAAATATGCAGCTTCTATCCAAAACCTACATGGACATGTAGAGCACATGCATTACTTATGCTCAGAATGAATACACCATTTCTATCCGAAATGTACAGAGAAATATCAGTATGTACCATAAAGCACACTAAGAATGAATACATTGTTTTTTTTTTACAAAATGTACATAGACCAGTAGAGCATGTACAGTATGCATGCACAGAATAAATGTACAGCAGCTTCTATGTACATAAATATGTGCATGATGCACACTGTGACGAATCTAGCAATATCTGCGTACCTACAACATACACTCTTACAACAGAAGCTCTATGACAGACGCTCCTGGGAAATACACTCCTACGACACACGCTCCTATTACACACGTTCCTACGACACAATCCTACAAACTGCTCTCCTATTACACACTCTCCTACGACACACTCTCCTACAGTATGTACTCCTTTGACACGTGCTTATATGACACATGCTCCTACTACACATGCTCTCATGACACAAACTCCTAGGACATGCACTCCTACGACACGGGTACCTACAACACATACACCTATGATACCCGCTCCTACGACACACGGTACTATAACCTGCATTCCTATGACACACGCTTCAACGGCACAAGCTACTACAACACACCCTCTTACAACACACTCCAACATGAGCTCTTACAACATACACTCTTACAACAGAAGCTCTTACGACAGAATCTCCTGGTGCACACACACCTATGACACATGCTCCTATTACAAATGTTCCTACGACACAATCCTACAAAATGCTCTCCTGTGACACACTCTCCTACGACACGCTCTCCTACAGTATATGCTCCTATGACACATGCTTCTATGACACATGCTCCTACTACACATGGGAACCAATGACCCATGCACCTACAACTCACACACCTACAACACATGACAAATGCTCCTACAAGATGTGCTTCTACAACAAATGCACTCATGAACCAATATGACATGCACACTGTGAGAAACCAGCAGGTGTCTCACCCGCTAGTGTATGGAAGACATGGGCCCTCATTACAACACCGGCGCTAAACCATGGCGCTATTAGCACCATGGTTGGTGCCAGTGTTGTAACAGGTCCGCCATGGTTCAATGGGGAATTACCACCCCATTCCAAGGTTGGCGGGGCGGTAATTCCTCATTGAACCATGGCCCTTCCCCATTCCCATTTTCGCCCCGTAGGGCTATATGGGAATGGGGAAGGCGCTAAGGTCTAGACCAGCCGTTCAGGTCGGGTCCCGCAAAGGGACCTCGTAGTAAGGCGCTAATGAGTTAACGGTGCCGCAGCCTTTTAAGGCGCCGTTAAACACTTAGCGCCAGGGTCCTAATGAGGCCCATGGTATCAAACAATAAGACATACAAAAGTGTTCACAGTTCAAGGGTGTTTCTTGAACTTCAACTGGGTTTGAAAAATGCCTATCTAATCCTAAATCTAAAGATGAGAACAAGCTACGACCATCAAATAATAATAACGTAGTTCTAGTGGTGTCTTCTCAAAATAAAAGGGCCTATACTAATAAACGTATTGCCAATCCTTACTTCTAAATACAAATAGTGTACAAACAATGTTATGCAAAAGAAAAGTGTTCAAGAAACAATATGTCAGGATATTCAAGCCGTTGGAATCCCTTCCACTCGTTTTCAGCACGGGACATGCCAGCACACTCGAGCTTAGCACAGTCTCTGGCTTCTCTTGCACGAGGATGCAGTTCAAATCACAGTATCAGGGCCTTCTGTATCAAAGTTTCTTTGCCATTCAAAGTCTCTTACTTCAGAGGGTCTGATACGTCAAACAAACATTAAAAAGTTCCTTACTCCTCAGCATTTTCATGTACAACTTCTTGGGTGATTTTTGACTCACTCCGGGTCCCCCTGCGCCGGGCTCAGACCCACTTCAACACAAAATCTTCAATTGGTCTCCGTCTGCCGGGGTCGAACCAGACTCATGTATTTCCAAACGTGCTCTATTTTATCAAAATTGAAGACTTTTGACTGTGGATTTTACTTCACCGGGTGCAGGACCACTTCGATTCACATTTATTTGTTCACTTTCAAATGATCTCCCTCTGCCGGGCTCGGATCAAATACATCTGCTTTTGTTACTCCTCAGCTGGATACCTTACAGAGACCTTAAAGTGATTAATCACGCGGTGCCGGACCACTCTGTCAAAGCTATTGTAGCTTGCTTTAAAGTTCAATCACTCATCAGCAGTTTAACTTCAATCACGTCTCTTATCACGCGCGTTTTGACAATGTTCATTCCAGCGCTCGACATGCAATGTTGCTGCTTGCAACCTTGGCTTCAACACAGACCAGTCCTGTATCAGTCTCCCTAACTCACTGGCTGTGTTGATTTCACTGACACTGCTTTGTTCTGGGAGCCAAGGACAGTAAAACGTGGCTGGTGATTCTCCCTGCCTTGATTATTGACACAGGAGAGCCCTGGGTAGCTCCGACACACAATGAAGGATTCTTCGACCTGTTTTCCAGATCTTACGGTTTCAAATCTAGAGGACTCATGAAAGCAAAGGTTCCTTGGCGAAAAGATCAAAGTTACCTCCCTCCTTGTGATCCCTTTCTGTTTCACTGTCTTTCTTCTCTCGTTAAACTGACATCTCTGAACTACTGTTTCCTTGTGTGTTTTGCCTCGCTCAGAGTGTGCTCTCGTGCTCCGCCTTTTATCCGTGTGAGGAAGTGTAATGGAAGTTAGGTGTGAGTGCTTATCAATAATTGCCTGACCAGACTGTCAGTGAGAAAGTGTTTGTGGTGTAAAAGGTGGCGGGGAGTAGAGTTCTTAAATATTCTACCGGGTAGGATGGGGTAAAGGTGTTACAAGGAAGGGGATACTTCGTCTTACTATCCAGTGTCCCACTCTCATTCCCCGAAGACCCCTCACCCAGGTGATCCTCCCACACTGGTCCACCACCAGGACCTGGATCCAAGAGCGAAGGCCGCGTCCTGGCCACCTGGATGACAGATCCCCAGGCACTAGTGGGTGAGACACCTTCTGGTTTCTCAAACTAGTCCTGGGGTGGGGTCTGTCACTCAGGTGGCTAGGGCACGACCATCACCTTTGGATCCAGACCCTGGGGGTGGACAAGTGCAGGATGATCATCTGGATGAGGGGTCTTCAGGTAGTGGGATGCCTGATGGCGAGAGGTGGCATCCCTCTCTTCCCTGCAATACCTTCACCCCATTCTACCCAGTAGGATAAATGGAAAATCTATCCCCCACCCCCATTTTCCTGCATAAACACTTTCAAACGGACAGCCCGCTCTGGGAGAAAACAGACTCACACCTGAGCCGTGTACCTGACATGTGTCTACTATGGTCAGGCAAAGTCAGGTAATTAGTGGCAACCATTCACACCTGACTTCCATTAAACTTCACCACACGGATAAAAGACAGAGCATGAGAGCACAATCTGAGCGAGGCAAAGCACACAAAGAAACAGTAATTTCGAGACGGCAGCTGAATGAGGGAAGAAAGACGGCAAACCACAAAGACATTACACAAGGAGGGAGATACCCTTGATGTTTATGGCAGAAAGACATTACTTTCTAGGCACCTTTGGATTTCAGAGCATAAGGCCAAGAAACCATACGGAAGAATCCTGTATTATGTGTCGGAGATACCCGGAACCATCCTGCACGGCTGGTCAAGTCAGAGAGAAGCAGCAGCCACCGTGGTACCGTCCTTGCCTCCGAGATCAAAGAATGATCAACACAGGTGATGAGTTGGAGAAAACAAATCAAGACCGCTCAGTGTTGAAGTCAAGGATGCAAGTGGCAACATTGTATATCAAGTGCAAGGGTAAAGATTGCTGAAGATGTGTGATGAAAGACGCAAGGACAGCCTAACTGCTGATGGATGTTTGAACTGTATCAAAGAAGATACAATATTAGTAACATAGTGGTCCGGTACTGCAAGTGTGCTCAATCGAGGGTCTCTGTAAGATATTCAGCCGAGAAGTGGCAGAAACAAAAGTAAAGGATAAAGAATAAGAATTGGTGTGAATCAAAGTGGTCCTGCAACGGTTTAAGCGAAACCCATCACACAATGAAAAGTCTTTGGTTTCTGTTCTGAGCCCGAACGAGGGGGATCTGTGGTCCGAGCCCGAATGAGGGAGACCAATTGCGAACCTGTGAATGTGAAATTCCTGATAAGAATGGAACTTTGGTGTTTGTTTGCTATGTCATGCCCTCTGCAATAAGAGATGGTCATTTGGAGAGATACTTTGGCAGAAGGCACTGATACCTATGCTTTGAACTGTTTCCTCATGGCCAAGAAGCCAGAGTGCGTGTGAAGCTCCAACGTGCAGCCTTGTCCTGTGTTGAAAACATGGGGAAGGGAAGCCAACTGCTCAACTATCCTGACATATTATTTATTGGCAATAGGTTATTAGTATAGGCCCTTTTATTTTGCCAGAGACTCCACTAGGGCTGCGTTATTATTATTTGATGGTCGTAGCTTGCTCCTTACATTTAGGATTAGATAGGCGTTCAACCAACCCATTGAAGCTCAATAAACACCCTTGAACTGTGATCACTTGTGTCTGTCTTTACTATTTGATACAATGCCTTCCTATGGCATGCACAGCACCTAAAACACACACTCCTTGGACATGACCCTCTATGACACGTGCACATGTGAAACGTGCACCTACAACACATGGTCCTGCGAAACACGGTCCTACGGTACACACTCCTATGACATGCTCTCATATGACATGCTCTCCTATGTCACATTCTCCTACGACACCTGCTCCTACAAAACGTGCTCCTATGACACAAGCTCCTGCTACATGCACTCCAACAAATGCTCTTAAAGCACACACACCTATGACACATGCACCTATGATGCATACACATACGACACACAGTAGTACGACACACATTGTTACAACACACCCTCCTATGAAACATGCTCCAACACACACTATTACTACCGATGCTCCTCCGCCATGTTGTTCTATGGCATGCAAACCTACAATGTGCACATCAACCACATGCAGATCTATAACGCATGAGTTTCACACTTCATATATTATGCCATTACATCTCCTGAAAACGTACATGAAAGTCAGGGCTGACTTTGTTGTCAATTTTCCTGTAGAGTATGTACATTATACATGCTCAGAATAAATGTATACATTGCATACGAAATGTACAAGGACATGTACAGTATTTACATTACACAGATTAAAAATGAATGTACAGCTTCTATACAAACATCCATGTACATTATGCCAGCTTAATATTAATGTACAGCTTCTATAAAAAAAAGGTACACAGACATGTAGATTATATACATTATGCATGCTCAGAATAAATATGCAGCTTCTATCCAAAACCTACATGGACATGTAGAGCACATGCATTACTTATGCTCAGAATGAATACACCATTTCTATCCGAAATGTACAGAGAAATATCAGTATGTACCATAAAGCACACTAAGAATGAATACATTGTTTTTTTTTACAAAATGTACATAGACCAGTAGAGCATGTACAGTATGCATGCACAGAATAAATGTACAGCAGCTTCTATGTACATAAATATGTGCATGATGCACACTGTGACGAATCTAGCAATATCATCACAGATTCTCTGGGGGGAAGCTTCTCTTACGTGGCTAGCGAAAAACAGAAGCTAACTGACTCTGAGCCCGGGAGTGGTTATCTGCGGAAGGACCACATGGGGGCTTGCAGTCACAATTCCTAATGACACTCATGTGCCCCTGCAACATACCTGCATGGCTTATTGTGATAGAATTAAAAAATGCACAGGTTTTACACCTTATTTACCTCGCCCCTTTTCATTACTGAGACGAGGAAGAGGGATAGAACAATGAAGACGTGTATATGGTTGAACATAATCTCCACACAAATATACAATCACATCCAAGCATCACCATATAACAACACATCAGCATATAACAACATTTCATAATGTCACAAACCTCAAATTGCATAGAGAGTTAATAAATGTCCCATCATAATTCATCAACATACAACAGCATTCCAAATATTTAGTTATCAAATAAAAATTCCAATAAATGTCATCATATTATAAAATCCACAATTATAAATACAACCACCTAATAAAACTTAACAAACTTAAGAGTAAAAATCTATTTACAACATCATCCATTTTTTAAATTCCTGCCAAATATAAAAAGCTGCAGCAGCAACAATCAAGGGAGACCCAAAATAAAGCCAGACACAAAATTGATCACCAAAAATATTACCCATGTTTGATACAAACTTGCCTTGCATACCCTTTAGCGTAATAATACTCTATAAATCCACACAGTCAGCACATGGGTTACAGTTTCAAAATCTTTCCCACATAATCAACATCATCTATGTGCTAAGGAAATATTGGCCCATGCCCCCAGATTGACCATTGTATGTAATATCTCAAATCGATTATAATAAAAGCAATACGCTGTTGATTATATGTTTTCATTAAATAACTAAATGGCTCTGGGAAATAACATCGTTGTTTAGGTAATTTTCATACTATTTTTTCCCCAGCAAGGTGAATAATTAACTCACTCCTATCCCATACTAAATCATTCTTCTTTCCTTCCTTAGTCAATAAGCCCACATTTAAATGCAAAGAAACACTAAGGCCAATAGTAACAGGGAAATAATATGCCACCTCTTTAACAAAGAGCCTGTAAGCAGGTGAGACCAAGATATGATGTGTAGGAAAAAGTCCCAGAAGGGTGTCATCCCATCCCAAGATCCCAAGCTTTTTAAACAATAAGTGCTTCTACCTATCCTCAACAGAGTCATAATGGAAGTTGATCCTAATTCGCAGCACAGGGCCTCCACTGACACAGCAACAGGGAGGTCAAGGAATCTACGCAAAATGTTTGCCTCTAACCTCTTGAGCCAGGAAACCTCCTTTTCAAGGAAAACATTCCAACCATACAACATTGCGGGAACAATACTTTAACTATACAGTTTAATAATTCCCTCAATAGAATAGCCTCCATATTTACACATGAAGGCCTTAATTAGTATAACTTTCCCCAGTATTTTTGCCTGATTTCATTAACACAATTTTTCTTTGCCCAAATGAGACCCAATCATCACACCTAAATACATAAAGGGCCTCATTACGACCCTGGTGGTACGGAGTGAACGGCGTGCTTACCGGGTCCCTCGAGGGGAAGAGGGAGCAAACAACGGGCCATCTCGTAATGGCCCGTTGTTTGCTCCCTCTCCCATTCCCATCCAGCCCTACAGGGGCTGAAATGGGAATGGGGAAGGACCGTGTCCGGGTCCTTGGAGGGAGGAATTACCGGGCCTTCCGAACTCGGAATGGCCAGGTAAGTCGTCATTCCGAGGACCCGGACCCTGGCGCGATTTCGGATGGGCAGTAGTATTGACTCTTAATGAGGGCCAAAGTGTCGACCATCTCCACAGGGATGCCATTCATTTGCCAAACAAAATTAGATCCTCTACACTTGTTTTCTCCCACCTTCGCTGTTTTGGTTATGTTGACATTAAGCGCCAGACCATTCTTATTAGACTACTCCAACAAGGCATTCAGACTATGATTCAGGCCTACTGCTGCCCAGTCCATGATCACAGTATCATCTGTATAAGATGGGCAGTAGCATTGACTCTTGGAGGAAACTGATGTGCATTCTCCATAACTATACTTAAGTGAGCACGTTATAGATGATATAAAAGCGGGGCAATCACGCAGACTTGTTTTACCCCATGACTAGTACTTATTTCAGAAGGCAATAGACGCTCCTTATTAAGTCTAACCATAACAGAGGTATTTGTATACAGCTGCTAGATAAAATACAATAAACCAGCATCCAAGCCCCATACTCCCAATTTAGCCCCAAGCCTATTTCTAATTACAGAGTCGAATGCTTTTGAATAATCAACAAAACAAAGATACACGTGTTGCCCTTTGCTCAGCAAAGTGCTTCTAATAGGATGTACCATGATCCAGATGTTGTCATCAGCAGAGAACCCTTTACGAAACCCAATTTGCTGGGATTTTAATATATTTCTTTCTATTGCCCAAGCATTCAGTTTTACTAACGTAGATGAGGCAAACATGTTTTATATGGAATCTGACAATGCCAGTAATCAATAATTTCCCGGGTTAGATCTTTCTCCCTTCTTTAGCACAGGTATTGCCTTTTTCCAACTCAGAGCTGTAATCCATTTGCTACAATATTCATAAACATAATCACATTAAGATCAGCCCAAAGTCCAGGTATATTTTTATACACACCATTAGCAATCCTGCCAGGCCCAACAGTATGAGATGCCTTCAGTTTCGTAATACATTCTGATATATCGTCCGCCGTAAAAACAACCCATTCAGACATGTTGCCCGTATAAGCCGGCCTAACCACATCAACCGTACTAGCACTTTCCACGACACCCCCGGGATCACAATAAAGTGCGGCCACATAATTCTTCCATTCCTCTTCTGGTATTACATTAATCTCCCTTGCATCATTTAGCACCATATGATTTCCAAAATAATGACAACATTTTTGGGCATCTCGATTCTGCAGAGCAAGATGTGGGATGTTTTTATCCACGCATCCAAGCCCTACCTCAAAACTGTGCGTACTGACATGTAAAACATCATGATGGCCAGAACTTCCCAGAAAATGCACAGGGAAGTGCATGAAGAATAGGCTGCCACTCATTTTTGCCGATGTTATGGGCACAGTAGGACACTGCCTAAAACCACCATTGGACTACCCACACAGTAGTCTGAAACCATTGGGAATGGCAATGCTGATTGCCAAAAGCAAACCCATAACTGTTGGGAATTCATTTTTTTTTCTTAAATCCCAAAAAGGGGTGCAGTACCAGTACTCACCACTATCAAAAAGCCGGCGTTTTAAAACAACACCAGATTTTACTTTTTTGTAGAAAACTGAATAAATGAACCCAAGGCAAGCCAAAGAAAGACTTACTGAGAGGTGGATCCAATGTAAAGTTATATTCTGAAGTGACTTGAAGGTTTATAACAAGACTGGCTGAGCTGTGGATTTCAGCAGTTTAAGTAAATTTGGACTGAAAGACACTAAAAATCTAAATGTTTAAATTGACTGAGTGACCTACTTTCGAGTGTCACATAGGCTGCAATTGTTTAAATGTCATAGTTTTAAACTTAGAATAAGCATTCTAGCTGCATATGTAAAAATGTTTAGTTTTATTTGAATGCAGAAAACTGGGGAACAGAAATGACATGTAGCTAAAAACTGGCTTAAAGAGATTCCAATTTTGCCTGGCAACTACCCCCCATCAGGAGTGAAACTTGAGTCACAGCTGTGTTCCCAGGCCTATCTGCCTTTTGCTGGCCACACTAAGGATATGCCATCTCTCTGATAATTGAATTAAGGGGAGCCCCCACAGAATACAGGAGCTCTGAACAAAGCCCTGTCCTGACTCAGGCAAATGTTTTATTGGCGGGAGTCGTAAATGGAGCTTCCTCCTGGAAGGACAGGGTAGGAGCACTGCCTATGAGAGCAAGCTGGCTTGGCAGAACTGGAAAAACCAGAAATTCAACCTTGTGCTGGGGGGAAACCACACCCCTTTGGGGCCAGAACATAACTCTAAAAAGATGAATAACTCATAGTACGGATTTGTGAAAATTATTTAAATGACACCATAATTCTTGTGATTTTTCTGCCCACATTTTAAGACGTGTTAGGACCCGGTGGTATGTTCAGGGGGGTTTTAGCGGAAAAGAGGATATTACTCAAAATGTGTGCATGTGAAAAATCTGACACTTCATCAACTAATGTCCATACTCCTTGCGCACATCTGTGTAAATTTGGGTTAATGTCCGAAATTGCAAAATCAGTTAAAAAGTGCAAATATTGCCATTTCTGAATGCAAGCCCCCCGGAAGAGCAGAGTTTGAACAGGGGATACCTCCTGTGATATGTGAGGGGTGCATGTAATTTTAAACAAATGTGTACCTGTGCAAATATGTTTTTTTTTTATCAAATATAGATTGTGTGCAATTTGACAGGGGAGGATCCTCTGACCCATAAAACCTACAGCATCACTCTGACTCACAGTTCCTTCCCCAATCATGGGAGAGGGGAGAATTGGGCCAATGACAAGTGGAGAGGGGTAGAGCCTAGTGATGCTGCACACACACCCATTTTCAAAACACATAAAAGCAGACAGTCAGGACAGATAGGGACCTTCAAATCCATTTGCTGCAACGCGCTCTGCCGGTCCATACCACATCCAGAGATCCAGACTTCAAATCCATCAATCTCTAGAGAAAGCTGTGCAGAAAGATCCAGACTTCAAATCCATCAGTCTCCAGAATCCAGAGAGAGAGAGAGCTGACCCAGATCACTGTGAAGTCCAGTCTAAAACCTGACCAGATCCGTGGCGAGGCCCATTTAATTCAAGAATATAGTGTGAGTACCTAGCAAACTGTGCAGAACCAATCTCTTAGTTAAAATAATATAATTCAATCTATTTAATCTAAGTAGAACTGCCTCCTGTCACTTGTCCTTTTCTAGTTGCAAGCTGCACTTGTCTTTTTGAACTTTAAAATTTCAAATCTGAAAAAACGACCTTTACAAAATCGCTCATATCTCCGCGACCGTTTGTCTTAGAGACTTGCAGTAACTTTCATCTGGAAGCTGAGATCCTAGGCTGTCCTAGGACCCCAAAACGATAGTGCTAGTCCTTGTAGTTCCTCTGTAATCGCAAAAAACGGACTCGCGAATTTTACCGCGATTTGCAAATTTCTCCACATGTAAAAACCTGCTGATGCTTGCCTTCCGTTGCAAAAATTTGTTTGCAACCTGACAACCATTATAGAGCATTGCTAAAGTGATCCTGAACTTATTCAAAGCATATACCACTCACCCTAAACCTCTAGAGGGAATTAAAAGCATTTTAGCATATTTTTCACTTCATTGCCAGCACCTATAAAAGCATTTTGGGCCTGTGTTTAAAACTCCGATCTGTAATCTAAGCTTGCTGGGGTGAACTGAATCACATTTGATTGCATTTCTGAGAACTGTGTGCTTCCTTCCATTTCCTTGCATTGCATAAAGGGGGGGAGTGGATTGCCAGAGAAAAGTGATTACATTGTTTTGTTGAAATCATATTGAGTATTTTCTGTACTGCCTTTCATTCAACATTGCATCCATTTGAACTCTATAAAGCATTCTCTATCATATTATTCTTCTGTCCCTACTTACCAGTGTGCTACCTTATCCATTTCATGTCAACTCCTTAGCGATTATAAAGAGGTGTGCTAGTGCCAGACTATCCATTATTGATTACTGATCAGATTAAGTGTGATATTCAATTATTAATTTATTATAAAGCGTGATATATATATCTATTGTTTAAATTATCAAATAAACCTTTAACTTGCAAAACAGAACTACTTCTTGGCTCAGTGGGGTCAGGAGGATTCCAAGAGAGGGGTGTTATATAGGGGTAGTCATCCAGAACGCATGAACTGGACATAAAGATATATCAATAAGGGTTTTCATTCAGTATTCTAGACTAGGCGTTGACTTGGCTGTAGTGCTGAATTGAATCCTCTTACAAATTGGGGGCTCGTGCCGGACGTTTGGATTAGATCTATCACTTGTGCAGATTAATACAGCGTGCCAGCTGACCAGATACACATATCCGGTCGGAGCACACGCTGTGTTACGCTGTAAAGCACTCCTCAAAGGAACGCTCTAAGAAAAAGGTCTGTTTTGCAAAAATAAAATACTAATTTCTGTAAGTCAGGACAGAGACCAATCTCTAGAATGACGACCTTAGTAGACATGAAAATAGCCAGAGAGCACTTCTTACATAAGTTATTTGTGAGAGGTGAGTGGACTCACCAGGACCAGACGGTCTGGTTGCAAGCAATCGCACCCCAGATCACGGAAACAGGGTCAGATATTTGGAGAGACCAGGGTCCCTTACATGTGGCCCTGAGTGAACTATACATGGCTCCTAAAGCTAAGGATGAACAAGACAAGATGGTTAGGATAGCGGCATACCTGTACCTATATATGGGAGACATGCAGGATAAATGTACTGAAAGCCAAGATCTGGCGAATAAGCGACAGATGGCGTTAGAGAAGGTCCAATCTGACCTCGTCTCTTCTGAGCAGAGGCTGCAGGGGAGCCAGGAGTCAGAAAATGAGAGTAGACAGCACATCATTAAAATAAAGAGGGATATGGACATCATGCAACAGGAAAAGGCTGACGAGGATACCAGATTTCTGGCCTTGCAGAAGGAGTACCAAGAAGGTTTGGACTCCCTACTGCAGAGCCAGAAAAAGCTGGAGCAACAATTAGACTTTAACAGGGCATGCACGGAGCAGGTAGCCACCCTGCAAAGTCATCTAGATAGAGTGAAGGCAGAGAGCAACAAGCTGATTTTGAAAGACCTGGATACCCAGGCAGAGTTTGATGAAGAACGCCAGAAAGCTGGTGCCTTTCAAAGGCAGAGGGACGACCTGGCGGCACAAATGCAGGCTCTTAGCCAGGAAAGAGACGCCTTAGGCCAGGAAGTCTGCCATTTAAAAAGAAAAACAGAAGAAAATCACCTGGCCCACCAGGGACTGGGTGACCTCCAAAAAGAACACCAGGACTTGCTAGAGCTCACCAGGAGGGTGGAGGAGGCTCTGGCAAGACAGGAGCAGGCCAATAGGGACACAGCTCAGGAGGTAACCCTCCTGCAGCAAAGACTGGCCCAGTGCTCCAGGACCAATCAGGAAACACAGAGAGAGAATGAGGCTCTCTGCCAGCACAATGATAGGCTCCAACAACAGGTAGCGATGCAGGAGAGACTGATAGAGTCTAGTAAGGCCTTAACTGAGGAACTGAAGGCGCAGGCTCTTGCATTGCAACAGGGAGCAGGGGCGGATAGAGACCAAGTTCGCTGGGAAAGGGAAACTCCTGAGCATAACCTCAGGAGCCCTAGTACCAGAGGCCTTTATTTCTCTCAGTCCCTGGACTCTGCCACCCCCATGTCCCCTGGCGCACATGAGCACAGGGCCACAGGGATGGCAGATTACTATCCAGCCAGAAGCATGGGGCTCATAGGCCAGTACCACCCAGGAATGGAGGGGCGGGCATCCGGGTATGGGCACCCAGGCACAGTGCAATTTGATGGGGAACCCCAGGAGAGTAGCCCCATTAAGGGCATCCTGAAAACCTCTGCCCAGTTAGGTCAGTGGGGGGGGTACCCATCAAATCCTGGCAGCAAGGAGGGATCTGAAGACTCCTCGGAGCGGTACAGGACACAGGAGACCAGGTCCCCACATTCTGCCAGCCATTCCCAGGCTCGCAGAATCCGGGAAAACCTGGAAGAACAGACGGGAACCTCTGGGAGCAGTGCCTCTGAGTCAGAAGATGAATGGACAAGGGTTACCCGAACCAAAAAGGCCAATAAGACAAAAAGGGCCTTGCTTAAGGACCCCTTAAAGCAGATTAAGGCAATCAGGAGCGTCATCACGCCTTATCATAAGAACGCCAAGTATTCTGTTTGGGAGCACTTAGAGTTGTTTGAGCAAATGATGGAGACTTTCCATTTGAAGGACAGCCAAAGCTGTATTCAATATGTAAAGTGGACCTTCTCCCCAGAGTACTCCAGTTTCTTTGCAGGGCTGGAGGACCAAAATCATTTAAGATGGTCCACCTATAAGGCAGCCATCTTGAAACATTTTTCTACTCATAGAAATCCTCAAGAGGCTCGCAAGGCAGCCTACAATTTACAATGTGGGGAGGATCAGGCCCCACAAGAATTTGTGCAGGAGTTAAAGCGTGCTTTTGCACAGACCACAAGAAGGGTGCGCACGGATAGCAGAGAATTTATTAATACGTTTTTCCATGCCTTGCCCAAATACATAATGACCCAGCTCGTGAGGGATTTTCACGAGAAAAGATCTTTAGACTGGGTCATTGAACAGGCGACCCGGATCTATGAGGTGCAGAAGCCAATAGAAAATAAAAATAATGCGCCCAAAAATCCCAAAGCCAACAACACCCCTGCTGCTGCCAAGGTGGCAGAAGTAAAGGTCACCCCCGTTTTAGAGTTGGAGATGGGGGGGCCTAAAAACCTACCTGCACCTAATAATGCTAGGCCCAGAAGGTCCTCGGGCCAGGCACAGACAGGGAGCCAGGGAGGCAGCCCCACAAATGGGGTCCCTCGCTCTCCTGACTATGTAAGTCCCCGTTACAAGGGAAATCGACCCATCCTGGGTTATGTGTGGACTCCTCCAGCCCAAGGGGGGGATCCAGCCAAGCCCCTAGCCCAGGGAACTTCCCTCCTAACTTCCCACCGGAAGGCAGAAATTCTCCAAATCCTGGGCAGAACCTTTTCCCCAGGTATCCACCCAACTTCCAACCCCAAAATCATCCATCCTTCTTTCCCCAATTCCCTGAGCCCAGACAACCTAATCCGGGAGAGGGGAGACCAAGGGTGGAGGGGTACCCAAATCTTCCCAACCCGGGGTACTACCAGAGAAGGGATAGCTACCCTTCCCGGGATGAGCCCAGGGGAGAAAACAGAGCCCCGTATCAGCCTGAGCGGGTTTCCCAGTTAGAGCGCCAGGTTCAAAACATGGCGCGGGATCTGGGTCACATACTGAGGGCTCAGCAGAACCCTCAGATCGGCATGCCGGCGCAGAACGCACCCAACTCTGGACCTGGTGCCCCAGAACAATGACGGGGGCAGCACCCCGATAACTCACCGGTTCCCAGGGAGGAGGCACAAAGGGAAGGGGGGTGTAAAGCCTTGGAGGAAGCTTCCTTCCTCACTTGTAAACAGCCCCTGGAAACCCAGGAACCGGAAACAAAATCTCCTACCCCTGAAAGTCTGCAACCCAAGGAGCAGAGAGGGGGTAGGAGAAACAAAAGACCCAAACAGACTCAGTTTGAGGAGGAGGTACAGATCTTCCAATTTAAGGGAGAGGGATCCTCAGAGGATCCTGGGAAAAGGATCTTCTCCTTCAGAGAGGGGGGAACTCCTCCCAAAGAAAAATGGGTCCCTAGGGATGCAAATCCAGACTGGGGAGATGGGGAGACTGAGCTACCGCCGCCCACCATCTCATCCCAGAACCAACAGCAAGAAAATCCCCAGGTTCAAACCCATCCTGGTGACTGCCTCCAAAAAGGGGGGGGGCGGCCCAGAACCGGAGCCAGGGGAACCCACAATGGCTCTGATCTCCAGTTGCCAACTTTTTCTTTCAGATTCCCAAGACTCTCCACAGAATTCTGCCCAAATCTCTTCTCTCGCCATGTCCAAAACCAGAAAGTTAGCCCACCAGTTGTCCAAAAATGTGCATTATCTGTGCCCCCTTGAGGAGAAGGAGGGAAGATATTATGCCCCGGTACAAGTACAGGGACAGGGTACAATTTCAGCGCTGGTGGACACGGGATCTCAAGCTACCCTTCTGTCCAGAAAGGCCTTTGATGAACTGAATGCAGGAAGGGGAGGGAATTACCAAATTCCTCTCACCTCACTTCCTGGACAACTCCAGAACTTTGACGGGAAGGAAATTCCCGTTGAGGGGACTGCAGACTTGGACATTAAGATCAGGCGACACAAGGTGAAACACCCGGTCATAGTTGTGACTCCAGAGGGCACCCCTTGTTTACTAGGGAATGACCTCCTGAGAAGGTTGTCACCCCTAATAGATTGCGTAAACAAGGTCCTCTGGACCCAGACTAGCCGACCAATAAAATTAAAACAGAGTGTCAACCATGTTAGTTTAAACGGCACCTGCCACATGGTTGAACAAAAACCTGACCAAGTAGAATTTCACTTCCAGAATAGCCAAATTCCAGACGTGACAGTAATAGCAGTAGGACAACAGACTGGTGATGGAGGGTCCTCTCTATTTCTGAAAATCAACCTTCCTTCCAGTCTAAAGTGGTACTCCACACTGGAAGGAAACACTCTGAGATTCTATACTAATCCACAATCAGAAACTCCCACTCCTATAGTCCAGAAAGATGTGAAATCAGCTCAGAGCCTGGCTGATATTCAGCAAATTGGAGAGCAGTTGTTCATCCCTGTCCAGTTAAATGATGGGAAGGACTCTGTTCTCGCCCGAGTGTGTGTGAAAAATGGTAAAAGCTTCATCAGCGAAGCCATGTTTCGCCAACTCCCAAAAGATCCAGCCATTCCCACCTTCAAATTGATAGACAAATGGGAAATGGACCTGGAAGCACCTAGTTCCAAACATCTCCTGCCAAGCAGGTGTATGCTCAAAATCTCCATTGGCAACAAGAGCATAGTCCATAATTGTTGGGTCGTGCGAGACGTCACTGCCGCCTTTTACTTAGGCAGTGACATTCTCAATCGCTTTGCCATTAGTTTGGACCTAATAAACTTCAAAGCTTGGTCCCGATTAGCGGATAATCCCATGGGCTTTGATGATCCAGAAAAAGCATTTAGGTCAGCTCAATTGCTACCTTATGCAGTTGAAATTCAGATCAAAGAGGAAGTCACCATCCCAGAAAGGACCCGACAATTCTCCCTGGAAGTGAAAGCTAAAAGAGGACAATATTTGCAAAACCCTGATGCGTACATACATCTAAATGCTTCTCTCCAACAGCAAGGGTTGGGGGTAAACCCAACACCATTAGTCAACATAGAACATGACACCATTCCAATAGAGGTGGATAACAGCGACTTAAAGAGTATTACTCTAGCCGCAGGCACCATTATTGGAATGGCGGTTGATGACCGACATTTCTCCATTAATCTTGGAAATGAACTGTTAGGACCAATCCCCAAGGACTGTTTTGACAGTGACAGTGATGACAACGCAACACCAGACAGGATCTTTACCCGGCATGGGGGGAACTTCCTGGTGTACACTTCCTGCCCTTATGGTAAGGAAGATGTGACTTGTGACTTCAGGAGGGATGAGGTGATTTTCCAGGTCCATGAGGGCTGCCTTTCCCACCTGAAGCCTCCAGTCCAAATCAGCACTCTGACCAGGGACTTCTCCACCCAGCTGGAGGAGGCTGCTGAAATAGCCAAACCAGAAGTCTTTCCAGGCTTCGGGCAGATGGTGGAAGAGAGAGTCAACCTAGCTGATGCCTGTGTGACTCTGGAACAAAAGCAAAAGTTGAAAAAAGTTTTCTTGGATTTCCAAGATCTCTTTGCGGTAGACTCATATGACTGCGGTCGCACTGACATCCACACAACAACAATCCCCACGGACCCTGGCATGACTCCAGTGTTTGTGAAGCAATATCGTTTGCCTCTCGCATCCATGGAGTCCCTTACTGAAATAATTAAGAACCTTGAGTCCCGGGGAATAATCCGTCCAGTCCACAGCACCTTCAATAATCCGGTGCTGGGAATATTGAAGCCAAACGGCCAGTGGAGACTCTGTGCCGACCTCAGGGAGCTCAACAAACGGGTCCATACTTCCCGATGGCCTCTTCCCTACATTGACCAAGGGCTGGCCCAGATTCAGGGGTCACAGGTATTCACTGCAATAGACCTGACCAATGGATACTGGACCGTGCCTGTCAGCAGGGAGGACCAATACAAACTGGCTTTTACCTTTGGGGGCCAGCAGTACACATGGACCCGGACTCCCTTCGGATACCTCAACTCCGGCAATGAATTCAACATTTTTCTACACAAGGCCATGCCCGACTTGGGTGCGAGGGGTAACCTGGCTTATGTAGATGATGTCCTCATCAAAAGTTCATCTGTGGAGGAACACATAGCGGAGATCCGTTATGTTCTGACCCAGTTGAGGGCCGCCGGAGCAAAACTTTCCTTTCAGAAAGCACAGTGGTGTAGAACCCGTGTTAATTTCTTGGGGCATGAGATTACTCCTCAGGGTCTCTGTCCCCAGGAAAAGAAAGTGGAAGCCCTCCAAAAATTGAAAGACCCCACAACTCTGCGGGAACTAAGGAGCCTCCTTGGACTGACTAATTACAGCAGAAAGTTCATTGAGGGCTACGCAGAGATCACCGGACCCCTGATTCATCTCCTGAAGGGGGGGTCAAGTGGGAATGGGGTCCAGAACAAGCCGAGGCAGTAAGACAACTCAAGAGAAGCCTCTCACAAGCACCTTGCCTAGCTTACCCTGTCAGAAACAAGGAGTTCTTCCTGGAGACGGGGTTCTCTAATAGGTGCTTGACGGCAGTATTATACCAAAAGCATGACAAGGTCTATAAAGTAATCTCCTATGCGAGCAAAACTTTATCCTCTGTGGAGGAAAAGTTCAACGATTGTGAGAAGGCACTCCTGGCAACGGTGTGGGCATTGAAGAATTACCGCCCGTTTATCCAGGGGGAACACATCATAGTGGAGACTCCACTCCAGCCTCTGCAATATCTCCAAAGTGATAGAATCCGGGCCGGAAATGTGAGTAATTCCCGAATTACTTCCTGGATTCTGTCAATGCAAGGCTTTCCTGTGGAGGTCAGATATGGCCAAAACAAGAAGAGTCCCCTCGCGCAAGGTCTGGCTGACTTGCATGATTGTGCCAGAGAAAACTGTCTCGAGGACGAAAGTCTAAAAATCAAGGACAACACGGAGGCATACCTTAATTCCCCACACAAAGTCATTGAAGAAGACAAGTGTGAGGGAATGCCCACTGTCTATGTGGATGGATGCTCTTACCATGTTGACAACAACGGGGAGAAAGAACTGGTGGCTGGCGTAGGGAATGCATGGGTGAAGGAGTTCCCAGAACCATCCGCTGGATACAAAATTGGTCCCCGAAGTAGTCAGGTGGCAGAATTGATGGCTGTGCATCAGGCCATCCTCACTGCTGTCCAGCATCAACTCCACGAACTGGTCATAATCACAGATTCGGATTATGTACGGAACAGGTTCGTGGAGCACCTGGTTAATTGGAAAACCAGAGGCATGTTATGTGCTAACAACAAACCCTTGAAACATGGGAAGTTGATCCAAAACATTGACGATCTGGTCACCTCGAATGAGATGACCATCTATTGGAAAAAGATCAAGGGTCATTCCAAAATAGAGGGACCAGACAAAACTGGAAATGACTTAGCTGATCAGCTGGCCAAAACCGGAACCATCCAAGGGGATCTAATTGAGATTGAGTCCCTGTTGGGGGAAATCCAGGTCACTGCTATCACTAGGTCCCAGACAAATGCTCACAACGACCTTTCAATTGCACAATGGAGTAAGGAGACCCCTGATGCTGATTTGATTACCGCTCAGAAGGGGGATCCAATAATTGGTAAGTTTTACCAACACCTTGAGGACCCTGAGAACTTTCCCTTGACGGATACCGATTACACTGGGAAAGAGGACCTAAGAGTGTTGATGAAATGTCCAAAAATGTTCCGGATCCAAGACGGTTTGCTGGTAAGGAAATCCAAAGCTGGCCACGATCAGTGGGTGGTTCCTACCTCATTCCGAAGCCTGATGTTAAGTCACGCCCATGATGCGGCCACCGCCGGTCATAGGGGGTTTCACACAACATTGGAAATCTTAAGAGAGGTTGCATACTGGCCACACATGGGGCAGGACCTCGACCAATACTTGAAGGGGTGTCTTGTGTGTGCACAATTTCAGCCATCATCCCTCACGCACCGTGCGCCTCTCCAAAAGAGGGGGATGACACTGCCATGGTCAGATTTACAAATCGACTTTATAGGCCCCGTGATTCGCTCTGCTAGGGGGAATAAGTACATGTTGACTGTGACATGCTTGTTTACCAAGTGGGTGGAATGTCTCCCAGCCCCAAATTGCAAGGCAGAAACTGCAGCTGCCCTGATGATTAACCACATCTTTTCCCGTTTTGGTCTACCTCAAAGGATTGAGTCAGACAGAGGTAGCCACTTCACCAGTGAAGTAATGACAAAGATGTGGGAGATACTGGGGGTCAAGAGAAAGCTACACATTGCTTACAGGCCAGCTTCTTCTGGGGCAGTAGAAAGATATAACCGAACCATTGTGAGCATATTAAAGAAGTTTGTGGCAGATTCTGGGCCAAGTTGGGATATCCGATTACCTCTGGTCCTAATGGCCATCAGATCTACCCCTTCATCTGCAACCAAAATGTCACCATTTGAGTTGATGACTGGGCGCAAGATGGTGCTTCCTCAGCATTTGCTCTACAGGACCCAAGAGCAGACACTGGTAAATGCCTCCACAACTCATGAGTATGTGGAGAGTTTAAGGAAACACCTTCAACATGCTTTTGCTTATGCTCAGCGGAATCTAGAAAGATCGGCTGATGGCATGAAGACCCATTATGACCTGAAAACTTCCAGGAAGGAATATCAGGTGGGGGACCGGGTCTATCTATACAACTTCCAAAGAAACCAGGCAAAACAGCGGAAATTCTTGCCTACATGGAAGGGACCCTTTGAGATCATCGACAAGATCTCCCCTGTGGCCTACAAGATCCGCATCCCCGAAGGCGGATTGGCAGCGGGGGAAGACAAGTGGGTCCACATAAACCAGTTGAAATGTTGCCATCCCAGGCACACTCTGCAACAACTGGAGGAATCCTCTGGAATCCTAGCGGGTACCGTCTCAGATTAATTCAGTTCCAACCATAAAACATACCACATCTAGTCTCTAAAATATTGTGATTTGCATGAAACTGTCTCTTAGTTATCCTTTCTTTTTTAAAAATAAGAATGTAATGTTAGGTTATTGTGAAATGTATATGCTGCCACACTATCTCAACAGTTGTGGAAAAACGTCTATGAGTAGGTATTGCCGCTTTTGCTTTATCATCCTAGGAGAGATGAAACCATGGAGAATGACGAAGGAGGACGATCCGGAGACCGGGAGCAGAGACGCAAGGGGCCCAGAGTACCGCCCAATATTCCCATCTGGACCGGCGAGGAGAACCGATCAATCAGTACCGGATGGAGGAAAAGATGCTGAACTGTGCCATCTATTGGAAGAAGATGAGGAAACATCCCAGGTCTTGCAAGTCCCATTAGTGAAATAGAATGGCCATCGCAAGAGGGGGGCTTGTGGGATGTTTTTATCCACTCATCCAAGCCCTACCTCAAAACTGTGCGTACTGACATGGAAAACATCATGATGGCCAGAACTTCCCAGAAAATGCACAGGGAAATGCATGAAGAATAGGCTGCCACTCATTTTTGCCGATGTTATGGGCACAGAAGGACACTGCCTAAAACCACCATTGGACTACCCACACAGTAGTCTGAAACCATTGGGAATGGCAATGCTGATTGCCAAAAGCAAACCCATAACTGTTGGGAATTCATTTTTTTTTCTTAAATCCCAAAAAGGGGTGCAGTACCAGTACTCACCACTATCAAAAAGCCGGCGTTTTAAAACAACACCAGATTTTACTTTTTTGTAGAAAACTGAATAAATGAACCCAAGGCAAGTCAAAGAAAGACTTACTGAGAGGTGGATCCAATGTAAAGTTATATTCTGAAGTGACTTGAAGGTATATAACAAGACTGGCTGAGCTGTGGATTTCAGCAGTTTAAGTAAATTTGGACTGAAAGACACTAAAAATCTAAATGTTTAAATTGACTGAGTGACCTACTTTTGAGTGTCACATAGGCTGCAATTGTTTAAATGTCATAGTTTTAAACTTAGAATCAGCATTCTAGCTGCATATGTAAAAATGTTTAGTTTTATTTGAATGCAGAAAACTGGGGAACAGAAATGACATGTAGCTAAAAACTGGCTTAAAGAGATTCCAATTTTGCCTGGCAACTACCCCCCATCAGGAGTGAAACTTGAGTCACAGCTGTGTTCCCAGGCCTATCTGCCTTTTGCTGGCCACACTAAGGATATGCCATCTCTCTGATAATTGAATTAAGGGGAGCCCCCACAGAATACAGGAGCTCTGAACAAAGCCCTGTCCTGACTCAGGCAAATGTTTTATTGGCGGGAGTCGTAAATGGAGCTTCCTCCTGGAAGGACAGGGGAGGAGCACTGCCTGTGAGAGCAAGCTGGCTTGGCAGAACTGGAAAAACCAGAAATTCAAACTTGTGCTGGGGGGAAACCACACCCCTTTGGGGCCAGAACATAACTCTAAAAAGATGAATAACTCATAGTACGGACTTGTGAAAATTATTTAAATGAAACCATAATTCTTGTGATTTTTCTGCCCACATTTTAAGACGTGTTAGGACCCGGTGGTATGTTCAGGGGGGTTTTAGCGGAAAAGAGGATATTACTCAAAATGTGTGCATGTGAAAAATCTGACACTTCATCAACTAATGTCCATACTCCTTGCGCACATCTGTGTAAATTTGGGTTAATGTCCGAAATTGCAAAATCAGTTAAAAAGTGCAAATATTGCCATTTCTGAATGCAAGCCCCCCGGAAGAGCAGAGTTTGAACAGGGGATACCTCCTGTGATATGTGAGGGGTGCATGTAATTTTAAACAAATGTGTACCTGTGCAAATATGTTTTTTTTTTATCAAATATAGATTGTGTGCAATTTGACAGGGGAGGATCCTCTGACCCATAAAACCTACAGCATCACTCTGACTCACAGTTCCTTCCCCAATCATGGGAGAGGGGAGAATTGGGCCAATGACAAGTGGAGAGGGGTAGAGCCTAGTGATGCTGCACACACACCCATTTTCAAAACACATAAAAGCAGACAGTCAGGACAGATAGGGACCTTCAAATCCATTTGCTGCAACGCGCTCTGCCGGTCCATACCACATCCAGAGATCCAGACTTCAAATCCATCAATCTCTAGAGAAAGCTGTGCAGAAAGATCCAGACTTCAAATCCATCAGTCTCCAGAATCCAGAGAGAGAGAGAGCTGACCCAGATCACTGTGAAGTCCAGTCTAAAACCTGACCAGATCCGTGGCGAGGCCCATTTAATTCAAGAATGTAGTGTGAGTACCTAGCAAACTGTGCAGAACCAATCTCTTAGTTAAAATAATATAATTCAATCTATTTAATCTAAGTAGAACTGCCTCCTGTCACTTGTCCTTTTCTAGTTGCAAGCTGCACATGTCTTTTTGAACTTTAAAAAAACGACCTTTACAAAATCGCTCATATCTCCGCGACCGTTTGTCTTAGAGACTTGCAGTAACTTTCATCTGGAAGCTGAGATCCTAGGCTGTCCTAGGACCCCAAAACAATAGTGCTAGTCCTTGTAGTTCCTCTGTAATCGCAAAAAACGGACTCGCGAATTTTACCGCGATTTTCAAATTTCTCCACGTGTAAAAATCTGCTGCTGCTTGCCTTCCGTTGCAAAAATTTGTTTGCAACCTGACAACCATTATAGAGCATTGCTAAAGTGATCCTGAACTTATTAAAAGCATATACCACTCACCCTAAACCTCTAGAGGGAATTAAAAGCATTTTAGCATATTTTTCACTTCATTGCCAGAACCTATAAAAGCATTTTGGGCCTGTGTTTAAAACTCCGATCTGTAATCTAAGCTTGCTGGGGTGAACTGAATCACATTTGATTGCATTTCTGAGAACTGTGTGCTTCCTTCCATTTCCTTGCATTGCATAAAGGGGGGGAGTGGATTGCCAGAGAAAAGTGATTACATTGTTTTGTTGAAATCATATGAGTATTTTCTGTACTGCCTTTCATTCAACATTGCATCCATTTGAACTCTATAAAGCATTCTCTATCATATTATTCTTCTGTCCCTACTTACCAGTGTGCTACCTTATCCATTTCATGTCAACTCCTTAGCGATTATAAAGAGGTGTGCTAGTGCCAGACTATCCATTATTGATTACTGATCAGATTAAGTGTGATATTCAATTATTAATTTATTATAAAGCGTGATATATATATCTATTGTTTAAATTATCAAATAAACCTTTAACTTGCAAAACAGAACTACTTCTTGGCTCAGTGGGGTCAGGAGGATTCCAAGAGAGGGGTGTTATATAGGGGTAGTCATCCAGAACGCATGAACTGGACATAAAGATATATCAATAAGGGTTTTCATTCAGTATTCTAGACTAGGTGTTGACTTGGCTGTAGTGCTGAATTGAATCCTCTTACAAAGATAAGCAATGCACCAATGAGCTCTTCAAATAGATGCTTTATGTTGTCTGACTAAATTCATATGGTTGGTTTTTAGACTAGCCACATACTTTACTTTCTCTGCAGACAGAAGATGGTCAGTTCCTTTCTTCCTGAACTCCCTATGTAATGCCTTTCTCTTTTGCACAATAATGATGTCATTAAACGCCAAAGTTCCATTTCCCAAAACAACATTGGGTTTCACCTTCCCCATCTTGTCCACATATACATTCGCCACAGTGTTCCAAATGTCCTACACAGCTCTGTTCATATCATTGTCAACTCTATTAGCCACTGGTTTTGAAGAAAGCTCCTGTATAAGGTTCCCATTAAATCTATCAACCTTTATATTATTCTAAACAAGTCTATTGCCTACATTTTACAGATTGATTCTCTTGAAGACGGCCAGCTGATGCGGAAGTGGGATCTTGCTAGGAGACAAATTGCCTTTTGGCAAACAAAAGAAGTCTTACTGAAATATAGGCAAACAATTATAATTCAAACTCCTACCCCCAAGAAACTACACGAAATTACACCAGATATCCCAGACAGATGTCTATGAGCACAACAAAGACATATTTTTTATTTTTTTATTTTTTCATTTGTATTTCGCCCAGACTGGGATGTATCACACAAGATTCTTACACCTGGCTTGGTAATTCGCTTCTATCCCGAATTGGGGGACATGCAAATGCACTGTTCTGAGTGATAGAGTGGGCAATGAAATTCCACAATTGCACCCAATGTTGCTTTTAGGCATGTGGGAGGACAACAACCAGAAAATGATCTGTGTGTCTCGCATGGCAACACATCATAACTAACCTGCATGTAGGAATTCTATATAGTTGCGATATGTCCCATGTATCGATCCGGCTGTAATAACACAACTCAGGACACCTAATATACATATGTTCATATAACCGCATAAATGAGATTTGTTCATCTGGTGTGTGTCTGCTCATTGAAAATGTTCATAGAGTTTAAAGAAGAAGAATACGAGGAACAAGCTTTGTGTTCCAGTCTACGTTTTTCACATATGTTCAAAAGTATTGCACCGGTTTAAAATGTATTCTTGGCCTTCCCTACAATTCATCATTCAATGTAGATCTACTAATTATCAAGGTGCAGACATGCATTTATATGTAACTAATAATGTGTCAAGTTAAAAGGAGATAATATTCAAATAATATTATTTTGATAGAAAACATACCAGCAAGAGAGGAAGCATGACCACCAAAGGACTCCTTTGCGAGTTTGAGCAATGATGGCCTTTACACCTGAAGGCTTCAGTGAGTTCTTCGATTCTTCCTGCCTTCGTATACTTCGTCAACACCCCCTTAAATTGAAAATAAAATACAACACATTAAACCAATCCACTATGATCATCAACAAACACATATAGCTGAAAAATTGCAAACAAGAGAGCCTAGGAAAAAGCTAGGGTTTACCAAAGGATGATTGCTTTGTGAAAATGTGTGCCATAGGAATGTAAATGGGAACAGCAAGTGTCACTGGCCCGTAAGGCAGGACATGCAGTTAATGCAACCCAACAGATATTATAGTGCCACCAGAAAGTTGAGGTTTCAATACCAGCACGGCCGATTCAGGATGCTTCAGAAATCAATCATATACCACTGATTTGGGTCACAGTGACACCTGATATTGAAAGCACAAGGAAATGGCAAAATCTGTGGTACTAAGTATCATATACTTTTTTTGTTCGTATTTATTTAGTGGGACAATAGCTATTAATAACTTTACACACTATACACGTTAGCAATATCACAACCAAAATGACATATTTAAAAACTATATATAGTACGTCGATATTCTAACTATACATTTTTACATTAATTATTTAATCAATCGTCTTCCAAAAGTGCATACGTACTAAAGCCAGCGCAACAGAGCGCTCAGACTTACAATATGAGCAAAATAGAAAAAGGTACTCACCAAAGTAACTAATAAACTCTTAGTCCATAGTCTCCTTCCCTCCATACTTGTGGGATATTCCATCCTTTGGGATGGGACCGGAGCACTTTTTGGTAGTATCCCTGAAAAAAGATTGTCCTTTTTTTATTTTTACACTGGGCCGGCGCGTGGATGGCTTTAGCCCTGCCTTCCTGAGACCCGCCCTGGGCAACACCCTTCAGTCCTTTTCGATCCCCATGGTTGGTAGATATATTAGCAATAAAAGGGAACTTTTTAGAGGCGACAGCGGCTGGGCATATGGAGGAACGGGGACTATTAGAGGGAAAGCAGTACCTTAGTCACTGCAGTGAGTAACCTTTTCTTAGTCCTACTTCCCGTCCCCTTTCCTTCATACTTGTGGGAGATACCCAAACACTGATGTGTAGAAAATGGGTCGATGGATTAAAATCCCATAATTAAAGAGGTTTCTGAGGACCACTTCACCAAACTGAGCGTCAGCTCTAGAGCTGAGGTCAAGACAATAATGTTTGCGGAATACCGAAGGGGAGGTCTAAGCGGCCTTCTTGACAATGGTTTCCATGGGAACATATTTCTGGAAAGCAACAGATACTATTTTTTCTCGCACTAGATCTGTGTGCATGCCCTTGATGGGCTGCAGGCCGTGTACTGTGTGGGCTTCTGTGATGCTGCAACTTATCCAGCAGGAAGTTGTGGTTTTAGAGGCCGGTGCTCCTTTTTTTGCATTTCCAAATGTAACAAAAAGATGAGAAGAGGTGCTAAAGTCCTTTGTCCTATTAAGACAGAACTTGAAGGTGTTGAAAGAAAAGGATTGGATTAACACTATCTCAAGCACAAGAGGATATAAATTGCACTCTACCTTTTCACTAATCGATAAACCCCTTGGCCATTTATCAAATTATCTTAATCAATTCCTGTGCCCTGCTACAAGAACCCGCTTTTTAAAGATTCAGACTAAATCACGACTTTGGCGGTAACCCTTAAATCCGGCGGTCGTGCTATTACTGCCAGATTTAAATCAGGGCTTTGGCGGATTTCGCCCCAGCTCTGAGCTATTAGCCAAAGATTTGAGCTATTACCGCCGGCGGGAAATCCGCCGGCGGTAAGAGTGCGAAAATTCCGCATTGAACCCAATGGGGAATGGGGCATTCCCGAATGGACTCAATGGGGAATGGGGATTAACATTACCGCCGAACAATACCCGCGTATTAACGCCGGGGAGTTCGGCGGTAGGGCTAATACCGCCGGCAGTAATACCGCCGGCGGTAACACCCAAGTCATGATGAGGCCCTAAATCTTTTATTAATGGGGGAAATTACACAAGCCGTAAAAAAACAAAAGCAGGAGTGTGCTGATATTTGCCATCGATTTAAATCTGCAGGAAAACCAGAAACCCTCCGGCACATATTGGTGGAATGTCCAATGTTGACATTAATGGGAACAAAACATCTGGGTCTATTCTTTTGTACCTCAAATAATTTCATAAATCTGATTGACCTAGGCGTACTTAAAAAAACAGACTTGACATGAACACTTGTAATTAGAGACTTTAATAATTTTATATCAACATGAAATTTTGTATATTTTTAGAGATGTTCATATTTTTATATGGATATGTGTTGTATTATGAGATTAATTATATTTGTAATATATGAATATTTGTATATGTGTGTAAAATAAAATTTGGATCAAATTTACAATAAAACAAATTTAAAAAAAGAACTTGAGAGCTTGAGTCGACAAAGGGTCCAGAAAAACACTGGTAAGGTGATAGATTGGTTAATAAATGAAACTCCTAAATTAATCGCCAATCCTACTAGCTGAAGTGATGGCGACAGTAAGGCCACCTTCCAGGTGAGCAATTTAAGATCCACCATCGCCATATTCTCAAATGGCTTATGACAGAGCACACTGAGCACCACATTGAGGTCTCATTCCACCCGAGGATGCTTGATGGGATGGAAAAACATGTGGTAGACCTGCAAAATGATGTGACGTTTTAGCACTGGGCATGTGAGAGTGAACGAATTAGAATCAGCATTGAGGATTACCCTGATTACTGACACGTATGTATGACAAGAGTGCATATGAATGCCCGTGGATGCAAAGTCTGAGATAAAGAGAGGACACTATCCACTGATGCTTGACGAGAATCAATGTGTTTGTTTAAGCACCAGTGACAGAAGCAGAGCCTTTTGCTTTTGTACTGTGCACACGTAAAATGTTTGCGCGCTTCCTGGAAAATACACATATTCTCCTCGGATAGGTTGAATTGTGCTAACGACCTGAATTCAGGAACCAGGCCGCTAAGAGATTGGGGGGAGGCATGCCACACTTGAAGGTCATTCTGCTGCAGGAGACTGTGAACTTCTGAAAACTGGATCGGAGAGACTGGCCACCAAGGTCTATAAACACCAACGTGCAGTCCTGAGCCAACTTCAGCTTCAACAAGGCGCAATGAATCGAAGGGAGGCAAGGGAAGGTGACTGCTGACACTCCATCCAAGGAGATTTCTAGGGCATCTCCCAAGGATTCTGGGTCTATACTCAGGGGTCCCCCACTTGGAGAAGAGTTGGGAAAGAATTTGATTGTTTAACTCCCACTCATGATTTGCAGAAGACTGGTGGCTGAGTGAATCGGCCACTATTTTCTTGGCCAGGAATGTGCACCGCTTGAAGCCAAATTCTCTTCTGTACTGCCCATTCCCATATTGTAGGGATAGGTCTACTAGGGTAAGGGACTTGGTCCCTCCTTGCTTGTTTATGTAAACCATTGAGACAGCATTGTCTGTCCTGATGGAAACTACTTTATTGGTGATCCTGGACTGGAATGCCATCACGGCCAGAAAATTGTCAAGCAGTTCGAAGTAGTTGGTGTGGTGTTGCCTGTCTCAGGGAGACCACAGATCGACCACCTGCAGAAGATTCAGGGTAGCACCCCAGCCTAGTAGGGAGGAATTTGTTGTCAACATCACCTGAGGAGACAGTTCCAAAAAGGGGGTGCCCTCCAAAAGGTTGAAGTAGTTTGACCACCATTCGAGGTCATAAATCATCTCTGAAGTCACACGAATTAACTGGGTATCTGGATCCATCGCCTGAGACCAGTTCTGTCTGAGAACCATCTGAGAACGTCTCATGTTTCAACCTCTCTAGAAGAAGGGCTAAGACACAGGATGCCATTAATCCCAGAAGCTTCAGGAACCACCATGCTGACTTGTGGGTGGAATTCAGGAAAAGGGTACATGTATGGACTAAGAGCCTCATTACGACCCTGGCGCTAATGGGTTAACGGCGCCGTAAAAGGCTGCGGCGCCGTTAACCCATTAGCGCCTGATTACGACGTCCCTTTGCGGGACCCGACCTTAACGGCTGGTCTACACCAGCCGTTAAGGTAGGGACCCGCAAAGGAACCTTGGTGCTAAGTACGGTACTGCAATTTGCGGTACCGTACTTAGCGCCTTCCCCATTCCCATTGAGCCCTATGGGGCAAAAATGGGAATGGGGAAGGGCCATGGAGGAAGGGGGAATTACCACCCCACCAGCCTTGTAATGGGGTGGTAATTCCCCCTTTCTCCATGGCGGAGACGGTAAGTTACCTGGGTCATAATGAGGCCCTAAATATCTCATTCTGTTGTCCATTAGAAAGACCTTGGCCAGCATTGTGTTCCATTGGAACCCCAATAAGATCAGATCTTGCGGGACCATAATTGAAGACTTCTTTCAGTTTACTGACACTCCCAGTTTGAAAAGAAGTTAGAGTAACATTTGCATTTGTGAAGCTGCTTTTTGTTGACAGTGACACCTGAGTAGACAGTCTTCCAAATAAGGGTAGACGTGCACTCCTGAGAAACGCTGCTATCACCGCCATCATCTTTGTGAAGACTCTTGGTGACAAGCTCAGTCCAAAGGGGAGGAGCTGGTACTGAAAAATGCTGGCCCCCACCAAAAATAAAGGTATTTCCGGTGCTGAGGTCATATTGGTATATGAAGGAACACATCCTGAAGATGCACTATGCATAGCCATTCATCCTTTGCAAGAAACAAGCAGATCTGGGCAGGCGTGATCATCTTGAATCTTTCCAGGGAATGTGGAGATTGAATTCTGACAGGTCAAAAATGGTGCATAGTCCAGCCTGGTTAGATTTCGACACTGTAAACATGTGGGAGTAGAAACTCATGCCCTATTTATATAGCCCTTGTGTCCAGAAGTTTCTGAACCTCCAAACGGAAAGAGGGAGATCCTGTCTGCTGTAGAGGAGGACGGAAAGGAAGAACTGGTGGTAGAGAAATACAGAACCCCGAATGGGTTAACGATAGAACCCAAGGATCCTTTGTGATGGTCCACCAAACGTACAGTTGTAGAGAGATGCATCGCCCTACTGAAGTCAGGTGGGACCATTCCAAACCATCATTTGTCCTGGATCTAAACAAGGCATGAATGCTGCTCAAATGTTTCACAGCCAAAAACAGGCATATGGCCTTCATGCTAACGCATCTACATTGCATGAGTTACAACTAGCATGCTGACAAAAATGTTGGTGCCCACATCGCAAGGGTATTGATGGTAAACTGGGGATGGGTCTTGGTATGGCACAAACGTCTTATCTTGCTGCAGCACTAGTTCTACGCACGTGTATGCGCTGCTACCCTGAGGGCCATACATAATGTATGCCTGTATTTAATGTCAGAGCGGTACAGTTCTACCTTCTGCCACTGTAGTCAATGAATTGTTAGGTGGTGTGCTGCTCTGTTGGACATAATTTATGGTCCTAGGCAACTGGGATTTGAAGACTATAGAAGATGCCAATCCAGATTGTACAGTACTCAAAAGCATTTTATGTGGCCCAGTAATAGACTGTGTAAGCAGCAGGCTTCTTGCCTAAACTGCTGATCTAAAATATTAGAAGTATTTAGAAGTATTTAATCAGCCAGCAGAGGCTAATCGATTGTGTAATAATAGTCATGTGATGACTGATCCTTCAGCTTGCATGTTCTTTGAGCTGGAACTATTCTTTATGGGGGCCAACTCCTAGACATCCCTACAAATGTAAAATGCAATTAATAACTGCAAATGCCCATATTATTGCTTTTGCCAATGCTTGTTAGTGACTTTGTGGACAATTTGGGATAGTTTGCTAATAACTCTGTGCTTACCAAGGCAGTCGCAAAGACTATCCAGAAACCCAAGGTTTTCATCCCCTCCCGTTCAGAGGGCTACTTAAGAAACATGGACTTCAGGGGCTGAGAAGCTTGCTCCTTAACTCTTTCTTTGTTTGCTCTTGCCACAGCCCACATTGATTATTTTTGGCCGAGAGCAGACAAATCAGAGTCATCAGCTGTGTACTGGAGGTCCATTAACATCTGAGTGCGACATTCCCACCTGCTGTCACGCACTGTTATCTCAAGCAGAGGAAGAGTATATGGTATTCGGTAAAGACCTTCTTTTGTTGTTGGCTTAAAATTTCTCTAACGAAATACATATTCAAACACTACAAACCACCAGTTCATGTAACCTACTGTATGTTTAGTTTTGTGGGACTGCAACTTGTATTCTCATTATCTACATCAATACTACAAAATTACTGTTTGAGATATTGACTAAGAGCAGGTGATACTGTCACATATGCATATTAAAGGCATCTCAAAGCTGGCACATGTGAGATGCACTGAGAGTTCTTCATTCTAGGCTCTTATCGGTTTGTGTTCTGATAAGTGTTGTCCAGTTTTTATACTGGCAAAATTCACCTACACATACTTTATAATAATACAAAATGATGATAGCCTAAAATCCAGAACCCGCAAAACATCTACCCTTTAACCAGGACAAGAGAAACATGTCCACTGTGAATTTCACACATGTGCAAATTGTGCAACCAGAATAACTGGGCTCACAGTTATGCTTCAAATCAAGACTAAGACTGATCAACCTTCTCCAGGATATCAGGGTCACCTTAAAAACCAACTACCTGCCTCACCAGGTCATGATAGGCAACCTCACAAATCATGCTAGGCAATCTAGCACCTGCCTCACCAAATCATGATAGGCAATCACATAGAGGCGTCTGCCTCAATCAATACCTCAATACATTTCTCAATGCGATATCATATGAAGGGAAAAACAAAACACCACATACTCACTAACTGTAGAGGATAGAGACATGAGGGCTGGGCAGTATTGGATACCTGGCAAAGTCCATAATTCAATGAACAATTGAAAACATGAAATAAATTGAAAACATTCCCAAAAGTCACCTATTGCTGCGCCATGAGCTTTTAATCAAATATGCATCATAAATAGGATCAAATGCTTCAAAAAGAATTAAATGTCAATTGGAATTACTGGTGCTAGCACATAGCCAATCCAGAATAAGGTGTCTGCTCATAGGTTGTGAGCTAAAGCGCCTTTGGGACGGGGGAAGGGAGCAAAGATATTTCTCCAAGGAACTCAAAAAGAATTCAAGTTCTGCTAAAATATGTTTCGAAATAGCCAGAATCCAGCTTGGGGCTCCATAGATCCAGTAAAGGAATTAGGAGGGAGTTGATCCCTCCCATCTGGAAAGCCTCCATGCTCTTTCTCTCCTCCCAGTCTTCTGCCTCCTGGTCTTCCTGCTCTGCCGCCCAAACAGCTGTGTGCAGGGGCTGAGCTTAGTCTGTTATATACGTTTTGGGCCGTCCCTATTGCATGCCTACAATCCCCAACCTTCGTCCTGCACTGAAAATTATTCTAACCAAAATATCAAGGACATATGTATCATTCACCACTAGGCATTCTTCCAACAATAGTGTTCAGTGGACAGCACCTTTTCTTGTGTAAATATAAGCCAAGGACAACTTTCGTCATTCAGCACTAGGCATTTTACCAACAAAAGTGGCAGCAGACTACAGAATCCTGTTTAGAACTACAGAATAAAACTACAGAATTGACTGCCATTTGTAGTTTGCAATGTTTGTCGTCATCTATGTTTTCTATTTTGCGAGAGCATTGGCTTCCGTCTCAGAAAAAGCCTGCATAGCAGTGAACGGTATTGTCTATATATTTTTATTTTTATTTTACACAATAAGAGGGCAAGTCTACTTTTAATCTGCAAAGCCAGAGCAGAGATTTTCAAAAAACCAACACTTGGATTTCTTCTTTTCTGTCTTAGGCCACTAAATATTGCACTCCCGCTATTCTCTTGTAGGAACACCCAACAGCCACAGTTTTCCATCAATTGTCTTCTAATGCAGTGGGCGTGCGCGTAGCAGAACCAGGAAACGAACAACTAGGATGGTGTCCCTCCCGCAAATGGCTTAGAAGAAAAACCACGGGAAAAACTGTGGCAGTTGGGTGTTCCTGCAAGCAGGAGTATCGCCTGTGCAGCACAAAGCTGATTTTTTTTTTAGCGGTGCAACATCTTAACCAGTATCAACAAGAGAATAAACAAAGGCAAGCTCTGAATAGTGGGAGTGCAATATTTAATGGCCCAAGACACAAAAGAAGAAATCCAAGTGTTGGTTTTTTGAAAATCTCTGCACTGTCTTTAGAGATTAGAAGTAGACTACATCTCGCTGGACTGTGTGTCCTGAATAAAGCTCAGAGGGGATGATGCGAATGCGAACTGAAATGAAAGAAAGTTTTCCTTTCAGATGGAAACACTAGAGTGCCGACCAGTACAGTGCACTTAATCACACGGTTACTAACCACACAAACATTTCTGTACATGTACACATGACAGATTGTGTGTGATCAATACCCAGAGTATGGGTTGTGTTATTTTATTGATTGTCTTGAGCTATTTTAGACATGCTTGACATTTGGAATATATGTTCTGTTTGATATTAATTGTGAATACATTTTGTTTTAACTAATCAGACTGATTATTGATCAGCCCTACGGGGGAATTCATGCTCCGTTTTGATTGTAGCTTAATATCCAGCCACGTTGTGTTGAAGGGCGGGGTAGCCTGTGCTCAATTGTACATATTTGATATTTTTGTGGTCCCACACAAGTCAGGACCCCCGTAACAAAACAGAGGGCTCTACCCAAGACCTTTTTGGACCATTACAGAAAGAGACCAGACACTGGCAAACCTGGCGTGGCACTGCCACCAATGTCCACTATTTAGGGTTAGCCAGAGACATTTCAGTGGTTATGATGTATTTATAACCTATCCATCCATCACTTTTCTTTACTTGGTGGCAAACAGACTGTCATTAAGAAAACAAGGCCTAGCCGGTGTATCACAAACAGGCACGCGCCATGGATGCCACTTTCTGTGATGTCACTTCATTTGACACCACCTCGTTCAAGGTGGTGCCTGAACAGTCACCCTTACCCGCAACCCTGCCCCGGGCACATTTAAAATGGGCTCCCCTGACCCACGTTTACGACATTCAGTGGCTTTCCTCTTAGCTATCTATTAGCACTTGTGCATATTTACTGTCCCCTACAAAGCTGCAAGGCTGCGGTACACAAGTCAGGATGCACTTTCATTCCTCCTGACTAGGATTCGGGGCAGGTTTGCAACGACCCACTGTCATGGAGCGAAACACATGGGAGCATGTATGTTAGTGACGTTACATCCTAGCAACATCACGCCAGGATGAATAACTAACACTAATGCTAAAGCGTTCTTATCTCTGGCTAACTACTTGTCCTCGTGGGGCAGGACTGCAATGAGCTATTGGCCACGGTGCGCTATGCAGCTTGTTGCAAACCTGCGCTCATGTTTGTTGAATCCCGGCAACCAATTCTGAAAATTATATTTGAAACTTATGAACAAATAACCTTTCAATCTTACACCTTGAAGCATGGGTAAAAAACTTCAACACTGCCAAATGTAAGCACTTGTTCTGCTTTCTCATATCTCATACTTTAATCAGTCAGATACTGGCAATAAGTATTTGTTTAAAAGCTAGTCCTTTCCCTAGCCTGCAATATAAAATCCTCTTGAAGGTACATATCTAATCATTAACTAGCCCAGGCATTGGGGAAGAGCTGAATTATGTGTTTTAGAGGGCACCGTTTCCAGTCTGTGCATTCTGTTCTCTTCATTATCTACGAAACAGGCTTTCTTCATCACTGATCTCCCAACGCAAACCTCTTCCTGGCACTGGACTGCAGGAGAAACTGGAGGGGTAGATAGCACCGCACCAGACGAAGCTTGCTATGGAATAAAGTCTTCTTCTTAACAGGCATGCTAGACATAGCTGGAATATGTTTCCAGCCGGGGACACGATGGCTTCCTGGTGGCCTGAGATCCCTTCATTCTCTTTTAGAACTATTCAAATAGAGTTTAGTCTGAACTGATCTTTTGGCAGCCAATCAACTGCACCCATCCATTGTTGCACAAGTATTAGCAAACGGTATCAGGTAATATTATCCCCACCAATAATATTGCTGTATATGTGGTCGTGGGGTAAGGCCATAGGCGATATTATTAGTGGGGATAATGTATGGGGTTATTGTGACTGTGGTTTGCAAGGATTTGCCCCACTCCATAAAAAAAATGATGTGGGTTGCCGGGGTGTCGCCCGCAGGTTCCATGGATTAATATTGCTGCAAAAATATGGCGATATTTTTGTATGGCGATATTTTTGTATGACGATATTTTTGCGAGGATATTAACACATGGAACCTTAGCAACCATATCGTAATCTTAGTGTAGGCCTAGATAGATCACTGCACCGATTTCCCAAACTTTTTCGTTGTGTGTGCCGATTCATAATGCAGGTTTCGGAAAAGGTTGCATTTGCACAAGTGGCAGTAGTCACAAAAGTGAAACTGCCTGTATAAATAGGTTTATGCAGAACTTGCATCATAAGGGCGTGGCATTGGGTAACCCAAAGCAAATCTCGGATTCTTCAAGGATTCTTGAGGGTATGTGCGCCATTACTTGCTTGCCCCAGCAGTTGCGTTATCCCCCCGATGGCAGGTCAATGGAAAGTGCAATGCTAGCAGGGGTTCTGCACACACTCCTACCTGCACCTCTCAGCCCCTGACATGAACCCTTATGCAAGGCATGAAAGCGTCAATCATTTTTTAAGAAATCCACCCAAGAAACAGGCTTGTGAAAGTTAAAACTGCATTTGCCGTGATTGGTTCTTTATGGCCCCTCAATGCCAATGCAGGAACCATCGAACACGCGGGTGGAGGGAAACTAGCCACCCACCCATATGGTTCCTCAGGGACTAATGCAGTGATCTTCAAATCGGATTTTCGGCGGTATTGTTAGCTCGCTAGCTGCCAGTGAGTAGCTCTAAAATTACCTTATACGTTTCCAGGGCATGCCCCCGTGGAGTGCCAGGATAAACAATCAGTGTTGCCTGGGCTCTTTGGGGAGGAGGGCGGGCACAGGACGTTTTAGGCTGTGTGGGTAGGCTGTGTGGGTACTTACGTTCGAGGTCACTCAAAGATGAAGCAAAGCTGCTTTCCAGTCATTGCCAGAGCAAGTTAAAATGTAAAACTACAACACATGCACAGGATGAATGCATGAGGACATGGAGTACTCTTTTCTTTGTCAACTACTAATAAAAGGAACATGTCTAGCCTATATGTCTAGCCTATAAGTCCGCCCTCAATGGCAGATAGAGGAAGGAGGCGAAAGGGAGTGCGAAGGCAGACTCTATTCTATAAGTAACAAGCTCAACAGAAAACACTAACTGGGGCCATTTGGATCCTCCCGGTGTGGCATAGCAAAGCATAAAAACAAGGCGTAAAGCCAATACCGGTCCGGCAGTTTTTGGTAATGTTTTGCAGGCTGAGTGGGAGACGGGAGGGGACATATATACCATCGTACTTCGCACTCCGCCTGTAAAACCATTCTGTTTTACTCCAGCATGAGATTTTCATGCTGTGTAAAACTGATGGATTCTTATTGAATCCGCCTTCCAAAAGCAGGGGGATTCCACAGGACTCCAATCGTAACGTCTGTCTGAGAAGCATACTTGCAGGAGGCATTTACGTTTTTGACAAGATGGAGAGTGAAAGTGAAGAGTAGAGGCAATTTCCTTCTTTACCTTTGCACTCCGCCTTGTAAATGTTCACCTGCAAAACCTAACCAATACCTCCCAGAGCGTTATAAGAAAGTGAACGTGGCTTTATGCCCTGTTTTTAGGGTTTTCTATACCGCACAAGGCGAAGGATGGAAGACAACAAGGGGATAACGTTGGAAAAAAGTGGCGACATGCAAGAGGCACAGCTGTAGTGTGATGCTACATCTAGGGGAATGAACATTTGAGTATGAAAGCATTACCAAATCTGCTCATTACAGTGCTTTGGAAGTACAAGCCGAAGAATGCAAGCTCTATGTCTTTAAAGTATTGTAAGGGTGCAGAAGCAAGAGACCGGCACAAGGGTGGCATTTTGATTGTTCTAAACTTTTATTCAACTTAAGAAGAGTTGGGGAAATACCTCACTAGCCCTAAAATTAAGAAGGGTTTCCTTCCCTGTCTCAACAAAATGTTCTAATGGTTTGGATGTCCAAAGCAAATAAGTCCACCGTTGTGTCAAAACCCTATCTCTAACTCTCACACTAGTAACTCAAACTAACATGCACGGGGTGGAGGTGGTGTGCTTCTTCTTCTTAACAGTTCAACAGTTCCAATGTAGCTCAAAACACAAAAGTTCTCAAAAGGTGCAAAACAACACCAGAAAGATAAAGAACATTGGTACTGCAGGAGGTTGGCTCCTGGTGTTGCCAAGAGAGGGGTTGTTTCCTCTTGGTGGGTGAAATGTCCACTTTCCTTCAAGGGGCTTTTTTCTCTTTCCCTTAATTCCTTTTCCATCCAGCTTCTTGGCCTCTTTGTAATAACACAGTTCAAGGGGGTATGTGTCCCTTGCTCTTTCTTCTTCTATTCTCACAGTCAATCCTGTGCACTAACCTGCCATACACTGTGTTAGTGACGATTAGTATGGGTGTTAGTATTATTGCTCAACTCGCCTTTCTCAGGATTAGTTTCAATGGTCTTGGCTTTACTCTTGTAGTCCCAGCCAACCTGGTACACTAACCTGCCGAGTACTGTGACTAGGATGATTGCCTTGGATGCAATCTTCATATGGGTGCGGGTCCCAGTCTTGCTTTTCTTCTGTCTCCGACTTTTCTGGGCTTCTCCTTCGTCCACCAGGGTCCCTACCCTGTATCTGAGGTCCCTCCCCTTCAGGCAACCTCTGCTACTACTTCTCAGGGCCCCCGCATCTACCCAATAGCCAGCGTATCTTGTTTCTTGGCCCAGAATGGCTGTGGGTTTCTCGTGACACCAGCGGTCTGCTGTGGCGGTTGTTCTGCCCTTGCCGTCGTCCAGTGCTCCTCTGCGGACCAGGCTTCAGGGACTCTGCTTTGCTTCCTCGTGTCTTCCCATGGCCGACACACCGGCAGCTTCTCTCCTTGGAGCCAGCATCTTCCCTTCTGGCTCCCTTCTCGGTGTCCCACTCCACCTGCTTTCCGAATTTCTCCGTACATCGCTTGTGAATGCGCTTCCTCCAGGTAGGGCTTGACTTCATGTCAAGTCCTTCTTCCATCTTTATGCTGGTAAACGTTCTCAACTGACCATATTTACTAGACCGCACTGTTACTGCTTGCGCGGCATTCATCATTCTTCCGTGCTTCTTCATCCTAATAGCTTTACTTTGATGTTCAAATGGGTAGCTCTTGTTCTTCTTCATCTCAGTACATGTTGTGACATTCATGTAGTCTACCCTGCAGCATGACATGGGGGAGGTAAGGACTAAGTTACCTTGTGGGTTGTGGAAGGGTATAGGAGTCTGATTAGGGGTATCTGCCCCCCATGTGATCCTCCTGCTGCATTTCACCCCCAGTGGGATTATTGGACTGTGGCCCCACCTCCCTGGCAACATGAGAAGGGTTCTCCCCATCGGAGAAGGGACGATATCCTGTGATTCGTATTTATTAAGTGCGAGAAAAAAAGAAATGGGTGTAGCGACAGTGCCCTACAACAAACACAAAAATGAATATAATGAACTTAAAAAGTATAAAAACACAAATTGGTAATACAAAGAAAAACTGGAACAATCAGTGCATAACACAGTCTGGAATACAATGCATTAGATAAATAAGAGGTGGTTCTTTGAAATTAGGCTTCGTAGACCAGGCACATCATCTTAAATTGAGAACCAATTTCAAAAGAAAGCCAATGAAGCAGTATCAGAATCAGCTTAACGCAGTAAAATGACCTGGCTCCTGCGAAGAGTCTGGTCGCAGTATCAAGGACTGCCCTCAGAGGAGTGGAAGTGGACTTGGGAAGTCTTAGAGATAACCAAAGACTTAGATAGCTTTAGAGATAACCAAAGCCTGCACCAACAAATTAGCTGGAGGAATATATCATTTACAAACTGGAAATTAGCTGCTTCAACAAGGAGTCTATGAGAGGTTTAAAAGACAAGTGCGAGCCAACCATGAATCCCAGGGATTTAGCAGTGGATGAAAGCATAGGAGCAACACCATCCACAGTTAATTCCTGGAGCCACTAATGAACAGGCCAGGTACAATGATTGACAAACAAAAGATTAAAATACTGTCTTTCAGGGATTAAGTTTCAGGTAGCACTTGGCCATACACAACTCAATCCTCGAGTGGTCTAATTTTCTGCACGGATGACCCATGTGGGTCAAGGATGACACCTTGCTGGGTATCATCTGCATTCTGGTGCATAGGACGACCATTCCAGAGACCAGGTCTCCAGACGTTCCATGTATGAATTAAATAATATCAGGGACAGAATTGTACTCTGGTGAACCCTGAATGGACAGACAACAGATCTGACTCTGCTGCTCACCCCATCCTGGTCAAATATAACAATTAGAAGCGTTTTCTCTGCGGGTCGCACTGCTTTCCTGACTTCTACTACAACTTCCATTGCTTCTGGTTCGCTGGGGACCCACGCCCTTCCCCTGAACAAGTATCTCTGATTCGGCCACACATCTTGGGAGTTTCTTCTACTCCTGAGACCCTCGACTTGGAAGTTACTTCTTGCCTCAATGTTCGACACAGCAGCAGTTTGGAAACCACGACAATCAGGCTCACATGGGAAAAACTGTTTCTCCAGCACGTCTTTCGCTGCGCAACCTTTGCACTTCAGAGTTTGGGGGAACTCGACTCTCTCAGAATACACAGGTGAAATCAGCTGTCACTTCGTTCTGGCATCCCTCTTGGGGATGGAGAATCATTTTGGAATGCTTATATACATCCCAGTGTGGATAAAGAGACTAGAATAACATCAAAATTCAGTGAAGCCAATAAACATCATTATTGGAATTCCCATACACATCCCAGTATGGATAAAGGCACTATAACATTAAAAGCTAGAGAAGACAATAAGAATCATTATTGGAAAGCTCATACTCGTGGAATATTCAAACTCAGGTCAATCAGAAAAGTAAAGAAGAGAGACCCAGAAGCAGAGAAAGTATAAAGGGAGAGATTTATCAGTATTGGATGACCCTACCATGGGAAAAGAGAAACAGTATGATTGATAAGGAAGACAAGAGAAGAACAGAAAACTATAAACCAAGAGAAGAGAGAGGAAAGCCCCAGAAAGTACTGAATGCAGTGTTTGAATTGATAAAAGTAGTCGCCAGAGACTATTTGAAGATAACATATTGAATTGAGGTTTGCAAGAGGCAAATGCATCAGGAAAAGGGAGTCATTCCACTGTAGTTATTAGGTTAGTAGTAGGGTCAGCAGATAGGTTTAATTTGGAAGGTGGACAGATTCTTTTAAGACTTTCACTGATGACTGACAAGCACCATTATTACTTTTTGTTTTAGGTAGGAATGCCTTATAATACAGGGAAAGATAGACATTTACCCTTTGTATGTGAAGTATGTACTTCACAAACTGGACACAAGTCATGGCTTGTGTGCATACATGTAGTGTTGACTTTGTGCTGATTTGCATGGATTGTTGTTGTACTGCGTGTGTGTCTTTGATAGAGATAAGGGTGTGGGGGCAGGTGTAATGTTTTCATGTGTACAGGGGTTTCATTTTTTCCTTGTGTGCATGTTGTTTGCTGCTTGAGGGGGCCACATGGTCTTGATGGTGTCATATGTGTAGTGAGGTTGCTGTGTGTATTCCGTATGTTTGTATCTTGGTATGTCTTGGTATGTGTTGTGTCAATGTTTGGTGGGTGTGTCTGTTCACTGGAGGGGTTTGGCAGTGGTTGTGTTTGTGTTTTGTTGGACATTTTGAGGTCTTGGGAGATGTGTGGGGAGTGTCATAAGTTGAACCACGATGTTGGTGGTGGTGTAAGATGGTTTGGTATGTGTGTGGATGTGTGCAGTGATGGCAGGGATGTTTGGCAAAAGTGTGCAGGTGCACAATTCAAACTTTCAAGGTTGGTATGTGCACATATTCATCATGTTTGACTTTGGTTTCCCTTGATGTATTCTGCCAAAGGGAATTATAAGGGGTATATTTGGACGTGCATTCTTTTCATTCGTGAATCAGGATTGACTTTCCTCCGCTACTGTGCACAGTGTGGGATACGCTGGTTTTCTTTGTCTGACTTGGCAGTTTTGACTTCTTGGATGTAACTTACACTGCACGTACGCATTATTGGCTTTTCTTGTGCATTAAGCACATGTAAGTCATGCTTGATAAATCGGGTCCATACAATGACAAATCTGAGGATGACATCCATTCTCCCCTAGTAGAAGACCTTTTTCATGAGGCCAGGGTGGTGCGTCCAGAGTGGGGTTCGGGGGGGGGGGGTTGGTAGACAGAGAGAGGATCACATGGGGAAGGTATCCGTCTATGGGATCGAGGACGACCACCATCGGAGAACACGATATGACCCTGCTTCAATACCCTTAACCCCTTCTCCAACTTTAAATCCTCCTTCCCCCTCTATAGATAGAGCCAATGTGGTTTGTTGCCAAGTCAGTCAACCCAACATACATGACAAGACTGAAAGGTTAGAAAGTAAAAATTGTTATGCATATAGTTTTGAAACTGATACTATGAAAAAGAAGATTGACGGGAGTACAAGGATCACTTCAGAGAAGCAGAGTGAGCTGTCTAGCTTCTCACCGCAACTGATTGGCCCAAAGCCGTACAGCAATACCACGCAGGAGTTTGAAAGCAGCTCAGCTGGGACACAGAGAGGAGTGAGCGATCCTCAGAGGATGAACAATGGTAGCCATGCACGGGAGCAGCTGACGCAAACCAGAAGGAAGGCCATGCCGAGAGGAAAGACAGATGCTGAACGTGGCCCATCACAAGGGGACTACTCGTGTTGCCGCCAAAGTGAGAGAGAGAGAGAGAGAGAGTACGCACAACCGAAAAGCTTTGGAAGACTGTAGAGGCACTGCAGACCCCACTGGATACCGAACACTACTGGAGCCTCGGAAAGGGACGCAGCTGCCCAGGAACCGCTGATACCTGCAAGAAGGAAGGAAACAGGTATGCAGGTTGCCCCGGAGGTGCAGGAGGTCTGAGGAAGAAACGGGATGAACATAGAAGCAAGAATTAGAGGGTTTTAGACCGGGAGGTAAATAAGAAGTCGAGAATAAGAGGGTCTGGTACCGTGATTGCAAACTAGGCAAAGCAGGAAGAGTTGTGTATTTGTCAGGGGAGTGAACCAAGGCGATACCAGTGTGAGTCTGGGAGCCGCACCCAAATAAGAGGTCAAGAAAAAGAGGGTATGGGACCCTGATGACAAAAGAAGTAAGCAAGGAAGAGTTGTATACTTGGCAAGACAATGAAACCAGCCGATTATACTCACCATATGAGAAACCAAAGTTTAAAGTGACAAAGATTAAGAGGATCTGGGACCCTGGGAGAGAAAGAGAGACAGTCCATAAGAGAACTCTGGCTTGGCAGGAGAGTGAACCAAGCTGTGTAATTTATTGCGAGTCTGGGACTCGCACCCACATAAGAGGTTGAGAACAAGAGGGTACAGAACCCTGAAACTGACAGAAGGAATCCTACGCTTGATAGCAAAGTGTACAAAGTTGGTACGATAAAGAAGCATGAACACAAGATGCATTATCTTGTAAATCACCTTGTGACATTTTATCTAAGAGAAAAGTGGCTCAGGAGCCCAAAAAGGAATATGCATAAGATAAGAAGAAGTCTAGGGGAAAGGAGCACAACCCTAGCATTGGAATCTTATATTTTGGGACACTGTTTTGAATCACATTATTACCAGAAAGACTGGGAACTATTCTGTTGGTGGAAGACACAATATGATATGATAGGTTATTTATAACGTGCTTAATACCCAGAGGTTTCTAAGCGCGGACCCGGGGATCAAACCTGTGGGTCTCTGTCTCGTCTTGCTTCCAAGGCGAGCACGTTGCCCCTGAGCTATCCTCCCAAGAAGAACACTTTGAGAAAATATCATGCTTGCACAGTTGCTTTAGATTATTAGTGTTGGGGACAGAGGTATGTTCTGAGACACGACAGTGACAGACATTTTAGTTTCGGACTTCCTGACAATTTCTCTTGTTTCGTAGTTTGAGGATGAGAGAGGCATGTTTCCAACCCTTTCTTAATTAATACAAATGTATACCCCAAAACATGCCACCATTTTGTCCAAGCCTTACTTCTGCAGCCTTACAATACTTACACACACATTCACATACACACACCCAGGCCACATGAACATTAATATTAGGCATCTTCAAAAAATAAGACCTTCATTCAAACATACTATCAGAATCTCTAATTATTTTCCATCTTGGAAAATGTCACACATCATGTTTTGCTAATTAATAAAAAAAACACTAGACAAATGTGTTCTGTTTAATTATTAGATCATCGTATGTCCAGGGCAAAAGCAGGGCTTACACATACAAATCTGTAGATAAGGAACCGTGAGATAAAATGATTTGCCCAGGATCACACACTTTAGTTCAGTGGTGAAGCCGAGATTTGAGACGAGTCTGCGTCTTAAGTACTTGATGGCTTATCTTCTCGGGCAGTTGGTCGGAGTATGTGTTAATGTTTGACAATGAGGAATCTTCTATTACTAAACTGACTTGTTGGCTACAGAATGGCTCACTCTGTAACCAACCTTTCCTTAAACAAAGAGCTTGAGAAATATACAAATCTATACAGAATATGTTAAGCAAACACAGTAGAATTGTAGCTTGCTCCCTCCCCTTACTGCTCCCAATTGAAAGAATAGAACTTTCAGAACGCAAAATAATGCAAACTTAATACATTACCTTTATGTTTTCCAAATGTACTCTCAACACTTAAAGCCCCAAAACAAAGGATAGTGTACTAGGTTTGCCTGTTCATTGGTTAACCAAGGCATCCTGCTTATTTATATGTAGTTCCAAGAAAATGTTAAATTCGGCATAAATGCAAACTCTTCTGTGTGTGAAAATGAAAGCAAAATGAAAATGAGAGACATTTGATATTTATCTGAAGCTTTATTTTGGGCTTTCTGATGCAAAATGCTAATGACCCTCATTTCTATTCACTTCCTGTACTAACAGGTGTTAAGTGGCTAAATGCCCCAGTGGGCGCCCTGTGGGTTTTTCTGCCTCAGAGGCTTTGTTTAATTTGATTGTTTGACAGTCATCCTCGGATGAGGCATGGCAAGAACTGCATTTTATTGCAGGACCTTGCAAACCCAGAGATTTCATGCGCTTCCCCGGAGACCCGGAGAAGAGCATGAAAACCCAGGGACTCCGGGACAAACCGGAGGTTAGGCAGGCCTGTGCGCGCATGGTAAGCAGTGTTCTCAGTTGAGGTGAAACCCTTCCCGTGTCGGGGAGGGTTTCATGTAATGTATGAGCACTGCAAACCTAAACAATGCCTGGTAGGTATTACCCAAGTTGACTGGGGGCCATTTGCCCGTGGCTGATTTTTTTCAAGCCGTTTTGACCGGAAATATATGTGGAGGGTGGGTTTGGGGCAATAAATAATATAGGGGAATTCGGTGGGGGAGTGCGGGGGGATTACCCTGCATATTTTTGCATTCAAAACGGTTATAAAAATAAACAACCAAATCGCCCCGGGCAAATTGATACGGACAAATCGTATACATCCGCCTGGCATGCCAGCATGCCAGGCAGCGTTTACTCACTTTGCACTGCGGAGGGCAAATGTGAAGGGCAAAGAGCAGTGTAGATGCTTGTACGTCACCTTTTGCCCATTACATTTGCACTCCTCAGTACAATGAATGAAAATATGGCGCCGGGGAGCCGCTTACGTAAACGTAACGACTCCCCGCCGTCAAATTACGTATTTATAGAAAATGAGCCCCATTTTGTCGGAACGTCCTTTAAGACCCAGCAAAAGCTTTTAATAGTAGTAGGAAGAGAACGTTCAAGTAAAGAGGGACAGGCACAGCAGAGCGAGTGGCAAGACGTGTGTGGAAGAGGGCAATAGCGATAGGTCACAGAGAGATAGATGCAGCGAGGATAGAATGTACACAATTAAAACAGACCTGCAATGTACTGTGCAGGAAAATAAATAAATATTTTAGTTTATTTGTGGGTACACGGAAAAACATATTTTTTAACAGGAATAGTAGAACGAAGAAAGTCAATATGGCGTTGCCAAAACTGGCGTAAAATAAATATGAGAAAATATTCAGTAAAAGGGATTGTTCTTAAATTATAAACTGCTTTAAAAATAATCTACACTGATTTAATGTCTAAGTCCAAATAAAATATGTAACATGGGCTCAATGTCCTTGTTTTTTTATGTTGCACATTACTAGGCATGTAAAGGAGCAACATGTACTTTCTTCAGGATAAGATAAGAGGCATTTTGGCCATTAAAAGCATAAAACTTGTGACTTTTGGAACATCACTGACAGATTTAGAACTACAAAACCCTGAAAGTCCGAGGGCTTGCAAAACTATCACCAGAGATTAATAACTGCAAATATACATTCTAGAAAGAAATGCAGAAAACTCCCAGAAACAAAGTGATTGATGGGCCAGGTGACACGAAGTGTGCGCCTCGGAGTTAAGTACCCACACTATGCTGGCTATGTGGTTATTAAACCGTGATGCTACCAGTTAAACATTGGGGATCATTGCGAGTTTGCCGGTAAGGTCCGGCTAAGAGTTTGCTGGAATACAGTTGCCGGAAGTACCAGCACCGGTAATCTCAGCAACGTAAATACCAGATGGGCTGGAAACCTGCGCTGGTAATACCGCCACAATGGTATCACTGACATATTACAAGATTGGATTTGCTAGTAATAGCAGCTGATATTTGTCGGTAATACCGGCAAAAACAAAGCAGAGATAACAACAACTCAGAGCAGCCAGTAAATGTACACAAGGGAAGGAAATCAGGCCACAGGTGCACCCAATCCACCCATTGGCACTCGATGCACACAGGAAGAGTACAAAAGGGCCACATCGTCCCCAAAAATAAATCCCAACCCAACCATGCTGCCAGTCATTGCTGCAAACCTGTAGCTGGAGGCGCTGCACGCCAATCTACAGATGCATGGGCTGGAGTACCAGCAGAGGCAGCAGGAGGCCAGAGAGAGAAGGAGGAGGATGATGGTAATGCAGGTGGAGAGGTGGAGGCGTGCAGTGATCCCTCGCACAAGTGCCGCGTCCTGGTCCCTCACTGACAGGCAGCTGCTAACCCTGTACCGCCTAAACAGGGAGACCAAATTTGACCTCCTGACCCACATCCAGGAGGACATTGGGAGCAGGATCAGCATTAGGTCAGCCATACCACCACTGGTAAAGCTGGTGTCGGTCTGGCCAGTGGCACATTTCAGCACTCTGTGAGCCAGCTTCACAGCATTTTGCAGCCTGCTTTCTCTGGAGTGCTGGTGCAGGTGCTGGAAGCCCTCCTGCGTCATTTGGGCCATCTCATCGCCCTTTCCACCACCCAGGCACAACTCAACGCCACAAAGGCCCAATTCGATGTAATTGCGAGCATGTCCAATGTGGTAGCAGCATTGAACTACATGCATGTTGAGCTGGTGCCCCCCCCACGCCTCAAAGGAGGTCTACAGGAACGGAAGGCAGTTCCATTACCTGAATGTTAAGGTCACCTGTGATGCTGACCATAGCATCAAGCACTGCTGTGCCCGATTCCCAGGATCAGCCCACAACACAATGGTCATGCGGAACAGAACGCTGCCGGCCTACATGGGGCATCACAGAGGACAAAGGACCTGGACTTTGGGGGAGTACATGTACAATACCATCTACCTTGCAGCATGAGTGGCAGGCAAAGCGGGGGGGGGGCAACAATGGCGCAAATGCATGTCCAAAAAGCAGCCTTCATATGCAAGTCCCACCAGTGCAACCCTCAATTGACATGCCACAACACACAGGAGTAATGCATGACTGGAGATGTAGCAGTCACTGAAAAGGCCATTTCAAACCCAACAGCTTGCGAAAAATGGTCCAAAATGCTGGGTACAGAACTGGAGGATGAAACATGGAATAAAGTATGTATGCTAATTAAAGATGTATCCTACAGCTTGAATTTGAAGGTCTTACAATTTAAGATACCACACAAGATTCACTACACTCCAGCAAAAAATCAATACATTCAATGCAGAAGCAAACGCCAGCCACTTCATATGAATTTTGATCTAGTATTTATGCTTAGCTGACTTTGATGGTGGGTGTGGATGTTCGTCAGGATCCTATCTGGTGCGTATTGGTTCGCTACAATAAATTGGCAACAGTAACATTTATGATTAGATGGAGACAGTAGAAACCACCCACATTTAAGCACTGGCTGGGGGACCTAACCTGGGCCAACAATAATGAGGATGCCATCAGTTAGTCGACCAAGCGACATTTGGGAGGATAATCGCTCGTATCTACAGTCCAAACTGCACCAACCACGGATACGCTCTGAAGAGTTATAGGATATGCCCCACAAATTCAAGAACGCACCTTCATGCATCTTACTGTCTGTAAGTATATGATTAAAGCTAGTTGCTCACCAGCAACAGCGTGTGTAATGTGAACATTTAATTTAACAGTGATCTATATTTATTATATAACGTGATGCCAAGCTCTCAAAATAACGGTTTAAACATCTTTAAAATTTAAAAAAACTACAAAAAAAGAACACACAATCCCCTTTGGGTGCCTCAGCACTTTGACCAGTACATTTTGTAATCGTATGTAATCCTTATCAAATCACGCTCTCCTCATTATTATGTAATAGTAACACGTGACACTATTAATTTACTCGATGACATAAAAGCTTAATCTATAGAGATGTTTGGGGTGGTTTGTTGAAGAAGGACTCTTTTCAGGAGTGCTAAGAAGGAATTGTAAATATCAGGAAGGCAAAAAACACAGTTGAGGTTTGCCCATTAAATCATTATTCATAGATGAGGCCGGACGGAGGCACTATATCCTACAAGAGTTCAATCTGTAATTTGACCATCACTGGATCATGAGCACTATCTACATGTTTTTCAACGACCAAGTCGTACACATATCCCCACCCGGCCAAATACATCAAAATATATTCTAAATTACTAGATGGAGTACTCATTTTGTATGTTTTTTAGGGAATCACTTGGTAAGTGGCCATTCCAAGCTCTCAAACCTAATGACGAGCTGAGCGACTAAACTTACCTCACTGAAATTGTCTTCACTCTTTCGCTATGCCCAAGATTGGAATGTCCACATAGCCACGCTGCGATCACCGGAACACAGACAAATATTGTTGATGATCTGCCTGAATGTACTCTCTTTGCAGGCACGTGTGAAGTGGTTTGGATTTTCCAGGTACTGTACCTGTGGAAGTGGTTTTGATTTTCCCAAACTAGCATTGGAAGCTCTTATCAGTAGTCTGCCCAAATTAAATCTGCTCCAATTGTCAACGCTCTGAAAACAGGCCATGACAAGGAACCATTTGTTGTGAACGTGCACCTTACTAAACAGAAGAGAAACGGAAAAGTCCGAGCCGGGACCGTAACGCAGATTGTTCGAATGAAGTTGATCCTCTGCATTGGAATCACAATGGAGTTTGGCATGCTGATCAACCCGGCCCCAAGTGGAAGAAGATAGCCTTAAGCTATTTCAAGGAAGCCTCCATCAACTTCCTGGTAGAGGATCTCATGAACAAATAATCAGCCTACAGTTAGTGCAAACATGTCGGAATGATCATAATCACTGTGGTGAACACCTTGGTAGCACCTTGTACTGCAGATGCAGACCATTCACCATCCAATGCAGGAACATCCTGTGTGACAGTCAGTCCAGGATTTGTGGGTATGTTTCTTGAGTTTTATAGTGCCTATCCAATTGCCTTTTTGGCGGTACTACACAATCTGGGACACCAAACCCATATTGAAGGTGTTGCATCTATGACAAAGACCTTATAAAGAGGGAATAGGAACCCCTCACTCAGTCTAGGATGGAAGGGGGAATTCAGAGTGAGTCATGCAATGAGTGGGGCGGTGTCAGTTGAAAGGGACACATTTCCTGTCTCCTCTCCAAGTGCCAGTCTATAAATGTGCAATACCAATTTGTATCACCCCATGCCTCTGAACCAAAGTGCTGGCCAGGTTTCCTCTTTCTTTCCCAAAGGAACAACAGGCACCAAAGTAGACCACCCACAAGACAGAAAAGCATTAAGGCCCAACACAAATCCATCTAAAAACCCTGCCAGAGACAGTTAGCATGAAGGAACACAGAAGCCCTGCTCACCTGTCAGGAACCCTACGAGAGTAGTGTACCCTCACGTTCACAAAGTTCTTACAAAAACCCAGTTATACCTTTTGTGGTGACATGATGTGTCATGTTCACGTCCGCCCACTTTGTCAAACATCCACAACCACTATGCAGTATGTCTGACATCCATCACTCCATATCGGCCCAAGCACGTTGATCGCTGATTTCTCCCACAGTCTTTCTGGTATGCCAGTTAAAGCCATGGAACACCACTCGCTCACACACACCTCGTCACTATTAGCACAAAGGATAACATCCGTAACCCTCTTCTCTATCTGGACATTGCACAGCAGCCACCAATAACTGTTCCGTATTGCATACTTTGTCTTTACGATCCCTTGATGATTTTCAAAACCAAGGCGTATTATTTTCTCCTTCAATCCCTCTGGAGCTACCAGTTTGTCTCACCTCATGAGAATGCCATTGCATACATGTAGTTAATTTTTTAAGTTCCAGAACCTTTCAACACCTGATTCTCTCGCTGTGCTTTTACTCAATTGTCCTTCCAACAAATCTTTAATTATAGTCTGCATTTTGTCGTCTTTCTTCTTTTCACGATATCATTCCTCTTTTGAAATTGCAGGCTCCAGCTTCTGCACTATTAGTCATATGTGACAGACAATCAGCAGTGTAGTTCCTTACTCCAGGAAAATACAGAATCATGAAGTCAAACTCCTTATTCTGCCTGAAACTTTATCTAGTAGTTTAGTCAAACAAATCTTGACCAACGGTTTGTGGTCTGTGTGTAGCTCAAATTTGGTGCCCGAGACGAAACTTCTGAACTTTTCAGTGGCACACTTAACGGTTTCTTTTTCAATGGTTGCGTAGGCTTTCTCTGGCCCTTTCAATAGGTGTGATGCGAATGCTACCACATACTCATTCTTGTCTTCAATTTGTGAGAGTGTAGCACCTAACCCTACATTACAGGCATCTGTTGTGGAAATCAAAATGTGTCGCCTCGATTTATAGTTATGTAACACCTCTGCTGCTGCTAAGGCTCGTTTGATGTACTGGAATTGTTCCTCACAGTTCACATTCCTGAAAATTGCACGTTTGATCTTAATACAATTCTTAGGGAGTTTGTGTGAACAGCAAAACCCCATATAAACTTTGAATAATATTCAACCATTCCTAAAAATGTTCTCACATGATCTTTGCAATTGGGAGCTACCATTTAGTCTATTGTGCTGACTAACTCTTTCTTTGGTGAAATACCTTCTTTGGAGATCACATGAACCAAATACTCAATTTATTTCCTATCAATTCTCGACTTTTCCTTGCTGAGGGTCATTCTACTTTTCACAGTTTCTTTAGCACTCTCTCCAGTCTTCTATCATGCTCCTCTTTGTCCTTGGCATAAATCAAGATGTTATCCTGGAAAAAGATCACACCTTCTTCTCCATCAAATATTCTGTACATAACTTTTTTTAAAACTCAATAGACCGAAATGAGACCAAACGGCATCCTGCGATATTGAAACAATCCCTCTGGCGTAATGAACGCCGTAAAATGATGAGATTCTTTGTGCAGCTTAATCTGATGGTATGATGAGGTAAGGTCAAGTGTCAAAAAAAACTTTGCAGGGCCCATCGTGGCGATTAACTCTTCAGTATTCGGCAACGGATGCCTTTCGGGTATAACACATTTGTTCAGTTGACGAAGGTCCACACACACTCTGACTTTGCCTGAAGGCTTCCTCGCCACCACCAGGGGTGACACCCATTCTGATGCATCAATGCTCTCTATAATACCTTGTTTCTCTAGTTTCATCTTTTACTTCCTCTCTCATGGACAGCTGTATGGCGCTTAGTTTTTGTGCAACAGGTTTGCACCCATCTTTCAGTAGAGTATGATGAGTGAACCCCTTCAGGCATTCGATCCCTTCTTTAAACATCTAATTTTCAATTACTATCTTGAGCTGTTTCAAGTCATCAACCGCAAATACCGCTTTATCAGCATTTAGATCAAGTCGTACCATCAGAAGCCTTTATTGTGTCCAATTTTGGAGAGAGGATGCTCCCTTTTTTGATACATATACCCGTCCTCCAGCATGTCTCTCTTTAGAGCTTAATGCCGCTATGAACCAGCCAATTAGGTCAATCTATGCCCCTGCATAAACTCTGTTTTTTTTTGTCTACTTCATGCAGATATTTGGGACCAACTCTTTTTCTTTCCACCTCTGGGATGACAGTGTATTTAGCACCGGAGTCAACCATCATACTAATCGGAGCCCCATTAACTTGAACAATCATCATTGGGCTATCTGCCACTTCTTTCTCAACCCCAAAAGCAGAGATACATTCCTTGCCTTCATCACTCTCTTCATCCCCAATCCAATTAGTGGAGTCTTTGTTCCTACAGCACTTCGCTATATGTCCTGCCCCCTGCAGATGCAGCATATCATCCTTAGTGCTGGGCATTTTGGGCTGTTGGCTAGATGGGAGGGAATGTCACACCTGTAGCAGGACCTGACCATTCTTTGTCCTCTGTTATTAAAAAAACAATACAGATACATTACATGGCTGCAGCGCTGCCGCAGGTGTAGGCTTGACCGGAATTTCCTTTACTCTGTCTTCCAAGATCTTTACACACACTTTTCTGTATGCTCGACTTCTTTGGCCACCCTTAAAACTGTTTCATCCTCTTGCCACAGACTTTCTCTTACCTTGCTGCTCCTACACTCCAACATGAATTGGTCTCTAAGTCTCTCATCAAGCCGCTGATTAAATCTGCAGGTCCTTGCCAGATTCCGTAATGCAGTAATATATTGTTCAACACTCTTTCCCTCTTCTTGTAAGCGCTTACCAAACTTGTCCAGAATTGTGCTCAGCTTCTTCTCATAATGTTTGCTCATCTTCTTTATGGCCTTTTCATACTCATTCATATCTTCACTCTCATCAGAAGTTAGGTCGGTAGGTCTTCAAATCTTTCCTGTCCCGCCAGACCTAGAGAGCGTAAGAATAGGGATTTATGTTGGTCTACACTGTAGTTTGTGCCACATACCACATTGGCATAGTGTTCAAAACCTTTTAGCTATCTTTTCCATGGCAAAGATGGCTCGACAACCTCCGGCAGGAACATAGTAGGTGGCGGAATGCTGTGCATAGCCATGTTTCCACCACCTTTGTGGGTAGCTGTGTTGATACAAGACTCGCTTGTTCTTTGCCAAGTTGTCTCAGTTGTGCACTTTATTTAACTGATGCAGTTTGCCATAAGATAGCCACTACACATAGGGCATTAAGCTTGCAAACTTGTTTTACTGTTTTATTATAGTCTATATTTTTACAGGGACGAGGAGGAGCGCTCCTATAAGATGCAGATTATCATAACATTGCCTGACCCTTGTAAATGGCAACTCGTCACGTGATTGTGTCATGTGCTAACGGTTTCTTTTATCTAATGTTTTCCCAGATTACTAGATGATTCTAGGGAATTACAGTGGAGCCGTTTTGTTATGGTGCTCCTAAAAGGGCATGTTGCGAAGGCTTGGTTCGGTAACACCTTCGCTCAGCAATACCCACTCATGCTGCCCACGTTGCAGCAGACGTCACTCTCCGACTGTACACCGGCCCATATAGTGGAGGCACGGCTCGCCACTCGTCGCCGCTTGAAGTAAGTTAGTGGGCCGTAGGATCATTAAGTACTTTTATTTATTTATAATCATAAGTATATATGTGTGGTATACTGCGAGTCCCACTCTTCCAGCCACTCCAACCATCCTCTCCTTCCGTCTCTCGCATCCGCCTTCTTGAGCTTGACAGCTTGCATCGTGTCATAGGTTCCATGACGCGAAGCATCACAGCACTGCAGCTAAGCAGCAGTTTTTCTTTTACTTCCTGAGGACCCCGAATCGAGGACCTTCATAAATGTCTGCTTCCTCTGTTGTCCGATTATGGTCCACTCTTGATTTGACCCCTTTCTTTGAAATGTGCTAAAAGGTAGGTACATGGGTGCAACTAGGCCAATGACCAAGATGGCCGCTCTCTGAGGACTATCTGTGACAATAGCAGCAAAATGTATTACCCACTGCTTATGAAATTACATTCTCCCTGGTATGAGCAATATTGTAGCTGGGAGCAATTTTTGGTGAGAGAGACAAGCGCTTTGGTCTCCTGAGGCCCCTCCAACATTAATGGTGGCTGGTGAGCATAAAAGTGAAGGTACAGTAGCAGAGGCTGGAGACGAATCCTCAGTTCCTACTGGCCTGACGTCTGTGTGTGTACTGTGGCAAGCCAGAAGAAGGACTCGGCCCAGAGGACATGATTGTACAGATTTTATTTAAATAACAAATTTAAATGCCTATCTAACCCGACTACTACAAGGGAGTTCCCTTCCTAATAAAACTAAACTAAGGTGCCAGTCTAAAGTCAAAAATAATAATAGTCCTCTGTCCAAACCTAACTCCTAAACTCGACCTACCACTTAACAACACGTAAAAGAAATATTTGAAGAGCCCTGAACTCTTGGATATTCACAAAAGAGTAAAAATAAGATTTCTAGACTTTTCCAACAAACCCTCATGGCCCTTTATTCAATGTTAGAATTTCACCAAAGTTCCTATCAAGGAAACACAGTTCTTGTCAGCCTCTCAAAAGTTCTTCAAAGATTTCCAAAGAAGTCTTGAAATAGTCAGAAGTTACTGATCCCTTTCCACAACCTTGGTCGATTTCTCCACACTTAGACCAACCTCCACGTACTTTAGTGCTGCACTCGGGCTCTGTGGTATTTCTGTTTACTTTTACCCTGTGTTGCATTGAGGCTCCGGCACTCCAATATATGTCCCTTTGTTCACTGGGCCACCTATGACCTCTATTTAATTAGGTTTCTTGTATTGTTCCCGGGTCCCTATGTCCCTGTGACTCTTCTGGAGTTTTGAGCTGTTCGGATTTGTTGGGTTATGACAACCTCTTGAGATATATATCTCTCTCTGACTTCTTGGGTCTCTGGGGTTATTGGGTTAGGGTATTTTGCTCCTCTCCCCTGCTTGCATTCACTTCTTTCCTCCTCCCTCCGACCTGGGTAAACCGCGTACCTGACATGTTGAGGTGCTTAGCCCTGGGAGTGTCGGTCTTGCGTGTGGCAGCGATGTTCTTTGCTGCTTGCTGCTTTTCCCCTACAGACACTGGTGGTCTTTGTGTCCCTCGCGTCTCTCTCGTCTTGGTCACTCTCGTTTTGCATCAGCTCCTGGATGGAGAGCGGAGGATGCAGTCTTCCTTTCGTTCCTGGATTCGGCATCTGTTTTCGGGCTCCGGTCCACCTCGTCCTGCATGTGAATGCACGTCTAGGACTGCTTTGCTCCGCATTGGCTTCCTCTTTTCTGGCCTTGTGGTGTTCTTCTTTGGTCACCTTGCGTCTTGGTCTCGCTTCTGCTTCTCCCTACGCTCCAGCTGACTCTGCTGGATTTCACAGCTGACGCTCTCACGTTTCGGCCTCGACTTGGCATTGGGACTCTCTTCCTCCACTCAAGGGTAGTTGGCCCTTTATTCTCGTTACTCGAGGGGCTGTGTTGTTCACCACAAGTTGTCAAAGGGCTTCAACCTTCAGCATTACCTTGAGCCATAGAGATGATATTGTCCTTGTGTTTTACTCCCATTGTGATGAATCACAGGTGATTTTCCCAGAAACCCTGGCCTGGAACCCATCTCATGTGGCCAGGGAAAGGCAGACACTTCCTGGGGGTGGCGTTCTGTGAGAGGACCACATGGGAGGAGAACCGGGTCAGGAAAACGGGGATAAGCCCTTTAATAACTTCTCTAGAGTCCATACAATCTTAATGGACTATTGTGGAATTGAAATATGTGAACATAAAATGGTAATCAGAACATTGGGGACTTAAAGTCCCACAATGTTCATAGGTTAATGTTCGCATGTGAGCAGCTAGGCCGAATTGATCGAGGGGTGTAGCTGTACACTAACGTCCGTGATTCTTTCCTGCTTACTTATCGCTAGATGTCATGCCAGGTTGTCGCAGTGGCCACTGTAGTAGCATAGGTCAACTGCAAACCCTTAGGGGTTGGGAGAAACTGGCACCCAGCAATGTGAGGAAGCCTATGGAAGTCTTAACAGAGCCGGTGGCTAATCCCCAGAGAACAGAGCATCACCAGGCGCACTGGTCCAGGGAGGATCACGACTGCCTGGGTAATGCTGCCAGCACCAGAGACTGGGTTCCATGGGCACAGTGTCATAACGGGGACAATAAACCTGAGTGAGTTGAATCCAAAAACGCCTTCTGCCTGGCAACAGATCTGACAATCGAAAATCAAAAACCTCTACATTCCCATGGCACAACCCCATACCATTTGTCTTCTCCTCAATGGAAAACTTTTTAATGACTGATATATCAAACATGTGTTCTCCCACCTCTCTCCTCTCCTAACTCACTCATCTCTTTCAGCTCTACCACCTGTCCTTTTTTATTTTTCGCCCACTCGGCATCTCTTATTTTTGTGCCAAAAAGCAACAGGCAGTCTTATCTAGTTAACTGCCCCAGCACTAGTTTTAATGTAACTTATACTGAGTAGTCACGCCTCTCAGGGATGTGCCTAGTGGTTCTGGCTGGGCTGTCCCTTTTGGTTAGGGTCCCTTAACTCAGGTAGCGGGTCGGCCCAAAGCTGTGGGTGATGTCGCCATTAGCACCTGTGTAGTTTTTTCACGCTGGTGCTAATGATGTGCTTAAATAAAAAAGAAGAGAAAATAATCTTGCATTGCATCCCAGGTGCTGCACAGTACTTCTCTAGTCTGTTTTCCATGTATATGACGTGACATCGTCAACACAGAAAGCGGACTGAGGAAGAGAAGCGCAGAATCGTCGGGATGCATGGTTAGATTTCTTTTTTGTTATTTTAAACACACCCTTAACACCCGTGTGTGATCTACGTGGGTGCTAAGGGGTGAGGTGGGGAGGTACGAGAAAGAGGGAGGGGGCGCAGGCCAGCAGCCTGCAGGCTGCTCAGAATGCAGGCTTATACCAGAGAAAACAGCCAGCTTCCTGATTGGCCAGTGCCCGTTTCCAGGGTGCTAATGAAGTATTAAAGCCTGTACCAGAGGGCTGCAATCTGGGATGGATGTTTGGCACTCAAATAAGGGGTCCGTCCTGAAGGGGATAGCCTCTAATGAGGGTGAAGATCACCTGGTACACAACAGGGCCTAATGGCAAGGGTTATAATGCTACTAGAGCTTGTGCAAGTGGAAAGAATGAAAGCCTCACATTTGGCTTCCTATGACACGCCTTTCCACATATTCTCACCCAGTGGCTTGTCGGTTCACATCAAAAAGGGACGTTTGAAATACAGCCTTTACAGGTGGTAAGAGCCTACAATCCATGCTTGCTGATTAGCTAGAGAGCTAGATAAAGTGAACAGGACCAACGTGAAACACAGAATGCAGGCTTCGCGGTTCAAGCTTGCATTCCATACTTTCCGAATGTCAAAAAAGAAGAAAACATGCTCGAATGGTGGTTAAAGGCTGCATTCTACACTTTCTGAATGTCTACAGTGAAGATGGCATGCTCTAATAGCTGATATGCTACAAACAAGTAGAAATGGCTACGTCATAGGGTTGATCACACATCTGCATGTAGGTAGTTCAAGTGGTCCTCACAGCTAACAGTATGATAGGAGTGTATTGACTTTCATACAGACCAATTGTTCTTCAATACGCTTTATGATGAGTGATTAATCAGTGTCCACTAGCACACTTAGCAATGGGATAGGTAATCCATGTACACACCTATTGCATAACTGTAGTGGCTTAAATGTATGTGTCTGAATAAATGCATGGTGAGGCCTGTTAGAATGCTGTGTGGAATGTGGAGAGTTGGAGGCCTGGGGGTTCAAAGGATGTCAGTTAGGGACTTGGAGTGAAGACAGGGACCAGAGTAGGTGCTATGTACCTTCCCACCCACCTCTATGCTGTATCCTGTAACTAAGAAGAATAGAGCATCCATGTTTCATTTGCAACTTACCTGGGTCAGTCTAGTTCCTGCTCCTTTTCCTTTACCTGGCTCAGGATACATCAATTACCTTTCGCGAAGTACATATCACAAAACACTGCGCAGAATAGCCTGGCAGTCCCTATATCTTTCTTATTCTGGATTAACCTTAACCATACTGCCATCAACACTAAAATGGTGAAACTCTTCATACTGTAAAACAAAGCCATGACTATGCACTCATAATGAAAGGAGGGGGGTGTCTGCCACACTATGCCGGAAACCTCATTTCCTTTTACAGTATGAAAAATTATTCAAAATCGGATCTTCATTCTTCAGATTGTACCCTAAATGACTTGACTATCACTCCATTCCTAAACATGCAGATGTGAAGAAAGGCGAGTTGTTTCCAGCGCGACTGGCAAGTTGCCCTTTGCCAAGAAGGTTCACGAAGAGTGCAGCGCCAGCATAAACACATTTGTGAAGGCTGATGGGGGTTCTGACATTAAAGTTGGCAAGGCTTGCTCTCGTATGTGCTGATAGCCGTCTCACTTGCATAACCTTCATACTTCAGAAAACCACAACAAAAGTGACCTACATTTGCTGTTAATGAATAAGCAGTGAGTCAGTACTTAGTTAAAAGGAGGTTCCAGATATAAGCATATAAGCACATCGACTCCATCCGACCTGAAGGCCCATGCAGAATCTATGTATGTCCCGTGATGCCTGTGGTTTGGGCGACTTCTGCCTACAGGCATGTGTGCTTTTGGGGTTAAACTGTGAGAGACCAGCATCGCCATGTAGACGCAACATAATCAGATAGACAATAATACACACACACACATACGCATACATATTCAGTGACAAAGCGTTTGCTATGCCACCTTGAATCTGAGTCCCTGTTGTACATATCATGAGCACACTAATGAAGTCACAGATAACATCACTTATAACACCATCAGTGACATCACTGGAAAGTACAGCACACTGATGACTGTCATGGCTGCTTGACACATTGCCCAGGTGGCTAGACCCCAAACTCTGACAAGCCAACCAAAGTAGTCACCAGCACTAGACTGTGGCCAGGCTCAGTGGCCATTTTACTGCTAGAGCAGATCCCCGGGCCACTGACAACACATGTGGAACACTGTAGCATGTTCCCTTTGTGAGAGGTCTGCATCCTAGAATGGCTTCATGCAGTGTTAACAGGGGTTGGAGCCAATAGCCTCTAAGTGCTAGAAAGTTGGAAAGGTAGCTGTTCTGCAAAAATAATGGTGTATCAAAAACAAAACACGAACCAAATCCTAAATTGCTGGTCATCAAAAATAATGTGAAGCATCATTTTTAAATAACTATTCTCTAATTCATAGTAAAGGGCTAATTCTCATAGAAGTTAGCATTCGTTACTCTGACTCACTCTTGACTTTCCCCAGAAGAGGGACTATTTGTTTAGGGATTCCGTTTGCTTACCTGATAAGAGAAAAGTTTCTCCATCACGTCGCCACGTGTTAATTTAAAAATGGACACTGTATTGCCCATTGTGATGTAATGTCTCCTTGTCTATAGTCTCTTCTGAGGAAATTCTCAGCGGCTAAATTTACGTTTTTTTCCCACTCTGTGATTTGCCTACAGCTTCTTTTGATTCTCAGGAATCCTCCATATGAAATGTTATTGATTATATGTTTAGGGTGGTTACTATTGGCAACAAATATGCCGTTCACCGATGTTTCTTTGACATGTAACGTTGTTTGAATGGCTTCTTCAACATACAATTCTAAATCCAAAAAAGAATGTGTTCTTTACTGTAGTTCATGTTGTAAACATTGTGGTTAAGGTATTGGACATATTGATGTAACATCTCTAGGTTGCCTCTCCATATCATCAGTATATCATCAATATATGGCGTCCCCAGTAAATGATATTGTTATCATTAAAAGCTGGATGTGATCGTGCATGTTCGTTCTCGAAGGAACGCATGCATACATTCGCATATGAGAGGGCATATTTCCCTGTGCAATTGTTTGAAGATTTCCCTGTTAAAACAGAAAATATTGTGATTTAGAGTAAACTGTAACATTTCAATAAGAATTTGGTTGTACTTAAGATAGGAAATGGATCTAGATATCAGGAAGTGTTCAATAATTGAGACTCCCTGGACATGTTTAATAATTACATACAATGACATCACATCACATGTTCCAAATATATATTCCTCATTCCATGTTATTTGATCCAATTGTCTAATAATAGCTGTGGTGGCCCTAATGTATGATGACAGTTCTTTGACTATAGGGTTGAGATACTGATCAATGTACTCCAACGTGTGTTTCTGTAAGGGAACCTATACCATTAATAATGGGTCTACAAGATGGAAAAGAGGTACATTTTTTGTGAAAGTTAAGCAAAAAATAAATTGTCACCAGGATGGGTTATTTTACATTAAGATATTGAAATTCATCATCATCCCAAAAGTTCTAGGTTTGACATTCTTTAAGTTTTGTTTCCCAATGTTTTGCTATTTCTACAATCGGGTAGTTGGTCAGTTTTTCATAGTAATTAATGTCATTGAGTTGTTGCATTCCTTCTTTAATGTAGTCTCTTGATCCATAACCACAATGTTTCCACCTTCATCAGCTGGTTTGATAACAATTTCATGGTTACCATTTAGAGTCTAAAGAGCATCTTATCTTGCTCTTGTTTGGTCAGATTCCCTCTTAGTTGTTGTTTGTGTTTATGAATTGTATATTTCTCAGATCTTTCATGACAACTTTATTAAATATGGCAATAACAATGTCGCCAGGATTAGGAGTGCATTTTGATTTGTTCTTCAGCTCCTCTAAAAAGGAAATTTAGTAGTTTCATGATCTCCCAATACAGATGTTGTTGTGCTGGTAGTTGGTTTATCCTTGTAAATGTCTCCACTCTCACTTTCACCTATTGATTCAATTTCGGATGATAATGTTGTCAGTAAAGGGTCACTATTTTCTTTAGAGGTGGATGCATTTGTGTTTAAAATAATCATAGTTTCTTTTATATTGTTTTTTTTAAATGTGACAAATCACCAATTTTGTAAACATTTTCATCTTGAATAAACCTTTTCTGTTTTTAAATGTTTTATTCAGAGGTAAAATGGCCCAAAATATCATCTAATATTTGATCATTTTTTAAAGTAGCTTCCCGAAGATTTATTAGTTCAATCTCTGTCACTAATTTAGCTCCCCATTATTTTTTATGTTTTATTTCAGATTGATGGAATGATCCTATTCATCATTTCTTTAGACATAGATGTTAGTAATCGTTCCCAGTTGTTTAACGGCATTCTTTCTTCTGCTTCATAAAACAGGAATATGAAAATGCGTTAGCCTCTTGGTATTCTATCAACCTCTGAAAAATGTTTCATGGTCTTAATTTCCCACCACTTTGAGTTATTTTTTAGACAGTGTTTCCAATGTTTCACACTGTTTCTTCAGCAAAGGTTGAGTTTTATCATCTGTGTTTCTATTGTTAGAGTTCTCATTGCTTGAAAAAAGCTCTTCTACTTCAGCATCTGAGTTAAAATTCTGAAGCCATTACTAAAAAATGTGTTTACTGCCCTCTTGACACCAGGCAAAAATTGTAATTGTAAAGTCATCAGATGAGAATGGACAGAAAGTCGCCAACACTTGCAAAATTTAATCCAAAGCAGCATGTTGATTCCTCAGAATACCAATTATAAATAGAACTAACAGCCAAGATTTTATTTTAGATTCTGGAAAATTGAAAGATAGCTTTCTGGAAAACCTACATTCTCTGATAAAAATAAACATAATTTTTATTTGCCCTCCCTTTTTTATACACTCAAAAACATATGTTTAATCTAAATAGAAACATTTCTGTTTCGTGTAGGGAATAACTGATGAAACAACATTGAAATCTCATATAGGGAGTAACAAAAGATGCAATTAAATTTTGAAGGTATGAGGGGTCAGTAATGCGAGGCGGGCAACTGTTTGAAGATCTTTCAAATATCTTTCTTTATTTTTAAAAGAAAATGCCTCAACATTCCTCACTTTTCCTACTCTGTTGAGGCATACCCTGCCTATTCTAAAAGCTAAGAGAACACACTCTAACACAGGATATTGGCCTCACACTAAACAACAAACACATAAATAAAAGGTATGGCAATTCAAGAGATCATAAAAAATATGTACATTTCCTAAATGATCTTCTGACATCCTGGGTGATTTCGATTTCCCTCCCCCAGGAATTAAAGTCACTTCATCAATATGTTCATTTTTGGAAAGGAAATATCTTATCTCTGTCCTTGAAGATGTCAAGTTAAAGCAAAGGTTCATCAACATAACGTTCCAATGGTAACAATTTCCTCCTCTTAACAAATGTTCTACTAGCACCAAATCTCTTCCTTTTGGGAAAAGTTTTCCACTTTTCACTTCAAGCAAAATAGCCCCAGTGGTAATTCAGGCCACAATGCTTGGTCAATACCATAAGAGGATTCGCCACAGTTCAAACAAAAATGCAATATCCACACTGTTAATGGTACACAATTCTTGACTAACAGTTAGGATTGCTTGAAGTATGGTTTCAACAGTCAAATAGACAAATGGTATATGTGTCAGGATGACGTCTTAATACTGCTGATAAAACTATATTTCTTCTCTTACAATGAGAACAGTCACCTTTGTCCCACAGTAGTTCACCTTAGTTGCGACAACCGCACTGTATCATCTACTGAAAAACAAATGTACCTCAGGGGTTCTAATACTTTGGACTACTGCCACAACTTCAATGACTTTTAGACATACTTTAATGAGATAACTTTGACAATATGTCAACCTCTTCAGGTAGGCTGGGCACTCTTCCTTCAAACTGTTTTCTTCAAAGGGGCAACCTCTTAGCCTCTCTTGTCTTACTGTCAACAAGGGTAATCTGTGTTTGCCTTCAAGACTCCCTTCTCTCTGGCCTCCACAGTTTTGGGCATTACAGGTTGAGTCTCCTTCAATTTTATTTTTCACAAGCAGCCAATTCCCCTTCCCCAACATTACCTGCACCTTTCTGCTAACTTTCAGCCCACAAATTACCCAGAACACTTAGTGCCACTCTCTTTGCCTCAGGTAACAGTTGTGTAATTGTTGGTTTATGCCAATGAACTGTTAACAACTTTACAGTGTTGCTGGAATATTTGAAACTCTGAGAAAAGAGATTCAACTTCACAATGAATATGGGGTAGCTCTTGGCTTGAGGCAATGCTTGTTCTCTTCTTCAGTTGTTTATACTCTTGTGCATGAGAGGTATAACACTTGTATACAAAGTATTAAGTTCAGTCTTTCAGGAGAAACCACAATAAACCCACATGACCATACTTTAATGTAATGTTCAAGCTTTAAATGTGGTTGTGAAATTGTATTCCCATAGATCCAAAGAACAGAGTTCAGGCCGCCTTGGGGAATCACAATAAGGCATACACGACCATTTGTTAATGTAGTTTTCCCACGATAAAGATTGTAACATTTACATTTTCACTGTTATGTGTTCTGAAATGGTCTTCGCAGCATTCCCTTTTCTTAACTAGGGGCATGACACCATTCTTTGAACATTTATAGTCTTTAGTTAAAGGAACAATGAGCTGGAACAGTGTTAGCTTCCTATGTGAGCAAGAAACCTTTTCCTCAATACGCGTGTGTTACATTTCCATTGTTTAAAGAATCTTCAACATGCTGGTCCACTTCTACTCACTGAAAATCCTACGCAAGAGGCAAAGGAGCTTGTTAGTGTTACCGTCAAGGCTTGCGCAATGCTTTGGAATGCTGTGCTTCCCTCGCTGGCTTCAGAAGCATTTCTCTGCGGGCCGTACAGCTTTTCCTGACTTCTACTACAACTTCTACTGCTTCTGGCTCGCTGTGGACCCACACCCTTCTCCTGAATAGGTGTCTCCGGTCCGGCCACACATCTTGGGAGCTTCCTCTACTCCTGAGACCTTGACTTGGCAATTGCTTCCTGACTCAGTGTTCGACACGCCAGCAGCTTGGCAACAACAGTAATCAGACTCACATGGGGAAAACTGTTCCTCCAGCACATCTTCTGCTGCGTAGTCTCTGCACTTCAGAGTTTGGGAGGACAGGACTCTCTCAGAACACACAGGTGAAATCTGCTGTCTCTACACTACAGCGTCCCTCTTGTTCTCCTAATTCTTCTTGGTTTGCCAGCCTTGTGTCTTCCTTCTGCTTCCACTGCCACAGCCTGCACTCCAGCCAACGTTCCAGCTCCTTGCACTTTGTCCTCCTTTCTCTGCCTGAGGGGGCCTTTTATGCCTCCCAGGTTCAGTGATCATTTTCAGGTGTGGGCTATTAGCCTCAATTGCCTGACTACTACAATGGCTAGGAGGCTGAATTGCTTGAATTTGACAACTACATGCCTCCTCAACCCTCTTCCACGTCTCAGTCCTTCTAGGATTTTGGGAATTATAGTTTCTTTCCACAAAGTTAGGTTGGTTTAATTCCCTTAACATTATTAAGAGAGGGGCTATGAAGATTAGCCTTTAGAGAGGGGGGCAGTTTATTGAAGACAACATATCCACATTCCTTTACAGTGTAGCCTTGTGTTTGAGGAAGGTGTTCAGTTTGGGATACCAAAAAGGATATTTCTTTTGGTAAAGTTTGCTAAGATTTGCTAAGATTTTACAACATTAAGGTCCACTGCTATATTATAAGAAGTTAAAAAATAAATGTTGTTTTCACCTTTTAGAAAATACATGACTCTTTGTAAGTTGGCCCCTAATGCCCCCGGGACATGGCAGACATATTTCTGCAATCCAGTGAACATAATACTATAGGTTAGAGGTCGGCAATCTTTGGCATACCAGATGTTTTGGAGTCAAAAATCCAACAGCCCTAGCCAGCTTATTCAATAGTAAGAAATTATGGGACGCATAGCAGAAAACGACTGGAGAGGTTACAGGCCCAGGATGTATTGTACTTATCACTGCACTATTCATTAGATTGCTAATCACTGCCAGCTTACCTGCCAGAATGAATTTCATAACCTGAATATCCTTGTCTGGTTAGATTGGGTGGCATGTGCATTTCTGACAATAGTGCCTGGCATTGTACAGTATGTCAAGTCTCTAAAGCAGGTCTGAAACCGAGCCAAAATGGCCTGTAATATTTATGAGGCTATTAAAAAGAAATCCTATGAGTTTGGTATGGATACCTTCTATAAAATGACCACAAAGTGAACCTTTCCTAAGTAAAGTTCTCAAAGAAATGCCAACACAGTGACCTATCCATTACAGGGAATATCACAAATTACTTTAACCACTAATTAGGGTTTCGTCCCACCACAGAGACGGAATCTATATTCTGCTCATTAAAGATGAAATCCTTGAGGGAGACCGCAAAGGGGCGTGGAGAAAATGGCCACCTAACGAGTTAGCTCAGAGCAACCCCTGGGAAAACATCAGTTAATGTATCTTTTTGCACCTTGCAGGGTGACAGTGCCCCACTGGGAGCTGACACCCCAACCGGCGAAGAATTGGAAAATTGCCCCCATGAATTTTGCAGGGAGGCCCTGATGGCCCATCAAACAGAGGTGCCAAGGGCAGAGGCAGTGAGGGAGGAGGCAGCCAAACACAGGATAAGTGCCGGGCAGAGAACCCAGTTAGGCGGATGCCAGAGCGGCGTGTGACACGACCCCCTGTGATGGCGTGAGGAGAGGATCAGAGGAAGTAAACTGTCATGGCCTGCCCCTTGCATGATGAGCATTTCACTGTTGAAGTGGCCCTGTGGCAGCCATAGGCGGAGGTCTTGCCAGACCGTTGCAGTGAATATTGATCCGGGGCCAAGGAAGTGGACAAATGACAGGAAGAACGGAGAGATGATGGCAATCCCTAGGCGCCCTTGGGACTGCATCGCAGGATGTTTCGACTGGGGAAAGAGTGGTCAGGCTGAACTGCCCCATACAGGGAGGCCTTCAGGGAGAGCGGTTCCATAGGAAGCAGAGGAGTAATAATGGACCACCCTTTCTCTGCTCCTCCCCCACACATGAGGTCATGGGGAGTGAGGGATCATGACAAAGGAGATAGCCGCTGAGGGCAAGGGAGCAAACAATACTACAAAGATACCCAGTGGTGGAGGGTACAAAGCAGCAGTATTGGTGGAGACATCAACAATTCCTAAGAAAACACAAGTCATCAAGAAGGAGACTAATAAGGGGGACAGCTTCAGGCATGGTGAAAGACAGGTCCAGGTGGGGGACACAAAGCAAAATGGAAAATATACGAGGGGCCCGCTGGGGGCCAAGACAGCTACAGGACCAAGAGGGAAGACCCTGTCATGCAGGGGATCATGTGATGGACACCAGATGGACTCACGCATGGCAAAGGTCCTGCTGGTGGTACAAGAATCGAGAGCCAGAACGGAGGAGAAGGTTGGCCAAGTAGAAGTGTCTCCCTGCTCCGAGCAGACCTGAGGGCAGAGTCGGGGTGAGTCGGTGAAGCCAAGGAGAGGATAAGCCAACTGGAAGACACTGCTAAAACTCTGACCTCTCAGGTAAAGGTGCTACAAGGGGCGGCCCGCTCGCTGGAGGAGAGGGCGAAGGGTAGATCCAAAGGTCTAACATCAGGATTGTGGGACTCCCGGAGAGGGTGGAGGACCCCGCAATGGATCTAGTCTTGTAAAACTGGATCCAGGAAAAGATAAGGATGAAAAAAGATTGACTAACTTCACAATACAAAGGCCCACCTCGACTAGTGGGGGCAAAGCTTTTTAAAAACAGGGACAGAGATGTAATACTACAAGCCACCATGTACAAGGGGTCCAATACGGTATGATAATGCAAATGTCATAGTCTTCCCGGACTACATATTCCAGGTACAGAGGGTAAGGAGGTCTTTTGAGGAGGTTAAGAGACACTTTCATAACACCCACATCAAATATATGTTGGTCTTCACGCAAAGTTTAGAGTATTTGTCAGGGACAGTTCTTGGGTGTTCTTGGACCTGGGAGAAGTCTGGGACTGTCCAGAAAAAAGAGGAATATAGCTGGCAGGAAAGGTTGGGGGAGCAAAATACCTAACAGCCAAAGGACGCTTTGGAGATGGGGATGTAGTAGAATTTAGTGGAAAACAGCAAGGTGCAATGAGGGAAGTCAACCTCAAAGATCACAGGTTCAAGCTGGGGGTTGATGGCACAATCAACAAAATTGACCTGGGATCCACAGAAGGAACTGGTGTAGCTGAGGTACCCACACTAGTGGACACTTCATATAAGGGAACATAGGATGTGGGTGATCCCCACAAAGGAAGCCTGGGGAAGTTCGATTATGAACATCAGTCGCCTAAGGGATGGGGGAATTGGGTCTGTGCAGACGACCCAAGATGGGTGGGCGAAGGCTAAAGGAGAGGTTCTACGAATGTGAAAGGGGGAGCATAGGGAAGCAGAGATAAAGGGGAGGCTCAGGGATTGCTAACTTGGGAGATGATGGGTAAGGTGGGGGAAGCCGCACTGGGGGGAAGTGCAAAGGTGGTAGGTCTGCGATGGGATGTACTGGTGTTTGGGTTGAAGTTGGGAAACAGATATCCCAAGTTCTGAGGTTGTATAGGGTGGGTGTATTATTGGGATGTTTGCAGTTGTAGGATACAGTTATCACATGCAGAGATTGTAGCTCAATGCGTCTTGTTGGATACGGTGGGTAGCTCTTATTGACTACATTGGCAAAGGTCTGATGCGTGTGGGGAATAACATAACATTTTGCCGTATGTCCTGAAATGTTAAAGGGCTCTGTGACAAAGTTAAGCTGGGTACAGTGCTTCAACACATAAACAGGCATAAACCAGCTTTTGTCTTTCTACAGGAAACCCATCAGGCCGGAAATTAGTGTAGGTTTTTGCTAAGAATGAACTATAACAGGGCTACACATGCCAGATACATGAGAGGATCCACAGGGCTTTTGAATTTGGTCTGGAAAGGGGTTCCATTTGCATTTAAAACAAAGGTACAGGAGGCAAGGTGTTGGTGTGTGTTAATGATTGTGTCTCTTCACAGAGAGACACTCAATCTTCTCAATGTTTATGCCCCACCCTCTTGGTGATGGAGCTTCTGCTCAATCATCAGCGACTATCAGCGACTGTTGGCCATGCATGGATGGGGTTGATCTCTGGATCATGGATCATGGGGGATGATATTAACAACGACATGGATAAGGTGCTGGCCACGTTTCCTGGAATGGCAGGTGGGACTCATGCACCTATGAAGCACACATCCTTCGTGAATGCTTTTGGCTTAACAGACATGTGTCGTGCGGTCCATCCTCACCAGCTGACTTATTCCTTTCACTCCAGAGAACACCTTTCCCTCTCGCAAATTAATTCTTTTTTCATGCCAATGATGGATGCACCTTTGGGTCTCCAATATGCAGTATCTTCCACCCAGTATATTAGACCGCTCCCAGATGCGGCTTTTGGTAGGCAGCTCTTGGGTGCTGGATCAGACCTCCTGGAGATTGAACTCATACTATTTAAGGGGTCCGGAGGTAATGAGACAGCTCCAGGAGAAAACGGCAGAGTACTTTGAGCGCAATTCCTCGTTGGTTGAGGACCGGGGGATTATCTGGGAAGGGTACAAGGCGATGATGCAAGGGGAATCCATCTCAGTGCTGGCCACCAGGGAGAGGGAGAGATTTGGCCCCCTCCTGCACTGCGACTTCATATCGCGCTTCTCCCTGGAGACGCAGAGGCTACTGTTACAAATGAGGGATATGTATCCTAACTGTGTGACAGATCCGATGAGACATGTGTTGCTGGTGTCTAGGGCCAGGTTATATGAGTCTCCGGATAAGGCCGGGAAATTGCTGGCATGGCTAGAGAAGAGGGAGACCTATGTGGACATGTAGGTCAAATTATGACGGCTGCAGGAGATGTGGTGGCAGAGGATGCAGCAAGATGTGAGGCTTTTTGCAGACTTTTATTCTCAGCTGTATGGGGTGTGGCCGGATCACCTTGATCCACTGCATGTGGAGCTCCTGATTCCCACAATCTCAGGGGAGCAGAGGAATGGGTTGGATGCAGAGATCACGAAAGATGAAGTGGGAGCAACAATTATATCTCTTCAATAAGATAAATCCCTGGGACCTAATGGATTCCCAATGGGAATTGTGGAAAAAGTTGCATAATAATATATCAGAGCCAATGCTTGCTATGTTATGGGGCAGCGGGAAAAAGGGCAAATTGCCCTCTGACCTGTGTCAGGCTCACATCATGGTCCTACCTAAAAAGGGTAAACTGCTGGATGACTGTACATCCTATAGACCAATTTCTCTTATCAACATTGAATCAAAGGTATTGGGCATACTTTAGCCCAGAGGCTGTTGAGGGTTTTGCCAGCACTGATACATCACACGAGAAATGCAGCTTTTTTCACAGTGGTGGCAATGGACTTTGAAAAGGCATCTGACTCGGTTCACTGGATGTTTCTTTGGGCCATGCTGATGAAAGTGATAGGGTTTGTTACAGTAGGTGAAATAGCTGTATGAGAGCCCGGTGGCCGTGATCCCGGTTAACGGGCGGACATCCCATTATTTCCTGTTGGAGCATGGCACGAGGCAGGGGTGCCCTATCCCTCTGTTACTTTTCATTTTGGCCAGGGAACCATTGGTGATATGGCTGCGGGGGGATCCCTTGTGGAAGGTGTGGGAGTGGATATATGTGATGGAGGACCGGGTGTCACTATGTGCAGATGACTGGTTGGTGTATTTAGGGTAGCTGCGTAGGCCGTGGCCAAGAGTTACAGTGAACTTCCAGATCTTCCAGAGCTACAGTAGTATCTGGGTCAACCTGGACAAGTCTACATTGTTTCCGATTCAGGAGGTGAGGAGGCAATCCTGGTCGATGGTAGACTCCTTGTCGCCACAGACTCGTTTAAATACTTGGGTATCCAGATTTGTCCAGATCCAAAGTCTTTTCTTAGAAAGAACCTGTTGATGATCATTGACAGGTTCTGTGTGGATACTTTATTTTGGGAGGCTCTCCCCCTCACGCTGCTGGGACGGGTGGCTATGTTCAAAATGATGACCCTCCCGAGATACTTATATGTCCTTCAGAACACCCCAATGGTCATACCACCGGGAGAGCTCAGGAAGATAGAGCAGGCTCTGAGGCAACTGCTCTGGCACGGGCTGTAGCCCAGGATTGCATTGTTTACCATCTACGCCTCTGTGTAGGAGGACAGTATGGGTGTGACGGGCCTCTGAAAATACTATCGGGCCTCCCAGCTAACAGTCAGCAATGAGTGGCTGCATGGGTATGCATGGTTTCTGCACATTGGAACTGAACTAGATCTGCGTCAGGCCAACCCCCTTCTAGCTCTTTTTAATATGGCAATACTTGCATGTATACCGATGGCCTTTAGACAGGGAAGCGTGGCAGTGGGGTGGGCTTGAAAGGTCACTGTGCAGGCCTCCTTCTGGAATACCAGTAATCTGTCCGAACTATTGAAGCTTGAATTTCGCGGGGCTTGGGGAATGAAGAATGTACAGTGAGTTGGGTACGTACTGGCAGGGGGATGTGTGATCACCTTTGTGGAACTGCGACACAGGTTTGAGATGACAGTGGTTGAGGGGTTCATGTATTTCAGATCTAGGCGTGCTAAGTGGGCACAATTTAACTTGAAGTAGGAACGCCCTAAACTCATCCCGTTAGAAGCCAATATAAACATGGAACTGATCCCGAAAAGAGCTATACCTAACCTGTATCAGGTAGTCCTTAACTTCACCCATCACCCTCTTATGAGGCTGGTACAGTGGTGGGAGACAGACGTGGGTCCCATTGAAGCTGGGGATTGGCAGGAGGCTTTGATGGCACTTGAGATCAATGGAACAATTTTCGAATTTCCCGCAGAGGAGAAACGTTAGCTTTTGAGGAAAAAAACAAGGCCAACCCTTTTAGAAGTTCTTTAATCCTAACCCAGCTACTATAATTTGGGCCTATGTCTTGGTTTAAATACAGGCCAATTTCATCCTAAGCATCAAGGTCTACACATCACGATGATGCCCTATAATGGTACCCCTCTGATTTTTTCACTTATTTATGCAGGCAACCGTTGCATGTATTGACATATTTGTTTGTCTTAATGTTAGTATATGTATTCCTAAGCACTCCATGTTACCCTCTTCCCCATAAGCATTTTACCAATGTGGAATTTACCAAGGCTGTGAACCATCAAACTACCTTTCTATCTCCATCCCGACTCATTCTTACTCCTTTGCTACTGGGGTGCTACGAGACAAATGCCTTTGCAGATAGAGTCATGTAAACATTTGTTACTGTTCAAATCTTCTTCTTAATTTTGACATATGGATGTGTATGATGGATGTATATTATTGTACAAGGTTTGTGGACTGCCACCTTATTAACCGGAACATTTTATTAGCTGTCATTTTCCAGTACCACGATACAAAAGAATACCAGACAACAACAGTTCCCAGCCAGGCAACCAAGTGTCTGTGCAGCTCAAAAGTCCAGGACACCTTGTAATCCAGCTCTTTTGCTCTGTTTCTTGACTCTCTCCCACCCTTATTTGATTTGAGGCATTTATAAATGGGCACAAAGACAAACTCAATCCTATAGAGGTGCAAATGGTATATAAAGATACAGAACCAAATGAACAGACAGTGTGAGGGGTCAGTATTTTAGGTGGGAACATACTAAAACCCCTGAGAGAGCCTCTATCGACCCTTCATTTGAAGAGAAAGGTTTTAAGATCTCTACAAAACTGGTAGATGGATTCCAAAGCCCTAATTTCTCAAGGAATGCTGTTCCACAATTTAGGACCGTGGGCAGCAAACCTTCTGTCTCCCCTTGTGATGCAAGAAGAACAAGGGATTTACAACAGCAGTTGATCCCCTGAGCATATCGTCCTAGTCGGTTGACACCAACTCATTTTATCCCCCAAATATAGGCGGGCAGAACCCTACAAGCTCTTGAAGATCAGATAGGCCACCTTAAAGTTGATTCTGTCCTCCGCTGCCAGCCAGTGAATGGTCCAACGGGCAGCCGAGACGTGGGCAGACCTGTCCAATCGACAGACAAATCTTACAGCAGTGTTCTGTGCTCTCTGCAGTCTATGATGCTGCTTGACGGGAATTCCAGCGAGAAGGCTGTTGAAATGGTACATGTGTGAATTCACTAATGAACCCACTACAACAGCATGACCATTGTCTGGAATAATGCCTGGACCTGTTGTAACATAAACAGTGAGTACAACACTGCCTGCACATTGGTAGTGACCTGACCTTCACTGCCAAGATTGTAATTCCAAATAAACCCAAGATTTATAATTTTGGAAGCAAATTTTAGCTCAGGCCCAAGGAAACATGGATTTTGGGGGCGCTTCCCTGCAGCTAGAAGATGTTTCGGTCCAAACAGAGTAACCTCGGTCTTGGCCAGTTTAAGTTGCAGCTGGTTTTCTGACATCAGGGGCTGATTTTGTCAAGGCACTGTTTAACCCTAAGGAATGCAACCTCAACATTCCCTATTTTAATAAACACCTTGGAGTCATTGGCATAAGAAGGAAAATTAATCCTATGACTCCTCAGGATGTCCATTAATGGCCGATGGTAAAGATTAAAAAGCAGGGGGACAGGGAAGATTCCTGTGATACTCCACAGTCCAGGTGAACAGGATTGGAGTGAAACCCCCCCTTCTAACCTGCTGACATCGGTCTGAAAGAAATTAACCAAACCATGTCATTGCATGTTCTGAGACATTACCAATTTCTCTCAGGTGGCTAAGCAGGATAGGATGGTCAACCGTGTCAAAGGCCACAGAGAGATCCAACAGTACCAACAATGAGAGATCTCCTCCGTCCATGGCCTTCAACAAATCATCTTGCACTGTCAGCAAAGCTCTCTTGGTCCTAAATTTAGGGCTGAAGCCGGCTTTAAAAGGGTTGAATAGTGACTCCTTCTCCACATACTCCTGCAATTGGCTAGTAACCACTTTCGGAAGCACTTTACCTAGCCATGGTTGACCTGCAATTTTTCTATAATTCTGCATAACGGACAGTTTTGTGGAACATTTGCTTATCCGGCATCAATGGGATCCCAATGATAATCAAGCTTTTACTGTATATGTGAACCCATTAAAGAAGTAATTTTAAAAACAGAAAGAGGAACTGTAACAGAGAAGATTCCAGACAGACACCAGATGTAAAACACATTGGGCCTCATCACGAGTTTGGCGGTAGCCCTTAAATACGGCGGTAGCGCTGTTACTGCTGGAATTAAGGGTCAGCCAATTCACTGCTTTGGCTGATTCTCCCCCCCCGCTCTGAGCTGGCGGGAAATCCGCCAAGATTTTGCTGATTTTCAGCACGTTTACGGCCGGCGGGAAATCCGTCGGCGGTAAAAGCGTGAAATTTCCCCATTGAGCCCAAAGGGGAATGAGGCATTCCCGAATGGGCTCAATGGGGAATGGGGATTTCCCGCTCCGCCAAACCCGTGATCCAGCGCTAATAGCGCCGGTGGGTTTGACGGTAGGGCAGATAATGCCAGCGCTATTAGCGCAGGCATTACCGCCCAACTCGTGATGAGGCCCATTGTCATGGGAAATAACCACTACAAATCCATGGGAGCATTTATGCACTGCATCGACTTCCCTCCATTTCTGATTTATAGTGAATTTTGAAAATAACGTAAATAAAAGGTGTATTCCCATATAACAGCTGAAATAGAAAGGCTATAATTGTTCGTTAGTTATGCTGGCATAGTTAACATCAGCGTAAAACTCCATAACACATTTACCAAAACCAACTGGAGCAAATCGCAGCAATGCAGTCACCCTCCATCGCTACATTTAGGACCTCCTAGGAAGGCTGTACTGGCACCAGCCCTGCAAATTCTGCCCATCAACGCTGCTGCCCTGTCTTGCTACCGGGACCATGTTGGAAAGGAAAAGGTTGACACCTGTTGAGCTGACCGTCCTCAAAAGAGAAAGCGAAACATGACAGTTGACAATCATGCAAAACTACTTTTGGCATCAAAGCATGCTTCTTGATCACATCCAATCCAATTTAGTGTACATTCTCTGGGAGCCACCCTTAATGAAACAAAGGATTTTAGTGGCCCAGGCCACTGATATAGCAGCATCTGGAGCATTCAATTGTTTTTACAAATACAAATCGCCTAGCGACATGGTCCGTTTCCCAAGGCAGATTAGGAGGCAAGGACGAGGTCTTTCAACTGAGAAATTTAAAAATAATGATGCTTTATAGAGCCTACATCCGGCTACGACATCTGCTGCTTTGAACCTCACACATGGATCGACATTGTTGGGAGCTACTTAGCGCCTCCTTGTAGCTCAGAAGTTGGCTTTAACCAATCACTAACAGGGGATCAGTGGTCGAAGTGGGCAGGAGCAGTTGGCAGCAGAGCTCCTCTACTTTCTTAAATTAAGTTTGACTGTGCTGATACTTTTATTTTAATAAGACGCCCTTCCGGAATGGTTTTGTTTTAAAATAAAAGTGTAGGAAGAAGTTGAAACGTGCACTTTCAGTGCAGTGCGCTGGCCGTTCCCTTAAACAGCAGGCGCATGTGTTTTGGGGTTTGAATTGTGCGTGGGGAGGGCATGGCGATGGGGTTTGTGGGAAGTGGGGGCAGCCCAGTAGGGAACATAGTTCCACTACTTATTTTCGTACACTCTGTGTGTTTTGGAATGGCTATAAGCAGGTTTGGGAAATCTTTAGAAAATACTTATTAATGCATAAAGGTTCATATACATTGAGCAAAAGGTTATAGATGCTTCTCATGTAGAAGTTGGAATGGTTCTACTGTAAGAGGATTCAATTCAGCACTATAGCTAAGTCAACGCCTAGTCTAGAATACTGAATGAAAACCCTTATTGATATATCTTTATGTCCAGTTCATGCGTTCTGGATGACTACCCCTATATAACACCCCTCTCTTGGAATCCTCCTGACCCCACTGAGCCAAGAAGTAGTTCTGTTTTGCAAGTTTAAAAGGTTTATTTGATAATTTAAACAATAGATATATATATCACACTTTAGAATAAATTAATAATTGAATATCACACTTAATCTGATCAGTAATCAATAATGGATAGTCTGGCACTAGCACACTTCTTTATAATCAATGATGAGTGGTTATAGGATGGATAAGATAGCAACAAGACTTTATGGTTTCAAATGGAGGCAAGGTGGAATGAAAATGCAATACAGAAAATACTCAATATGCGTTCAACAAAACAATGTAATCACTTTTCTCTGGCAATCCCCTCCCCCCTTTATGCAATGCAAGGAAATGGAAGGAAAGCACACAGTTCTCAGAAATGCAATCAAATGTAATTCAGTTCACCCCAGCAAGCTTAGAGTACAGATCGGAGTTTTAAACACAGGCCCAAAATGCTTTTATATGTGCTGGCAATGAAGTGAAAAATATACTAAAATGCTTTTAATTCCCTCTAGGAGGTTCAGGGTGAGGGAAATATACTTGGGATGAGTTCAGGCTCACTTTAGCAAGGATCTAGGAGTAACTAGCAGGTTAAACGAATTTTTGGCAACTGAAAGCAAGAAAACTGCTGTTTTCACACGTTGAGAAATTTGCAAATCGCGGTAAATTCGCGAGTGCGTTTTCCGCGATTGCGGCAAAAGTATCGGGGTAGGTAAGTTCGTAGGAAAGCCACGATTCCCAGCTTTCAGAGGAAAGTTACTGCAAGTCTCTAGGATAAACGGTCACGGAGATATGAGCGATTAAATAAAGGTCGTTTTTCAGATTTGAAATTTTAAAGTTCAAAAAGACAAGTGCAGCTTGCAACTAGAAAATGACAGGTGACAGCTTTGCAAATGACAGGTGACAGTTAGGAGGCAGTTCTACTTAGATTAAATAGATTGAATTATATTATTTTAACTAAGAGATTGGTTCTGCACAGTTTGCTAGGTACTCACACTATATTTTTGAATTAAATGGGCCTCGCCACGGATCTGGTCAGGTTTTAGAATGGACTCTGGTCTCTGCACTTCACAGTGATCTGGGTCAGCTCTCTCTCTCTCTCTCTGGATTCTGGAGATTGATGGATTTGAAGTCTGGATCTTTCTGCACAGCTTTCTCTAGAGATTGATGGAGGTAAAGTATGGATTTTCCGGCAGAGCTTCCAGCTGCAAATGGATTTGAAGGTCTCTATCTGTCCTGCCTGTCTTCTTTTATGTGTTTTGAAAATGGGTGGAGAGGCTAGCTTCCTAGGCCCTACCCCTCTCCCCTTGTCATTGGCCCAATTCTCCCCTCTCCCATGATTGGGGAAGGAACTGTGAGTCAGAGCGATGTCATTTTATGGCTTGCAGAGAGGACACTCCCCTGTCAAATTGCACATAATCTATATTTGATAAAAAAAAACATATTTGCACAGGTACACATTTGTTTAAAATTAAATGCCCCCTCACATATCACAGGAGGTATCCCCTGTTCAAACTCTGCTCTTCCTGGGGGCTTGCATTCAGAAATGGCACATATTTCACTTTTTAACTGATTTTGCAATATCGGACATTAACCCAAATTTACACACATGTGCGCAAGGAGTATGGACATTAGTTGATGAAGTGTCAGATTTTTCACATGCACACATTTTGAGTAATATCCTCTTTTCCGCTAAAACCCCCCTGAACATGCCACCGGGTCCTAACACGTCTTAAAATGTGGGCAGAAAAATCACAAGAATTATGGTATCATTTAAATAATTTTCACAAGTCCGCTCTATGAATGATCCATCTTTTTAGAGTTAGGTTCTGGCCCCAAATGGGTGTGGTTTCCCCCCAGCACAAGGTTGAATTTCTGGTTTTTCCAGTTCTGCCAAGCCAGCTTGCTCTCACAGGCAGTGCTCCTCCCCTGTCCTTCCAGGAGGAAGCTCCATTTACGACTCCCGCCAATAAAACATTTGCCTGAGTCAGGACAGGGCTTTGTTCAGAGCTCCTGTATTCTGTGGGGGCTCTCCTTAATTCAATTATCAGAGAGATGGCATATCCTTAATGTGGCCAGCAAAAGGCAGATAGGCCTGGGAACACAGCTGTGACTCAAGTTTCACTCCCGATGGGGGGTAGTTGCCAGGCAAAATTGGAATCTCTTTAAGCCAGTTTTTAGCTACATGTCATTTCTGTTCCCCAGTTTTCTGCATTCAAATAAAACTAAACATTTTTACATATGCAGCTAGAATGCTGATTCTAAGTTTAAAACTATGACATTTAAACAATTGCAGCCTATGTGACACTCAAAAGTAGGTCACTCAGTCAATTTAAACATTTAGATTTTTAGTGTCTTTCAGTCCAAATTTACTTAAACTGCTGAAATCCACAGCTCAGCCAGTCTTGTTATAAACCTTCAAGTCACTTCAGAATATAACTTTACATTGGATCCACCTCTCAGTAAGTCTTTCTTTGGCCTGCTTTGGGTTCATTTATTCAGTTTTACACAAAAAAGTAAAATCTGGTGTTGTTTTAAAACGCCGGCTTTCTGATAGTGGTGAGTACTGGTACTGCACCCCTTTTTGGGATTTAAGAAAATGAATTCCCAACAGTTATGGGTTTGCTTTTGGCAATCAGCATTACCATTCCCAATGGTTTCAGACTACTGTGTGGGTAGTCCAATGGTGGTTTTAGGCAGTGTCCTTCTGTGCCCATAACATCGGCAAAAATGAGTGGCAGCTTATTCTTCATGCATTTCCCTGTGCATTTTCTGGGAAGCTCTGGCCATCATGATGTTTTCCATGTCAGTACTGCACAGTTTTGAGGTAGGGCTTGGATGCGTGGATAAAAACATCCCACACTACACTCTGACCAGCTCCTCGTTCCCAGTGGCCGCTCCTGCTTAATTGGCATCAATTCTTGCTTTCAATCTGTGCCCACTTAGACACATAACTCATAATGTTACATCTACAGATGCATTTTAGAGTTGTGGGAATGAAACTCTTGATTGGCCTCACATAATATCCCTCATTCAAAATTGGTGGCTTATGCTACAGCTAAGTGCAGATTATACATGTGTCAAAATGTAATCCTCCCCACATCACTAAGCCTTATAGCCTGAGTGTGGGGTCATTACTATTGGCAATGGCCCACCACCAAGTTAGTGCCAAAGCAAAACGAGCTATGCAGCTATTAGCACAAAGGAGAGTGTCTTTAGTATGGAGGGAAGTCACTTGTAATGTTAATTTAATGAACATGGAACTAGTGAGTATAAACCTTACGCAGTTTGTGCTTCATTGTGCTTTGATAGTTTGAGGCGTGGAACTTTACACACTCCTCTGCTTTCGTACAGCAGAAGGCAATCGTTTCTGTGTGGCTTGACAGGCTGCTACCGAAGTCCCAATGTTTGGATTGAGGTCCATAGCAGACATTAAAGACTGCATTCTGAGCATTCTGATTGGCTACAAAGAGGTGCCATTTAGGTATAGTTGATTGAACGTACTCTA